>NC_137504.1:23620000-23792500 GCF_041902795.1 Electrophorus electricus
GCCGGCTACTTTGAGAAGAATGTCCTACCACCAGGCTCCGCTGTAGACACAAAACCGATCCCTACTCGTATGTCAGCCTTTCTGTTTAAGATAGCCAGACCAAGTGTTATTTCATGACTAGAATGATATACAATTCACAAATTGTGGAGAAATAATATGTGGCAAAATTCTGTAATATTCATTTGCATTTAGAATTGAAATAATTCATGTTTTTAGATGAGGCTGTTAGAAAATTCTGTTTATAATACAGTTGTATGATCTTTCTAATTTTGTATGGTTGCTAGTTTTAGGTATAATTAAGATGCTATATTTGATAGGTCCAGTGTGTGGAACTGGAACAGCTAGTGGAGATATTGGCACAACTCAGCCCCAAAAACCAACTGGCAAGTGAAATCTTTTTAATGTCCTTAAACTTTGTCCTTAGAGGACTTCTTATCATACAGTAAAGTCCTAAAGCAATAATAATAAAATAATGATTTTGTGTGCTGATGTTGAAATTATTTTGTCTTTTTTTGTGTTCATTTTTTTAAGCTAAGGACAGCTGGTTCCGTGAAATTAAGGGATTCCACCCTAGCAAACCTGGACCCAGCTCTGGAGCAGGTATACCCCACAGACTGAATTTAAATCTTTTAAAACTTTCCTGCTGTTTAATTTTTGCTCATTCTAATCTTGCAAATGTCCTCAAATACAGAGGATTATATCTTCCCAGACTCTGTATATCTATATAATAATGCCAGTAAAGGGTATAGGAGCACAGTGTGTTTTTTATATGTGTGAATATACTCTAATGACTGCATGCAGGCACCTTTGAAGTATACACAGATACAGGCCATGCATCTGATGCAGTGTTATCTGGCATGTCATGTTTAATACAGTGTGAGTTGCTAGTGTAAAGTGCTGAGTGTGTTTTGTTCAGAGTTTGGTTTCTCAAAGATATTATCATTTGACCAGCCAAACATTTGTTGAGATTAAATCATTTCATGTTACAATGCGCCACACAAACTAAAACTGTGCTACAGTTCTAAGTCCTAACTAAAACCGTCATAATGGCCATAGCTTACACACACGCACACACACACACACACAAACACACCCACACACACACACACACACACACACACACACACACACACACACAAACAAATCATATTGGCATATTGTCTACTATTGAAAGTGTGTATCGGTCCAGACTACTAATCTACATTAAGACTATTAACTATTAAGACATTAACTATTAATTCAGTTAGCCTGTTCTGTGGAGCCTATCTGCCTAAAGGGAAGCCATGGAATTCCAATTGAGGCAGAGCACTGCAAACACAGTCAGTGAGTGCAATCCTTACAGACTTAATTGAGAGGTTTGCTGTGTTTGTGTGTGTGTGTGTGTGTGTGTGTGTGTGTGTGTGTGTGTGTGTGTGAGAGAGAGAGAGAGAGAGAGAGAGAGAGAGAGAGAGAGAGAGAGAGAGAGAGATTACAAGACAGCATCGGACCTGGAGGCCTTGTGTGAAGTTTGATTATTTCCCTGCACTTCAACTTGTACATTAGCACGCCCAACAGGTGTATATGAGTAGGTCACACTGTGCTGAACTCCAGGCCTCTAGAATGCACCCTAAGGCATTATCAAAAGTTTCTGTTTGCAATTGTAATAGCAGTGGATTTGCAAAGCACACAAATACAAAGCTGTTTCTGAAGATACAAAAAGCCGATGTGGTTTTAAACCACTCGGCTAAAGTCAAGTGTATAGTACTTTACAATATATTTTCTAAGTAAATATGGAGAAAAAACAGGATGCAAAAGTTTCCTTAACTGTTGGTTTCACAATCTATCTTGAATATCCTTCCATTGTTGTTTCTCATCTCATAGTAATGAGAATGCTGAAATGATCAGTTTATGTTAATTTGGAGTAATTAAAAGTGCTTTGTTTGTTTATATTTTGTTTATTTTAGTGTATCTCATTTTGTAAATTCCCCACTTTCTGTCTAATGACTGTGGCAGGAGATGACATTACTGACTTGACAAAGGGTTGTCTGTTAGTTAGTCAGGCTTCATAAACATAAGTCAACTACATGATTTGTTGAAATAGCATGTTTGTTTTCTCTGTATTACAGAAAACATACCCAATATGACAGGTAAGTGTAAACATTGATCTTATTGTGCATATACCCTTTGGTGGCTTAATAAAATCAGCCACCAAAAAAACCCTTGATAATTGATACTCTTACATTGTATTATTTTTTCTAGCCATGCAAAACAATATCAACCTTCTCAGAGTTAAGCAAACTTGGTTTCCAGTTATGATACCAATTTGCAAAGTTTTCTCCTTTTTTCTTTTATCTTTTACTTTTTCACAAATCAGATGCAAAGTGACATTCCTCTGGAAGTCTAACATTCCAATCACAAATGAAGGACTGTAAATTTTGCATTTTGCTTTACAACTGCCATACATTTGTCAATTTCCTTAGTGTAAAGGTAGAAACAGAAACACAAAAACTGCCATGGTATGTTCTATACTGGGATTCCTTGGAGTGTCTTGGAGTAGAAAATAAAGCAATGTCATTTAGTAGTGGGAGACACACATGGTTATCTGGGAACTGCACCTGCAACTAAACAGGCTTCTTTGCTATCTATTCTTGCCATGGGAAGTGTTCCACACCCTTTTTAAGCACTACCCTCCATCTGACCAGACTGGCCCTTTATTGCTCTGTACCTGCTCTTTTTTGTCTAAGTTCACTAAAGGCACAGCTTTCAGTCTTTCATTTTTATATTGACCAGACAAGAGCTTCGAGGCAGAATTCCTGAAGATGCACAATGCATACCGAAGCCAGCATGGGGCTCCGCCCCTCACTGTGAACCGCACTCTGTGCCGCTCCGCACAGGTATGGGCGGAGCACCTGCTGTCTATCAAAACCCTCAAACACAGTGATGGCAGCTACGGAGAGAACTTGTTCTACACCTTCAGCTCGGGGCCCAAAAAGCTTACAGGCAAGTGAAAGCATTACTTTCCCTGTTGCAGTACCTCTGACTGTAAAGTAATGCAGGTTTCCATGTGTTGTGTGGGTGTACATTGTGTTTCTTGCTTAGGCCACGAGGCAGTGGACAGCTGGTACAGTGAAATCAAGGACTATCGTTTCAACAGGCCTGGATTCACCTCTGGCACAGGTGAACCCTTGTGTATTAGACTTGGCATTTCTGCTGAGGTGCCAATGGAGACCGAAAGTATACAGACGTTATGGTACTGCCAGCACTGGTCTTATGGGATTAAACTGTACAAATTCAGCGTAATTTTGACACAATTTTTTATTCACAAATTTCCAGAGGTGGGCCCAATTATGAGCGTCAATGCACAATTCCCAAAAACCCATAATTTTCTCCTCCCTGAGACCTTTTGTTAATATGCAGCAAACCCAGACATATTTATGTAATGTTCTTGACAGCTTCATTACCTCGAGTTATCTTTGAAGCACAGACAGCATATTATGTCGTCTTCATGACACCCAGAAGTGGGTCCAAAATCATTTTTTCTTTCTTTTCTTTTCCTTTTCTGAACACTAAACCATAAGTATTACCCACAGCACTTCTGTAGCCATAGTTACAATTTCATGACCCTCCTCCCCAATGACCTACGAACTTGCAAAAGTACATGAACGATAATTGGGCTATATCAACCATTTTGTATTGCCAGTCTCCTGACCAAGACACGGCATCAATTTTGCCACTATGATTGTCTAATCTGACATAATGACCATCGTGCAAGAGAACAATATCATGTAGTCTGATCCCAGCATAAGCCATATACAGGCAACAGTGGCCCAGCCAAAACAATTATGAACAGCCTTTTCATAAGACTTCATAATATCTCATATCTCATATCTCATAAGCAGCTCATGAAATAGCTTCAAGGTTCAGACACCTTCGTTGTCAAAATACTAAAGCCCATTTCTGGCTGCATGTACAGGCCATTTCACCCAAGTGATATGGAAGGATACCAAGGAGCTTGGGGTTGGCTTGGCCACAGATGGGGCTATGACCTTTGTGGTGGGCCAGTATCTACCAGCGGGCAACATCAGTAACGCCGGCTACTTTGAGAAGAATGTCCTACCACCAGGCTCCGCTGTAGACACAAAACCGATCCCTACTCGTATGTCAGCCTTTCTGTTTAAGATAGCCAGACCAAGTGTTATTTCATGACTAGAATGATATACAATTCACAAATTGTGGAGAAATAATATGTGGCAAAATTCTGTAATATTCATTTGCATTTAGAATTGAAATAATTCATGTTTTTAGATGAGGCTGTTAGAAAATTCTGTTTATAATACAGTTGTATGATCTTTCTAATTTTGTATGGTTGCTAGTTTTAGATATAATTAAGATGCTATATTTGATAGGTCCAGTGTGTGGAACTGGAACAGCTAGTGGAGATATAAGTCAGCCCCAAAAACCAACTGGCAAGTGAAATCTTTTTAATGTCCTTAAACTTTGTCCTTAGAGGACTTCTTATCATACAGTAAAGTCCTAAAGCAATAATAATAAAATAATGATTTTGTGTGCTGATGTTGAAATTATTTTGTCTTTTTTTGTGTTCGTTTTTTTAAGCTAAGGACAGCTGGTTCAGTGAAATTAAAGGATTCCACCCTAGCAAACCTGGACCCAGCTCTGGAGCAGGTACACCCCACAGACTGAATTTAAATCTTTTAAAACTTTCCTGCTGTTTAATTTTTGCTCATTCTAATCTTGCAAATGTCCTCAAATACAGAGGATTATATCTTCCCAGACTCTGTATATTTATATAATAATGCCAGTAAAGGGTATAGGAGCACAGTGTGTTTTTTATATGTGTGAATATACTCTAATGACTGCATGCAGGCACCTTTGAAGTATACACAGATGCAGGCCATGCATCTGATGCAGTGTTATCTGGCATGTCATGTTTAATACAGTGTGAGTTGCTAGTGTAAAGTGCTGAATGTGTTTTGTTCAGAGTTTGGTTTCTCAAAGATATTATCATTTGACCAGCCAAACATTTGTTGAGATTAAATCATTTCATGTTACAATGCACCAAACAAACTAAAACTGTGCTACAGTTCTAAGTCCTAACTAAAACCATCATAATGGCCATAGCTCACACACACACACACACACACACACACACACACACACACACACACACAAATCATATTAGCATATTGTCTGCTCTTGAAAGTGAGTATCGGTCCAGACTACTAATCTACATTAAGACTATTAACTTTCCAATCAGGCCATTTCAGCATCTTATGCTCTGAGAAGAATGTCCCACCACCAAGCTCCACTGCAGACAGAAAGTCAGCTATCACTGGTACTTAAGCATTTTGGCTGATTAGTTTGATTGAGCTCTGTCATAATTTGTCACACAATGTTCAACTTAATGAAAAACATAATGGCCTAAAGGACATATAAAACATCTCACAGTGTATCTGACTAAATCTAAATAACTGTCCTGGTTTAGATTCTTCTTGCCCTGAACAGTGGAAGTGAGGTTTTGTTTTTCAGTTTTTAATCAAGTTTATTTTACATCTCCTCTCTCTACCTATCGCTCTCTGTCTGTCTATTTCTCTCTCTCCTACAAAGACAAAAACTTGGCTCAATTCCGTAACCAGCTGCTGGCAGCAGTGAACCGTTACCGTCAGCGACACAGGGTGCAACCTGTGTCACTATGCCCCACCCTCTCCAAAGAGGCCCAGGATTGGGCAGCTCACCTGGTGAGCATTAAGACCCTGAAGAACAGCCAGAAAGGCCATGGAGAAAGCATGTCATACAAATGGACATCCACTTTGGCAGCACCCACTGGTAAATTAGACCACAGAAAACCTAGCTTTTTCCTTTCAAATATATACTTAAACAAATGTAAAAGATCAGAAATATTCAACTATGCACTACAAACCCAGTACTGGATTTTGTAGTCGGTAACTGAATAGATAATGTAGCCCATTAAGCACGTTATCATCATGCCTGATTCCATTGTAAAGGGAGTTTGGGAAATCTGTAGTACCTGAACCCCTCGGCTGTAATTTTCAATAACTATTCTTTATGACATCAATTTATGTCCAGTAATTAAAACATCTAGATTTGGTTTCAACATCCTATGTTCACATTCTCTAAAATAGAAATGATACACTGTGTTTAACCTGTATGAGTGCTCAATTATTTTTATAAATTAGTATTATTTATATGTTTTTTGCTTTTACTTTCCTGTAGCTGAAGAAGTTGCTGAGTCATGGTACAATGAATGTACAAAGTACAACTTCTCTTCGCCTGGATTTCAAAACGGAAGTGGTATGTTGCACAGCTTCGAAAAGCATTAGCTCACATCCTCTGATTTAATACATTAATTAGCAACCTAACATTAACATTAACCTAACATGCAAAACATCTGTGAGATAAACATTTGACCCCTGTCTCAATCAAAATAAGATTTTACAAATTTTTCATCCTATGTTCCAATGTTTTTATTTATATGTTTCAAAAATATGACAGTGTAAACCAAATCCCAAATACTCATACAGATTCTTTTGTGTGGGACTGTTAGGTAACTTCACCCAGATGGTGTGGAAGTCTACAGAGCGTGCTGGAGTTGGACTAGCAACAGATGGGAAGGGCATGTTCATCACTGTAGCCTTTTATGAGCCAGCTGGAAACATCAGTAATCATGGCTACTTTCAGGACAACGTGAAACCAGCTGAGGCAGGAGCTCGCGGACATGACTTTAGTTAAAGGCTGCTCAGCAGTACAGAAGAGAGCCCTACAGCTGGGGCTCACAATCCAAGCACATCTGGGTCATGCACCTTTCATAGCCAGTGGATCTCTGGAACAAAATCTTGCTTTTGTAATTAGTGACAAGAGTTGCACTGCTCCAATTGCCATATTGCCAGATATCTGCATCTGATTGTACTAATATACATGGAGTTAGACTCATGCCACATTAAGAATCAGTGAGGCAAGGGAAGTACGGGGGAAAGAAATCATAATAATAATAACATTGCTTTACATGTTATCTAAAACATGGACACTCAAACTTGGTGGCTAATGTCCCAGCTAAAGTGAAGAGTGCCCTCCAACTAATCATTGCTGTTGTTATTGCTGTGCTGATCTCTGTGGTTATAGCTGTGTTCCTGAGGGTAGTTTCAGCAAGTGCTGCATATTTCCTCTAACAGATCAGCAGATGGCACCCTAAAGCTACCACAGGTCCACATCAATGTTAGGGGCAATAATGCTCATGTACTCTACAGATTTTGCCGCTTGTTGCTGTGCACTATTACGTGTGCACTATTAAGTATATACTTTTGAGTGTGATATCAACCATGCTGTGGAAGTTATATACTTCCATGATTGTTGCTTTTTTGATTGATTGATTGATTGATTGATTGATTGATTGATTGATTGATTGATTGATTAGTTATGTCAGTAACCACATGTAAGGTTATTAGGCCAAAATGTTCACTTATATCCTGAAAAACATCAAATGAACATCAAATGAACATCAATAAAGTTCTGAACTGAACTTGCCTCTGTAACCATGTAACCGTTTTTCAAAAAGTGCAATAAAAATGCAGTCATGCCTACCCCAAACCCCATGCCCAACCCCCCCACCCCCCCATCCCCCAATAAATAAAAGTGACAACGAAGTATTAAATTTGTGATTATGAACCCATATGTGGTTGGTATGACAATCTACAGTGATGAGCTGAATTATACAGTGCAGTTAGCTTTCTGATTCAATTCAAAGTTTGGCTCAGGCATTCAACAAAGGTGGTGGTGATGTGGGTGTGTGTCTGTATGCTTAATAAGATAAGACAATAGAATCCTGAACTGAACTTGCCTCTGGGCAACCATGTAACTGTTTTTCTGAAAATGCAATAAACTTTACAGTAGTAGGAGCCTTTGCCCATGACTGTGGAATGAGGTCCTCTTTCTCCAGTTAAATGGAAAAATGCAAACTCATGCAACCCCCAACCCCCGTGCCCACCTCTCAACAATCAAAAATAATAATAATACATGAGGCAGGTTGAGTGGGAAGACCAAACCAGAATGGCAGGTTTTCCTTTTATGTGGCCCAACTAGTTCATTGTCATTCCAACAGAGAAATATGAGACAAGGTAATCTGATGATCTCCTTGTGCCAGTTGGAATGCTCACACCTTAGACCATAAACAGGTCAAATGTATAACATCTGGGAATAAGTATATGGTGTAGATATATATAACAAATACAAATTGGCTGAGAACCATGACAAAAGTACAACAGGATGTCACCTTGCTGTATATGATTAACACTGGAATACAAATTCAGACTGAAGCAACAGATTTAAAAAGTTTTTTATGGAGAAAGAGAAGTCCATATTGTGTTCTTTCATGTATGTGCAGATTTGTTTGACCTTGCTGGCTGGAGGATGATGGTTTGTTGCATACCATTTTCATCAGCATCAGTCTACACTACCTTAATGCTGGGTTGAGGTAAAACTATGTTTCAGAGCTTAACAGTGTTAGATTTATAATCTTATTTTCACATCTATGACAAAGTAACTAAGAAAGGCAAATAGAAATAAGGGGAAAATGGAAAAGTAATGAATGGAAACTGCTTTTACTGTTCTGACACACACATACATTGGCACGTCCTACACCCACGTACCCATACACATTCACCCAGGACAATCTGCCCCTGCCCTGCTGAATATAAAGCAAAGCCTACGGGTGTTTTTATCTTGCCGCTTATTTGTCCCACTCAAAAATTCAGACTTGGCTCACAATGATTTGATTGGCTATTGTGCTGGCATCCAATTGGGTGGGTGTTTTGTAGGTATTTTTTTGAAAACTGGTTTTGAAAGTTGAAGGCTGATCATGGCCCCACTTAATAAATCATAACTCTGTGGTATGTCAGAAAATGTGATAAAATGAGGACATGTTCTATAAATATATTACAAACAAGATATCAGATTGTCTTTTGAATAGGGCTTATATAATTTTTGTTTCAGACTGAGTATGTGATTTTCTCTATCTGATTATATCTGAAGTCTACACACCAGGAACAGTGTTTAATTAAATTTGTTTTTCACCCACATCCATCAGCCACGAAATGCATGAAAATAATGGATCCCATCAACATTAACCAACTGCACACTGTCATGATGTGTGTTCCTGCTCCTCTTATGTGAGTCCCCGTGTGCCTCAGGTTTCTGGAACAGTGGCAGCAGCCGTTTCTATAGAGCTGTTTTGTTTGCCTCAGTGGTGGAAGGGGATTTTGTTCCAGTTGGGTTAACTTTCCTCCTGGGGTTCACCAGCAACAGCCTGCCAATGAAAACACAGTCAGGCAATATCCAACCACCTTAGCAAAGGAGCAACTGGCCTCCGTGTCTGATACATGGTGGCCAAAATTTGCTCTGAGGGCTTTTTGAAGCTCTCAGTTCTGAGAATATAACTTTGTGTAGAAGGATACCTGGTCTGAAACATGTTGGTAAAATGTGTATGTATGTGGTGTAATTAAATATGTCAAGAAATAATAGTTTAACATAGAATATAATTAAATGTTTATTAAAATATTGTGAGCTATTTTTCATTCATAAGACTATGCTAATATTGTACACTATATTAATATTCATTAGAGTTGTTAAAATAATGATCTGCTATTTATGATAAATTTGACCAAAAAATACTAAATTTGTGATTATGAACCCATTTGTGGTTGGTATGACAGTCTACAGTGATGAGCTGAATTATACAATGATGTTAGCTTTCAAATCCCCCACTTTGCTGATTCAAAGATTGCCTCAGGCATTCAACAGAGATGGTGGTGGTGGTGTGTGTGTGTGTGTGTGTGTGTGTGTGTGTGTATGTGTGTGTGTGTGTGTGTGTGTGTGTTTAGGAGAGAGGGTGGGTGTGTAGTAGGTTTGTGTAAGGCAATACACTGCAGTACATTAATAATTAAATATTCCTTCAGCAACAGTTTTACAGCTGTTGTTTACTCTCTCTCTCTAATTCTCTCTCTCTCTTCCTCCCACACACATACACACACAGAGAACCTTTCAATTTAAGACCATCCCAATGCTAAATAAATAACTTACCAGTGATCTAGCTCTAAGAATATTGGATTATTGGATTACATAACTGTAGTTAATGTTTGGATCACAATCATTTCTGAATATTTTCTGCTCCAAATAAATGTAGATAACATAATCCTTCCAATGTTGCAGTCAAAGCATTTAGTCAGCATACTGATTATGTATATAATCATATTAAACTAATGATGAGAGCAATCTATAACTATTTTATTAAACCTGAAAACAGAAACTAATGATAACTTAAGGGTTGTAAAGAAATAAATGTATCCTCATCTAAAAAGTGGAGAGAGGGTATGTATGAATATCTATACTGTAGATGCATGCATGTCAGCATACTTTTAATATCATTAAACTCCCCTGCTGTGATAAATAATGTATTCCCACAGCCCTTAATCCAATCTGGCTTTGTGTAAGATCAGTTCACACCTGCACAAACGCTGCACCCCATCCGGTTCTGTTTCATGCAACCCATCGCCCATGAATAATGAATAGGTGCATGCTGTGGTGCCACCAAATACACCCACATTAACAGTGCAATGCACAGTGCATGCATGCAAATTCACAAGCATAAACACACTTATGAGCTAACAGAACTTGCATCACTTTTAAATCCAATTGGAAATTATCATTGCTACAGCTTTTTAATAATGGTACTAATAATCTTATTGAGTCAAAAAAGTGTCGCCTCAGTGTTCACCAATATCACCCAGGCTATCGGTGTTTGATATGTGTAGTGTTTTATACATCAGTCCTCAGAATGTGAACATTAGCTTTCAAAAGCAGGATATCAAGATACTCTGGATATACTCTTTATATGATGATATCGATTTATAGCTAACGCTGTAATTTAACATTAAAATCTTCATATTAGATTTCAGTAGTAGGCAAAGCTTAATGAAATAGAAGTTCCAAATATCATTTTCAAAATTTGCCTGTTTTAATTTTCATTTAGGCATTGTACTGATAAATATGTTAAATTAATGCTGAAATGCTAAAGTAGACACCTGGTCATTTATCCTTTGTTTTGAGACCATTCTATGATTTTTACATAGAGGCAATAAAGAATATCATGGAGGCTGAAATAAAACCATTTTTATTCAAAATGAAGGTCCATGCGATTTTTCAAAAATATGTTTGTCAGGCAATACTGAGGGTACAGCATTTTTGCACTTGTTTGCTGAACAATAAGTTTTGATGCAGGTATTCATACTATATAATATTTTCCAGTAGCAAATACGGAGTCACTCCAGTGAAAATATCTAAACATGTACCCATGTGTTTGGATTGTTGGTGTTTGGATGTAGACCCTTGCTGTGGGTGTATATCTGACATTATCTTTTAATTTAACATCAGGTTTAATCCAAGACGCTTTAAAGAAATAATGAGGTACATTTAATGTATGAAATGCGTGCTTAAACATTTTCACAGGAGTGAAACCGTGTTTACCGTTGGAAAATATGGTACCCTAAATATACATGCATCAAAACTTACAATACAATGAACGAGTCCAAACATGCCGTAACTACCCTCGGTATTGCCTAGCAACATCTAAGCCTATCTTAGTAAAAAATAAATAGTTGAGCACAATCTGCCATGAGTGATAATTGCTGTTAAAAAAAGGGTTATGACCTTGCGCGATTACCAAAAGACAAAGCGTCTCTAAGGGAGCGGCAACGACTGTAACCATTGGTAACGGAATACAATCTTTTTTCGCCAATCAAATGCCTCGAATTCAATAGGTCTGTTTGGTATACCAATTAAAGTTTGATAAAAAATTAACTGACGTTTCATTCATCCATTCAGCGTCCGTTCCATCGTATATAAATCTCTGTAACGACTTTTTGATGTTCGAGTGTTGCTGTTGAAGTCAGTTTGACATAATCTATTCTGTCTAATAAACGCTTCACAATGAGGGAAATTGTTCACCTGCAGGCTGGTCAGTGTGGGAACCAAATTGGTGCCAAAGTAAGTTTGAGTTACCGCGGCGCTGCTTACACTGTGTTAGCACTGCTATCTAGCTTGGAAAATCTACCAATTTGGCTTGGTTAGCTGTAGTCGCTTAGCGACACGAAAAAGCTGCTGACTTGATGATTAGCTAACGCTAGCCATCCTAGGTTATCTTTTTAAAATCTTTTCTTTGCCTCGGTTAGTGAACTAGATAGCATTGCAAGTGTTTGAGCTAGTTTATCGCGATGTGCACTGGTATTTTTCTCACAACTGTAATGTGTATTTAATAAAATTTGAACTGCTTAATGACTGATAACTCACCGTTAACTTTCCCTAATGCTATTCTAGTTTTGGGAGGTGATCAGCGATGAACATGGAATCGACCCCACCGGCACTTACCACGGTGACAGCGACTTGCAGTTGGAGCGGATTAACGTATACTATAACGAAGCAACTGGTAAATTAAGACTTCGTATAAAGAACGGTGTCACGTTTATCATTTACATTTTAGCTTCTTGCCTAGATAGTAATGTTGTGATCCAACAGGTGGAAAATATGTCCCACGCGCTGTGCTCGTGGATCTGGAGCCTGGAACAATGGACTCTGTAAGATCTGGTCCTTTTGGGCAAGTGTTCAGACCTGACAACTTTGTCTTTGGTGGGTATATAAGATGAAGTATGTTATCCTCTTGACTTGTATTTGTATTGCAACTATTCATACTTGTATCTAATGTGTTTAACTTGGTTGCTGTCAGGAAACTTAGATTTTTCATGAGGAAGATGAATAGCTTATGAATATTTAGTGCATTCTAGCTGCTTTTTAGAGGCTTGTTTTCATGGTAGCCTAAGATAAACTGAAGTTTCTTGCAACAGGTCAGAGTGGGGCTGGGAATAACTGGGCCAAGGGTCATTACACTGAGGGTGCTGAGCTGGTGGACTCTGTGCTGGATGTGGTACGCAAGGAGGCTGAGAGCTGTGATTGCCTGCAGGGTTTCCAGCTGACTCACTCCTTGGGTGGAGGCACCGGGTCTGGCATGGGCACCCTGCTCATCAGCAAGATCCGTGAGGAGTATCCAGACCGTATCATGAACACCTTTAGTGTGGTCCCATCCCCTAAAGTCTCAGACACTGTGGTTGAACCCTACAATGCCACCCTGTCTGTCCACCAGCTGGTGGAGAACACAGATGAGACTTACTGCATTGACAACGAGGCACTCTATGACATTTGTTTCCGCACACTCAAGCTCACCACACCCACCTATGGTGACCTCAACCACCTTGTGTCTGCCACAATGAGTGGTGTGACCACTTGCCTGCGCTTCCCAGGCCAGCTAAATGCTGACCTGCGCAAGCTAGCTGTCAACATGGTGCCCTTCCCACGTCTGCACTTTTTCATGCCAGGTTTTGCTCCACTTACTAGCAGGGGGAGCCAGCAATACCGTGCCCTAACTGTTCCTGAGCTCACCCAGCAGATGTTCGACGCTAAGAACATGATGGCAGCGTGCGACCCACGCCACGGCCGTTACCTCACAGTGGCCGCCGTCTTCCGCGGCCGCATGTCAATGAAGGAGGTGGACGAGCAGATGCTCAATGTCCAGAACAAGAACAGCAGCTACTTTGTGGAGTGGATCCCCAACAACGTCAAGACGGCCGTGTGCGACATCCCGCCCCGCGGCCTCAAGATGGCCGCCACCTTCATTGGCAACAGCACGGCCATCCAGGAGCTGTTCAAGCGTATCTCTGAGCAGTTCACCGCCATGTTCCGCCGCAAGGCATTCCTGCACTGGTACACGGGCGAGGGCATGGATGAGATGGAGTTCACGGAGGCTGAGAGCAACATGAATGACCTGGTGTCTGAGTACCAGCAGTACCAGGATGCCACAGCTGAGGAGGAGGGGGAGTTTGAGGAAGAGGCGGAAGAGGAGCTGGCATAAGCCCTGCCCCCTTTGCAAATGTTCCCTTTTGATCATCAAAATGCTGTAATGTTAATCTTCAAAAATTTCTATTAAAGAACTAACTTTGGTGTTTCTCTTGAAGGTTTCTTCATAAGTCATTAAAGATTACAACTTTTATGAGAATTGCTGTGTTGTAGAGCTGCACTCAATTATGCAGATGACTATGGTGACATTCTAACCCAATGTGAAATTCAGTGCAAAATTGATTTGGATTGTCTAGGCTTTGGAATTGATCACCTTGTTGAAAGTAAGGTTTTACATATAGGTTAGTTTCACTACCAATAGCAATGCAACATGGTTTCGTGTGTCCTGTTGTCCCAGAAATGCTTTGATGGTGCATGGTTACTAACTTCATGTAACTTTCTGTTGTGTTGTACACAATCTCAAACTTCTGACCTAAACAGTTAAGAGCTTCTGAAAATTATAACTCATGACTTGTTATACTGGAGCTGACTTGTAATTCTCTTTAAACCAAGAGTTAAAGTAATACAGAAATATTAAACATCCCAGAAGGTTAACCTAAAAAGCTGAGTCTTAAGTAACAATTCAAAGAGGGGTCAGTATTCTATAACTAAGGTGCTATACAAGAAAAATCTCACCCTTGAGTTTGCAGGAAGACTGCTGTAGAGTGAGCGCATAAAGAGCCAGGAGGAGTTTAAGACTTCACCAGGTCACAGAGGTAAACTGGAGCTACACCTTAAAATAGCTTCCTCTACGTACTTAATGAAGAATATATACAGGGAGCTAGTGTAGCTTAGCAAGTACAGGAGTAATTTGAACATGAAATGGAAGTGTGGGTGAGAACTGACAGAATAATAATCAGGTAATACTGCCTTTAGCTGCCAACCTGGTCTGAAGCCAGAGGGATCAAGAGAAAAGTGCCAGCTTTGTCCCAGCAGCAACATGAAGTCCAGCACAACTGCAGCATATACAGATGTAAATCACACATGGGCACGTGTATGCACACACACACACCTATGCTTACTGCCCAAATTGTTTAGTGCAAGCTACACACATTCAGTGTGTTTTGTTATAGGAGGGTATTTAGAGTTTATATTTGAAACATAATAAATAAGGAAAATAAGCCATAATAGTGTATTGATTTATTTTCAACACATAATTTACAGGATATTAAAGAATCTGATTGCAAAATGAAGATTTGAATGGTGGTATATATGATATGATTATCACTAAAGCTTCACAATCTTATTTCAGCAGCTGTACATTAGCAAGGGATCTCTTGAGTTCAGGTGAAATATGTGAAGATGTTTGCTGCCCTCTTGTGTCCTCTGGTGTCCAGAAATGACAGGTGACAAGAACAGACACACAGTGGCTCCTATTTTCAGTGTGGAGATTTATATTATATGTATATTATAATTAGCATATGTGTTGAATCAGGTGTACAAATAGGTATACCAACATGCATAACATTGGTTTTATTTTAAGGTAAATTAGTATTAAGGCCCCAGTTATCCATAATTATCTTACTTGAGATAATGGCTTGCAACTGCTGTCCAGTTATTAGACATGACACGCAAAAATTTATTTTTGAAAATATTACAAACGATTAGTCAGTAACTAAAATCTGCCAATCCTTCAATTAACTCTAGTCATTTTCTTCCAGCAGATGGAGCTGTATTGTTAGTATTTAATTTTGCCACTTACGCCTATGGATAAGATACACCGACAGCATCTAAATAAACACATAAAGCAACTTAAAAACCAAACATTTTGTTACATCTATTTATTCAGTTTACATTTTCTTCCACAATCCAATAGAGAATATAGAGCAATATTTAATAAGATGTAAACAATAAAATAATCACAATGATTAGAAATTTTAGGGTCTAGATTTAGACTTTCTTTATCCATTGATATATATCCATAATGTATCTAAGGAACACTTACTTGCATAGACATTCAGTGATTACCTTGTTATGACTGAAAGAGACTTGCCACATAGTGTAAAATAAAGTAGTGGTTATAAGTGAGCAGGTTTGTAATGAAATAATTCAATACAAAATCTACACTTGAAATTTCTGTTAGAATTAAAGGCAACATAGATGCACAAAGATTCATCTCCTGTGGAATCGGCAGGAAGCAGCAATGAGATTCACCTTTCATCACTGCAGTGTCATAAGAGACTATTATTTCATAGAGAAGGTTCAAATTGCCATCATTCTTATAGCTGAACAAATATGGATGTTTTTTTGATTAGATTAGACAATTGACATTATTAATTTAGAAGATTGATGTTTACTGATGTTTTTCCACTATTTTAACCAACAAAGACATTCACTACTTCAATGAATTTTGCTGTGCAACAGTGTTTCAATAATCTTGTGAGAAAATGTATGGGAGTGTTTTTAGAGGCAGAGTAATTGTCAGTTACTGTACCTCTCTTATGCATGGACAAAAGTTTATTAAAGGTTTAAAAAGGAAGCCTCATGAAATTGCCATCAGGAGAAGAAGACAAATAATTATGTGAAAAGCTATTTAAATGCAACAAGGATTGCATTAATTAAACGGTGCTGCAATCTGGCCCAATTTCATGGAACATTGAGGGAGCTCTGGGTAGAATTGCTTTTAAACTGCAACGGAGCCGAGGGAAGGAGAGAACATTAATTGAATCAGCTAGCTGTGTTGTGAATCCGGGATCACAGAGGAAGGCCTCATTTGGTGAGTAATGGCGTCTTCACTTGTATGTGGCCTTTACACTCTCCCCTGAGCATCAGTAATGCAGTTTACAACATTCTCAGCAATGGTGCAGCCACAG
Source organism: Electrophorus electricus (assembly GCF_041902795.1). Lineage (NCBI taxonomy): Eukaryota > Metazoa > Chordata > Actinopteri > Gymnotiformes > Gymnotidae > Electrophorus > Electrophorus electricus. Next base: position 23,636,764 of record NC_137504.1, read on the forward strand.
GAACAATTGTAGTCAGGTCTGTGGAATAAATGCAGCAAAAATATTGCTCTCATGCTTGCTTGCATGTGCAAGTTCTTAACCATATGCATGCTTTCATATTAACTGGTATATATTGCTTCTATGTTTCCATATAATAGGAATTTTGAGAACAGTTTGAGTTTAAGTGACCTTAACTCATGGTTCTGTAATCTGACAGCTGCATATCTTGCATGATGATTAATGACATCTTGGGTATGTCAAGAAGAGATCTTATACAATATCGGGTAACAGGCCAAGTCCAGCCAAGCTATGCATCTTTGTTGCATACACACACACACACACACACACACACACACACACACACACACACACACAAAAGTGAATATTTTCTGACTTCTTGTTATTCGGTGTACATATCTGTTGCCACAAACAACAAAATGGAAAATATAGATCAATATTAAATAAGATATGAATAATTAAATGAACACAATGATTAAAAGATTTAGCATCTATGACATATCCATTGACTGCATAATGTATCTAAGAAAACATATAACAAAACATCCACTTTGCATAGACATTCAGTGGTTACTTATTGTGTGCATCTTTTTTTCTTAGGTGTACATTTTATTATAAGTGTACAGTTAGAGATGTTAGCCCTGTTGTCATTTACAGTTTGTAATCTGCCCTAAACCCCATTCATTCTTTTCTGATTCATACTTTTCTGATCACATTGCCACTGCTTACCAAATAATATTACCAGACAATGAGTGGAGGATTTTACATAAATGGCATTTTAGCTGAAGTTTTTAACCAAAGCGACTTACAGTTATGACTGAATATATCTTGAGCAATTGAGGTATATGGGCCTTACGCAGTGGCCCAACAGTGACAACTTGGCAGTGGTGGGGCTTGACCTGGCAACATTGCACTGACAAAATTGGGGCTTGTACTGACAACATTCCCAACATGACACTGATGTTTTACTGAGATGGCAGTAGGTGTTAATCTGGTATGACTGCATCAGGCACAGCAGCGTTGCTGGAGTCTTTGCATGTGTCAGTGTCAGTGTAGGGTACAGAGTTGTCTGGCACGCAGAAATTCCCAGCCAACAGCATTAACTGTGGTTACGATTCAGAGGCAAGTTGGAGGAAGGCTAACGGGCATTGTTCATGGAAACATGGATATGTGGATAATCTTTCAGTGCACACCTTTGAAATGTTTCTAAGAATTACTTCTACTAAAGCGGTTGGTGAGCATAGATCCTATGTGATCTGTTGGTCCTATGTGATCATAATTCCTGTGAGCAGAGATTCACAAATCGGGAGTTGAGAATTTTGAGAAAATATGAAGTGCTGCAGTACATCTGCACAGGGTGCCATTCTCTCAATTGGTGCTTTTAATTTTCAGTCCAACAGTCAAATAGCTGAATATTTCGTGTGGTGATTTATAACATCTTTGGCATATCTTTGGCACATCAAGGCAAGGTCTGGTAATACTGCATTTGGTGCCTGGCCAGGTCCAGCATTGCTATAGGGCTGATTACACTTGAATCCACACACAGATAAGCAGATAAGTAGATCATAGTCCAGTTGATATCCTTCTTTTATATACTGTTTTGGTGTCACAAAATTATGGAAAGCAGAGCAATATTGCAATATCATTTGATCATCATTTGTCAGAGTTTCCTTCTGAAGAGTTGAGATATGGTTCAATTGAGTGTGATCAAAAGATTAATTGTCTCAAACATTTTGTAGGGATTGACTTTCCAAATACAGGGCAAAAACACATCTGTATCATAAATGTAGTCACCTGTTATCCCAAACACCCAAACAGAGTGTTATTCTTCAGAATTGGTTTGTCTGAATTTATAAACCTCACCCATATGGCAGCGGAACAGGCCACGTAACATAAAATGGCCACCCTCAGCGTTAGCGCGGCGACGTGCACGATGTTGATGAAGCGTTCTAAATAGATGATGGATTGCTCTTTAAGTGCCAAACCTACTCCACTGTCGCCACCACTGAGGAGAGAGAGGGAGAAAGTGAGAGAGATACGAGGCATGGAGCGCGGCAACAGCAAGAGGCGTGAAACATAAATCAGGAGGCTTTTTGGCTGGGCAGATGGGTTTTTGCCAATCTCACCTGCATACCAATACCTACATTGCCTGGTGCAGACCTCTCCATAGGAACTTATTTAATGGCTTCCACGGAGATACAATGTACCAAGACTGGTCCTTATCATCAGGAGGTTGGAAGGGTTGTAGATAAATATATTAGAGTGTAATCTCCCAGGATTTGTCAAGCTTGAGAAGTTCTATATTAAAAGGTAGCAACCGAAAACCTGTCAGGGAATTAAAATTAGCTTTTTGATTTGAAGGAATTAAACACGCCTAAAATCTCTTATTTATTTTCAACACAGGGTCATTATGTTAGTCGGACCATAAGTGATGGAAAGCCATTTAAATTCTTAGAAAAAAGAAGAATGATCAAAGCCTCAGGCATACTCTGCAGTACTGACTGTTTCATTCCAAATACATTTTTACAGAGGTGACCAAGACAAGTTGGACATGGAGGTCACTTGCACAAAGAGGTCGTCTTTATACAGTGTTTGAATTTCAGGGCAATTCGCGACAATTAAATTGGTTATTGAACACTCAGTTGAATATTAACCGAGCCCTTGTTCCACAGACCTGAACTGTAAACCACAATTTTGTGAGCCATCATTGCTCCACTACCACCATTCTGGACGTCTTACTCTGGAGAAGGGAGGCCAGCCAGGCAGCACTTCTACCCCATTTGCTCCCCCCTCCTTGTCCTCCTCCTCCTTCTCCTCATCCTCCTCCTCTGTCTGGCTCTATCTCTCTCTCTCTCTCTCTTTCTCTAGCCGGCAGCATGTGCGTCCTCACGCACGGCACGTGTGCATGCGGGGCTGATGGCTTCCATGGCGTGAGGTGCCATGCGCGAAAGGGGTCCCTGTCATTCACTCGGAGCGGCCATATGTGCGGCGGCATGAGCCGGGCGCCCGCGGCTCAGTCTCCTGCCAGAAGACATTAGGGGAGCAGCAGGGCGTCATTACCCAGGCACCATGATTGATTAACCGTGAATCAGGAGCGCCGGGCCACTCGGCAAGTCCTGGACGCAGAGGAGGAAAGAGCCCCCTGCTGCTGCGGGGGTGTAATTGCATCAGGGCCCCAGCCAGGGAGGGCAGAAGGAGGGCGGGCAGGAGGCGGAGCCAAGGTGAAAATGTAGATGAGTGTGGCTGTTAGCAGAGGAAAGAGATCCACTGCTCTTTCCTTGGCTAGCCGTTAGAGGTTCCACTTGGCTTTTGTGCACACCAAGCCTGCCTCTTTGTGTACCACATGCCATATATAGACTAAAACCACTGCCTCCTACACCATTCTCCTATCTACTTTCATTCTATATCCTAACTGTTCTACAGGACAATTCTACAAGTAGAGAGACAAAAGGACACCCAGGACTACGGTCTGAAACACTGTCCTTCCTCACAAACAGTTAAGAGGCAGCAATCACAAACTAGCAACATGGCAGAAGCAGATGAAGTTCCTGTTTTATTTTCCCTATTCAAAACTGTCTCAGATCCCAAACAGTGGGGAGGCTCAGAATAAGATGATGATCCCCTTAATGGCCCCCTGCCCTCACTCTCTCCATCTCTCCTTTCTTCTCCCCCCGCTTGCTTCTCTCCTCCGTGTCCTGGAGCTACGGGTGCATTTATGCACTGCGGAGGGGTGACTAATGAAATCCGTGGAGAGGCAGCCAGCCCTGGGAATCCGACACTAATGTTTTGTTTGGTATTAAGATGCGCGAAGGCAACTCCAACTCCCACTGACTTGGACGAGAAAACATTTGGAATGGGCTCATCAATCAAGTCCCACCATGCTGGAACCATCTAATCCTGGGGTGTGCCACGTGCCATGGCGACATATCAGCACACACACTCACACACACACACACACACACACACCTACACACACACACACACACACACAAACAAACATGGAGTATGTGTTACTCATGTATGGATTTAAAGTGATTGCGAAGTGACTCAGACTTATTTTAAACTAACTTATTTGTAGCAAAAGTGTGTTACATGGTGATGATTTGGAATCTATACTTCATCCTGGCAAGCAATATTACTTACTACTACAGTGTTCTGAAAAACATCCCATTCACATCCCATTCAAATGTTTCTCAGAGTTATTCTTAAATTTATTCAGTGCTGCATGTCATATTGCATGCCAATTTAAAATCTAGTTTTACAGGTTATTATATGAACAGTGAAATTCAGCTCAAACACTAATTATTCACCATCTCAAACAAGTACAAGTACCCTTAGATCCATAATGCACCCAGATATCAGTTATAAACAGAGCACAGTTATAAGTCCTCGCAAATTGGCAGAAGCATATGGGTAGCAGGCAGGTCAATAGATGATTTTCTTTCAATATATGGCAATTGAGATACTGCCAGTTGATGATAGACAGTGTCAAAATATCCTGCTCATGATATGAAATGAATATCAAATGAAGGTTACAACAGGTTTGGGCTTCAGACTTGCTACTTTGGGATATAAAAACTGGCTTCAGTCAGGGTGTTTGGGTAGGGGCGCTGGCTAAAGATTAAGACTGCAGCTACTGCAAGATCACTGTAAGGTCACTATAAAGCTGACTGATGTAAAACCTCACGTCTCCAAAAATGAAAACAAAATGGGGATCAGAAGAAGCATAAATATTATATTCATATACATAATATTATAGAAGCTTAAGAAATTATATGTGGTAAATGTTGTGTTATGTGGCTGGACCAAGTATAAGCTAATATACAATGAGACTGCATGGATGCTGAATGATCAGAAGGTGTTAATTGAACTACCATGAACAGCACTCTGGGAGGGCAATTTGTTACAATATTTGAATGAGACAATAAGTATGTGAATACGGTTGTCATGATTAAGGCCAGAGAGCCAAAACATAAATGTTAGCTGTATATGATCTCCCAGAAGTTTTGGATTATCTAGAAAAGTCTGGATAAGGCAAGGCAAGGCAAGACAAGTTGATTTGTATAGCATTTTACGTACAAAGCGGTCATTCAAAGTGCTTTACTTTGTGCGCTGGGAGCACAGGAATCAATGACATCAGTGTGTAACATGGCTTGATGCAACCTCTGATTGGACCTGCTGTAATGTTCTAATGTCCTAAAAAGCTCTCGAACATTGGGCCTAGTTCTTGAACCAAGAAACCGTGGTATGCTTGGTAAAGATGCACCTTATATTTGTGTGCTGGGAGCCTTCTCAGGAATCTGAGATTCAGTGTCATTCAGAATGCAGAACACTTTTCACAATTCTCCTACTGTTTGTCTTCTGTAATAGTATCTGGATATTCATAATCATTAATTGTTGATATTTTATTGATTTTTTGCTGTAAATTACATACTACAGCCTTTCTGTATCAACAAAGTCAAAGTACGGATCTATGGATTGTGGCAGGTCACACTGCTGTGATTATTATGACAGAGCTGTTGAATGGTCTATGGCTCAGGAGATTCCTTATCCTCAAACTGACTGAAAAAGAAGAATGTACACACACACACACACACACACACACACACACACACACACACACACACACACACACACACACACACACACACACACACGTAGGGCTAATATATATTTAAAAAATAAGTGTTTGTAAGACTAACCCTAGATCTAGTTGATCCTTAACCAGTATTCTGGTCCTAATAATAAACAAATTTAAAGCTAAAACATAAAATACATATTTTCTTTTCTTTATTTAAATAATAATAATAATAATAATTAGGGAGGGTTCATCTGTCTTTCTTTCACTGTTTTACACTTTACACACACACACATACACACACACACACACATACACACACACACACACACACACAAACACACACAGAGATAGTCATATCTTCCAGGGGTGGTAACCTTTTCTTAGAAGACACGCAGATGTTGTCCAGAGCAGTTTTAATTGGAGTTTCAACTCCTGTCTCGCGTCCAAAGTCTTGCGGCCTTACCGGTTTACGTACTTTTTCTGTCTATATTAACACTTTCTTTTTGCCCCGGAGCTAAATTGTCAGTCAGTCCAGCACAGATCTGCCCCCTGTTGTTGGCACTGCTCTTGTGGAACGCTCCATCTGTCCCTCGCGAGGCTGCGCGGCTACCCCCCACCTCCCCACTTCAGCTGAGACCCGATCTCTACGAGAGGGGGGAAAAAACGATCTGCGAAGAAATGTGTCGCTCTCTTTTTTTCTGTTAGCTCACCGGGGGGGGGGGGGGGGGGGCGTCTCCATCACTGCACATCCCCGTCGCGTGCCTCGGACCTTTTCAGCGCAGCGAATCCCCACGGACTTCGGCAGCTTGCAGATCCGTCCGAGGCAATGTGAAAGGCAGGTTTTGTGTGGTAGTTGAGCGTAGAGCATATTACCGAAGCCGTGGGAGGTGTCACTCAGTGATATCATGTTCACGAGCGAGGGCCAGACACTGGGTCTAATGGGACTTTCAGGGCAATTATGATTCTGAAGCGTAATGAGGCGCACCATTTGACCACCAGGAGGCAGCGACGGGCAACCTGAGGGACAAGCATGTAAGACTAACTGTGGTCTTTCCTGCCACTTCTATTTAATGTCAGATTTTTAAGCTCACGCTATTAAATTTGCGTATTCCTGATGAATATATAGTACAACTGTTTTTATGATATGGAAAGCCAGTGTTTATTTCACGTTGTTACAGAATTGAACAGTTTATTTCATTTAACAGCATGCCTAAATGCGCAGAACATACCCATATGTGTGAGTATAACATTAACAATAAGAGCAGAGGGTGAAGTCATTCTTCGGTGCCCACTTAGATACAGCCATTACACTCTTGTCCTCTCTCAGCCTTCAATGAATCCTCAGCTCAGTCCTCCACTAACTGAAAACAAATTTCATTTTTATCCTCAGAGGCTCAAGGTTGTAGCCTGAACAGCCTTTCCCTTGTGCGCCTCGTGTGTCACACAAGACAGTGAACCTCTGAAAAGTCTAATCTAAAGTCTGGAGAGTCTAATCTCTTGTCTGTGATACCCGCAGACTGTCCAGAGAGAGAGAAAGAGAGAGAGAGAGAGAGAGAGAGAGAGAGAGAGAGACAGAGAGAGAACGAGAGAGAGGAAGAAAGAGAGAGAGAGAGACAGAGAGAGAGAGAGAGAGAGAGACAGAGAGAAAAATTGCTTTTGGCTTTTGAAGCGCTTGACTGCAAATGGAAGGCCTCTGCACTCTTTCAGATTGTGCGCCAAGGAAATGTCAGGGTAGATCATATCAGAACGGCAGGAAAGGGGAAGAGCGCCCCCTAGGTGGCACCTTTTGTGTGAGGTCAGGTCCAGGTCGGATGTGGTGTGGCAAAGAAAGATGCGCCATCAGAGGCCCACTGGCGGCCGCCCACAGCGCGGGTTCTTCGCTCGCAAGCAGTGGAGAAAAGCGTAGGCCCACAGAAAGAGATGTAGAAAGGTGAGCCTTCCAAACCACAGAGCATCTCTCGCCAATGCCCTTTCACCACGGCCCATCCCCCACCCCTGCCCCTCCCGCACTGATTATTTCCCGGTTTGAAGCCCCTGTGGTTTCCAAATGATTTTAAAATGGTTTTCATTTCCTGTTTGGGTGGGGGGCGGGGGTTGCGGCAGGGGTAAAAGTGGGAGGGCAAATCCAAATACAGATGATGAGTGTGTAGGAGCGAGAGAGACAGAGAGTGTGTGTGTGTGTGAGAGAGAGAGAAAGAGAGAAAGAGACAGAGAGTTGTTGGATGTGAGGTTTTAAGTTTTGCCCTCAGGCATCAGTACCACACAGCATTCTGTTACACCACTCATTTCCTGTCAGAGGGAGGGATCAGAGTTCCTCGAAGACATTCATGCTCTTTTTTTGGCACTGTGCCTCCCTCTTTTTTAAAGTAAGTGACAAACAACAAGATCTGATATTCCAATGCATCTCATGAAAAAAGCAAATTCACATAACAAGCAGTAGTAGCATATTGAGAGAGTAGATGAAGGGTTCCAGCATTTTTAGAGATGCACCTTCAATATAAATTCAGTTTCTCATCAAACTTCTCATCAGAAAATTCGTTTTACTGCATATTCGATTCCTTTTCTTTCCTCTCTCTCTCTGTCTCTTTGTCTAATTCCTGTCTTTCTCCCACGGTGGTCTGTGTTGCCTGACATCATAGCCTTCTTCCTGTGGCGGATATCGGAAGAGAAGGGGAAGGAGGAAGAGAGGGAGTCAGGGGCTTGATAAGGGTCCCTATCGGAACGCACCCAAACACAGCGTCCGGCAGCGTCCAGCACACCTCCGGGCAAACCTCCGGCAGCCCTCCCCCCTCAGGCCAGAAGGAAAACACTTCCCCTGCTCCACCACTGCTCACTTCTCCAGGTTTTTCCTCTTTTGTGGCCCATGTGAACTATGTGGTCTGAGAGGATGTGTGCAAGCGCTTTTGTCGACAAGGAGGTAAACATGGTGTTTGTCAAGTGCACAAAGAGGCTTTATCTGAGAGGAACCTCAGCACACACACACACACACACACACACACACACACACATTCTAATGTAGGTGGAAAGCCCTAAGAAGTAGTCAGCCTGTGATTATACTGTAGTGAAACAAAGAGAGAAAGGAAGGAAGACAGATTAACAGAAGAGAAACAGAGAGAGTGCGCATTGTATGTGTTAACCTGTCGTTACAGAGAGTGTGTGCCAACACAATCTCTATCTCATCACTTTTCACTCAGATGCCCACAGCTCCACCTACACGAAGCGTCTTCATTCTGTGCCCCCACTGGGCCCTTGGCCTCCTGACCCAGGCCCTCTCACTCTCCCCCTAACGAGCAAAGTTCCACTCTTAACCTGAGTCACTAATTACCTCTTACACCTCATTACCATCAGCAAGTCACAGCTTAAGCAAATCGAGCAATCCTCTCTCTCTCTCTCTTTCCTTCCCTCACTCACTTCAGCTATGAAATTGCAGCTTGAACACGGCTGCGCTGGAAGCCTCCTTGCCTATCCAAACAGGCTTGTCCACAGGCTCTCATAATTGCTTGGCCCAATGCATCAGTGCTCTGCTCTGTGTTTGTGGCCAGACCTGATGAAGGCCAAATTTATGCCTGGCTGTGCTTACCCAGAGATGAAGAAAGTGGACCCAGTGCTCCTAACCCCCCCCCCCCCTCAATCAAACCCAACAGAATGACACTCCCTTACCCAAAGAGAACACCCGCAAAGCGAGCGCTGGCAACTTGGGGCGTTGTTTGGGGTCACCAGAAAACAGCCTCTCAGACAATAGTTATGAGGCCAGTGCACTGACATGATATTTTTAGCTCAGGATTTGGAGCTTCTGTTGATATAATGAAACCCAATCAGGTGGCAGACTGAAGCAGCACAGGACGGGCGGACAGGGTCAGGGGTGAACCCTGGCGTTTCTGTTGCCATGCTGAGGAAGTGAGTGCTGTTAATGCAGCACACAAGGAACAGGAGCGGGAACCCAGCGCTCTTTAAGTTTTAGGGTCCTGAGCCTTTCAACTATGAAATTACGTTAATCATCCTCAGGAAATAATACATAATACACTGTGAATATAAATAACAATCAGAGAGCAGTGCGCTTGTGAGTAAATCCTCCTGGGAATAGTGTCTGTTTTGTTTGTTTGGTTAAACAGCTAAGTCAATAATGCCCAACGTCCAAGAATGTTCTTTTGTAGATATCAAGAGCACTTACACTCGTTCTCCTCTAGGTGGAGCACATCTAGACCGAGTGTGCGCTCCGAGGCTCTCTCGCAAGCAGAAAGGCGAGTGGGCGTGCAGCGGAGGGGAGGGGAGGGGGGGCGGTCTTGGCTGTGCGCGGCGGGATTTGATCAGCCCGGCTCGGGGGTAATCACACTCGCGCTGATTAACAAGCTGCGCAAACACGCGGGGCCTGATTGAGCTGCCCGGGTAAAGAAAATAACCGGCAATCTGTGAGAGGGCCTGGACACACAGACCCACACACTCACCGCTCCGGCTGCCCTCCCACACACGCACACACGTACGAACATACACGTGTACACCCAAACACATGCACGCATACGCATACGCACACACACGCACGCGCAGAAAGCAGCTGCCCACAGGGTCCCTCTGCATGTCATGTGTTGTACAGTTTCTCCAAGCTCCCTCTGTTCTCCTCAGGTCCTTTTCATTGCTGGTTTTTCTCCAGCTGCCGTCTTTTGCCCTGCACTGAACTTGGCTCTTCCTCCACCCACCAGCTGGGTCACTAGCAGCCCATCCTCGTTGGAGTTCAGCGAGTTACTACGAGCAACAGCTGCTGTCTACAGCAGTGCAGGCTCTGGGATCAGCTGCCGGGTATGGAGTCGTCCTGGAGGCAGACACACTGCTACACGCGTGTCCGGGCTCATGCCTCTCAGCGTCCTTCAAGCTTGTGTGCTTAACGTGATCAACCGATTCTTCAAAGCTCAGTCACGAATATATCAATTCGCTTTAAAGTCAACCATTTCGTTTTAAGGAGTGAGGAGACACAGCAAGGATTATGAGGTCCATTATGAGGTCTCGTTCTAAGATATCTCTTTTAAACTCCCAAGGCCAAGTGACAACTTAAGAATCTGTTCAGCATTATGTTCATGGGTTTTGTTGTGTATATTTGTGTAGAGATGTCACAATACGTATTGCCACAAAGTCACTTTGGTGAGTTCAAGGTCCAGCCAAAGGTATCTGTGGTAAGTAAAAGTTTCCTTAAATACAATAAAGACACAGATGGGGAAGTCATCTTCCTGGCTGGTTTGGATAGCCATGACACTGGAAGGCCCACTGTTCAGCTACACACCTACTCAAGAGGACACACACTCCACCGAATATGCTGTTTGGGCACATGTGTACAGGCCCTTCCACCCACCCACCCACACACACACACACACACACACAGAAACCTCACACTGCCTTTGTGAGCTCCGAACAAAACCAGATGGACCCATTTATTGCCAATTAGCTCTGGTGCTATAAGTGAAGGCTCACCTACCTACAGTTTAAATGTCTTTTACTGAAACTTCCCACCAGCTCTAACACTGCTTTCAAGTATAAGGATTTAACACTTTTATATCCTCCCCCGACCACACACCTTTCCTCTGTGTCACAGAGAGAGATGGGGAGGGGGGACACACAGAGAGAGAGACCTTACCAGACAAGTCTTTTTCAGTGTAGTTGACTGTTAGGGATGTTAAAGGGGAATACAAGCAACTTTTTAAAAGTCAATTATGAGGAAGTGATTGGATAAATGACTTCTCTGCTCCTAAGTTTGTGAGCTTGTCCAGAGCTGAAAACTAGAAATATGTTCATCCCAGCAAAGGCCTCTAATGCTGTGCAGAGGCTGGTTCAGTGCCGTGAGCGTGAGGCAAAAACAAACTGCAGTGGTTGTTTTTTTTTAAGGAATCTCAGATGACATTACACTCATAATTATAGTGCTGTATCAGAGGTACAGAACATCCAGCAAACCCAAGCCTTAACCTCCATTAGCTCTTGCTTAAAAGAAGCCAGTGGCAGCAGTCCTGCTGGACTGAAATCGCTCCTGGATTGCATCAGTTTTGTCTGGCCATGGCAGTGGATGGGAAACACTGCAACCTCCATCCGCTTCCTGCTGGCTGTGCTCTGCCATCCCCTCATGCTCCTCCTCCTGCTCCCTCACTAAACTGAGCCATATGTTTTCCGATTTGCATCATGCACACCCCACCGCTCGCCTGCTCCGCCCATGTGCCCACCCCTCAACCAGGCACTTCCTTCTCCCACCGGTCACAAAGCCAGTAACTTTTCACAACTTGAGCTGCAGTGCATTTGGAAATCGTTATGGCAGTTCACTTGAAAACAAAGCGGGAAATGGAATGTTATTCCTTCTTGTTATTCCACAAAGCATCACATCTTGACACGAAAGATAAGGGAAGTTTGATTACCTTATAGGAAGGGAAGATAGAATAAAAGCTTCCAACCAGGTCTAGTGTGTGTGTGTCTAAGAGAAAGAAAGCAGGGTATTTGAGGGGGCTGATAATGACAGCTTTACTTTTTTTGGAGCTCCTCGTTCAGAATGGCACTAATTGTCTCTGCAATGATAATCAGTTCCGCCAATCCCAAGTGAGGCAGATAGACAACCCAATTTTCCTGTTACTGAGCTCAGAGTGGAGCAAAGTGTGTGTGGGTGTTTGGGGATGCACATGTGTGTTTGTGTGTGTGCAGTCCTGAGAGCAAGTGAGACAAGGAATTGCGAAACACCCAGAGTTCCTTGGGGACCTGTAACAGTAGTGCACGATTTGATGTAAACCTATAGCAGCCATCGGGTTACCATATGTTACCATTTCACTCAGCATAGTGTGTCAGCTGGTGGAAGCTTCTGTGCTACCAGCATTTTTAATACGACATGAGTGGGCTTTTTGGCTATTGATTCAATACCTGATGAGGTGTGAAGCAGAATATATCTATGTGTAACATTTGGAATAATAGTTTCTACTGCTTATCGCATTTGACTGTATGAGAGTGAATCTAGTTCTGGATTTAACTGCAGAGCGCTCGTAGCATATTTTTCAATCTGGTCAGCCAGCTGGATTCTCCCTAGAGGGTTCCGCGAGGGTAGCGCAATTAATCTCTGACAACTATCACATTGCATTACAAGAGATTAGATTATTTTACACACGCGGAACCTGATGTGCACCACGCGGGCATTGGTACTTCACTACCTGATGGCCTTTCCTGAGTGTTTGTCTCCTAGGTTTAACTAATCGGCTCCTTTCAGTGTTTTTAAATGGGGTGAATAAAGCGTGTTGTTCGGTCACGAATGTAGCAAGGCTTTACCTTCTCGTTTGCCACTACATTGGGACTGTCGAGACAGCAGCAGTTAAGAGGTGAAGCGCTGCAGAGTAAAAGAAAGGCAGATAAAGAAAAGTAGAGTCCGAACGTCTCCACTCTTTAGTCTCTATACGTTTGTAGCATCATTTATGATCTTTAGCATCATTGGTCTCAAATATTATCTAAACGTATCGGATTTCGTTTCTGTTTTGCTTTCAATGTACAGATATTTTCTTGCTAAAACATCTAGGCAGGAATGAAACTATAAATCAGATGTTAAATTTGGTGTGCTGACAAACTACCAAGTAAAATGCGACGACTTTTGCTTTCTAATAAAAGCTAATTCCCAATCAATATCTAGTTAAACTGGGGACGTTTCAGAAGCTATTTTACAATTCACGTCCACAAAGACTGAACAGGGAGCTTGCTAGCCTATATGCTGCTAAACCTATACTTCAGGGAGGTAAATGCCAATTTCTTTCAAAAGAGACATGATCTTTCAGAGGAGAGTCAGGTTTCAAGAAAACAGAGACCTCAAAGAAACGTCCAGATCACAAAAACACTGGCGGCGAAGGCCCCTAGAAGAAGCCTTTTGTATATGATGCTTTTTAAAGCTTTGTGTATATAAATGGAAAATTCCACAATTCCACATCTGAGTCAAAAGGTGCAACAAAGTTTGAGTGCACTACAAGATAGACACGTGCCTGTTGTATGGTGCCTGCACGTAAGAAAGAGGCAAGCATTAAAAAGCATCTTTTAAAGAGAAACGTGTGCATCATACTCGCAAGACTCAGTTGGAAGATTTTCGCTTCTTTTTTTTTTACATTGTTTTACATTGTGACAACGAGGGAGATGTACCATGCTGTAGTTTTAGCTGTGCGATCTTTAATTTGCCAGGTGTTAGTGAAGATAGTTAGGGAGGGGTTTGGCATTGCACTTCCTCGCTTGGAAGCCATTTATTTCATGCTCTTCCCACTGGCATGCTTAAGGGCACAGGAGCTTGAATGTAATATTCTGGATTTGACGTTCCACTTTTAAAGACTTAAATTAGGTGGTGGGTATTTAGCACTTCCTAGATGTCCTTTACTAAGCCTTTAGCTCCAGGATGTCCAACCTGGATATCCTGTTGACCTGCGGAGGTTAGTTCCCTCTAGATAACACACTAGTGACATCAATTCTAATATCAGAACCAGCTCACTGCATATGTACTAAATATACTTTAAACATAAATGCATATATACTTTACAGTCCTTGAAAATATACAATTTATTGGTAAAGAATGAGTGAATGATGGAAGATGGTTCACTGTGTTTTGCCTACCTTGACTGTCTTATCCCAGACTCTCTGTGGGCTTGGTCGCTCATGCAGGCCGGATGTGCATGCAAGAGAATACATGCATGAGAGAAATGACTGCTTGTGGCTGAAGGTGTGGCACTAGTATACAGGCGCAGAATGGAGCTTAGGGGTTTCTGAGCAGTGGAGGTATAAAAAACAAAACAAAACACTGTCAGCTGGACTCCAGCAGCATAATGGTCAGCTATTTTGTCAGGTCCACAGAAGTAACCACAGTGTGAGGATGAAGTAACAGGGAGAGATGGCGAGGGAGAGAAGGAGAGAAAAGTAGGGAGAGGGAGTGATGGATAGAGAGAGGAGAGAAAAGGAGTGGGGGAGAGCGAGTGAAAGAGGGAAAGAGGGGAAAGAGAGAGAGATAGAGAGAGAGAGAGAGAGAGAGACAGGGCACAGCAGTGGAAATCAACAAATGACTGTAACCTTATTCTCAGCTCCAGCCCCCCTCATTAAAACATTCCCCAAACTGCCCACGTCACCTATAAAGTCCCCTCTTTATTTTTAGGAGCCTAATTAGAGGACTTTGGCTCAGGCTCAGCACCCTGTGCGCCGACTTTAAAGGCCTAATTAGGGATATTGTGTCTAGGCTGCTGTAAGCGCTCAGGGGAAATGGAACAGGGGGACAGAGGGACCTGGGGGTGTGTGGTATTGGGGAGGGGAGCGGGTCATAGTGGGATGGGGGTGAGAACGAGTGGAGGCATGCAGGGAACGACGGCATGCCCAGCCAAGGGTACCGAAACCGTGCCGGCCGTAGCGATTGGGCGACCCCTAAATAACTCCTCTTTTCCATGACAGAGTTGTTTTGGAGGGTCGCTGGCAGGGATGGTAGGCGGAACTGAAGTGACCCACTCGCCTCTTTAATGAGCGCCATCAGTGTGCAGTTGTGGCGAGGCTGCACGAGGAACATCGCACTGGTTTGTTTTTCACAGCGGAGCAGGTGTGCAGGACAGCCGGCGGCCGCGTCTTTTAGCCACGTTATTTATGCGTGTTGTGTGTGTTGGTATGCAACTTACTCACTTGTGTATGTGCTTCTGTTTATGTGTCCACATGCACAGTTGTCTTTAGACTGATCTTGACAGTCTAAAAAGTCTTATAGGACAATGAACATACGCTGTATTAAGTCCTCACACTCCCACCTTATTATTCAGTTATTCATCTTAAGGCATATTATTCAGTAGCTACTATGAATTAGTCAGTAACTAGAGTGAAACTGACATGAACACTGGAGTAAGGACCAGCTGATGGATGGTGGCAGCTTTAGGGGTTAAGCTGAACTTTGTACTGCAACATGTACAGTAAGACAGTAACACCAAGGTCACTCACCCTTAAACGTCCATGCAATATGTATGTGTAATATTACCAGTACAGTGTTCTAGAATTTAACTGATGCATCCATTGCCAGCTTAAATATAAATATAAGGTCTGGTTTAAGCAGCATGCATGCTGTTTTCAAACACCCCAAGAATCCCAAGAATTTCCTTTGAATTCCCATAGGGATGTCTGTGGAGGCATTCAGTACCACACATACACATTTCTGAACAAAGAAAACTTTCCATGATACATCTAAATATAAAAATATATTGGTGTACCAATTTCATCAATGTTAGGTCTGAGTCCTCTGAGAAGAGGTGTGCACACTATGAGCTTATGGTGGGGATAGTTTAAGAACAGGAGGAAGCAACAAATGTGAGAGAAAGTGTGTGTGTGTGTGATAGGAGAAGAAGACTTGACTAATGGACTTGGAAGTGTTCTTAATTACACATGTGGCTATGAAACCATGAGATGTAGGCATGTGTAGTTGCTAGCTGCCTGTGAGAGAAGTAGAGAGAGCACAAGAAAATCACTCATGTTAATATTGCAGTACATTGGGGGAATGATGGCATTATGTTTTATCATTAAGAGAAAAGACCCTCTATATTTTTGCAAGTGATGAGAGAAGAGAACTGTGGAGAAAGAGAGCTTCTCTGGCTGCATCCACAGACTGGCAGTGAAGAGGGAGCGAAGAGACGGAGAGGAAGAGAAAGTGAGAGAGAGACAGAGAGAAAAACAGAGAGAGAGAGAGGAGTGCTGCGTGGCGTGAGCCCCGTGCTGAAAATTGCATCTGTTCCTAATTAGGGAGTGCTAATGAAGGCCCATGTTCGTCCTGATCCCACTGAGAGACGGCCTGGTGCACAGTCTCTGTCACAGAGAGGGAAAGAGAGAAAGAGAGAGAGGCAGTGAGATATGTATATAGAGAGAGACATATAAAGGTACAAATATATAATTTGGTTAGCGCTATACCGCTTCAGAAAGAGGACTATAATCGATTCTAACCGTAAGCATAATTCACAGAAGCAAAGCCAGACCAGCTTGTTTGCACTCTTACACCTAGTGATTAATTTCTTATGTTGTTACAGGTCATATACTG
Source organism: Electrophorus electricus (assembly GCF_041902795.1). Lineage (NCBI taxonomy): Eukaryota > Metazoa > Chordata > Actinopteri > Gymnotiformes > Gymnotidae > Electrophorus > Electrophorus electricus. Next base: position 23,653,371 of record NC_137504.1, read on the forward strand.
AGTAGTTGTACCACAGTCCATGTTATTATGTATCATAATAAGCACTAAGAACTAAGGTCTGTGAGTATGATGCAAACACATTTACAGAGGTGACCCTTCAAGAAGGCTTATTTTGTCATTTGTAGTGTGTACTTGCAATACTAAAGGCACAGGTCCTAGTTTGTGTGTGTGTGTAAGCAGCAGGCGTAATTAGCAGAGATTTCTCAGATAACGAGTTTTTCCTCCAGCAGTGAGGGACAAGGCGAGGTCAGGCCGTGTTGGACATTCCCACACCCTGTGGTGAATGCAGGTGGCCTCCCGTTCCACCACACCTTCCACCACACAACACGCACACACCCACATAAACATGCACACACATAGCCAAGGACCAACCCAACTTTGCAATTATTTCATTGCCACCTCACATACTTACAAATAAAGCACAACTTTTTGTATTTAGGCAAGTTCAGCTGGAGGGATTGTGCAGTGTATGGAACCGGATGCGGGATGTGACTGTGTGAAATCTGATTTGCTTTATCTACACACTCCAAAGAGTGAAGGCATTCACAAAGGCAGCAGCCTGTTCTCCTCCCCTACCAATTACTGACCCTGACAGGGGTAAACAGAGTCCCTCCCCCATCTCCGCCCCCCTTCCCCAACCCAGCCAGGGATGCCTATACGGCCCTTTGATCAGTCCCTGGTTCATTAATGCTCTTATGTCTTTTAATTAGCCTCCCCCAGGTCACAGTGGCCCCTCTAACGTTGACCTCGGGCCAGCAGGTCCAGAACTGCATGCATGTCCCCGAAGCGTGGCATGAGGATCAGGCTGGTGGTTGCCTCAGAAACACTGGTCTGGGACCAGTCTCTCCCACCTCACCGATCATAATCTTGAACACGGCTAAATACGAAATGCCCTGGTCTCCGAGACTAGAGTTATATTTTTCTGACATCAGTGGTTGTCTCGGCAGATCTTGGGTATTATCTCTGGCGCAGTTCTCCGCAACAGGGTTCAATACGATGGACTTCCTGTGCACTCCCATCGTGCCCCTCATTATGGCTGCTGTATTATACTGTGCAAGCTGCAAAGGGATTGGACTTCTCCACGGCAGAACCGCTCGGGCTCGGATGAGGTCATCCCACCCATGCCTTCTTCGTCGTTGGCTGTCGGGTTTTACGAGCAGTTTCATAACGAAGAGCGCTGGCGTGAAATCTCCCGGTTACATATGTGTACAGATGGGCCCCAGGAACCGAGGAAAGTTGCTTGGGGTGGTTGTTTTCGTATTTCATTCGCAACCGCCGAGTTTAGCAGCTGCTAGCAGTACAGGCAAGCGTCCTCTCATGATTGTAAACTAATACAGGCCAAGCCTCGCGACTCTACACGAGAGGGAAGTGGTGTCGCGTGCGTACCAAGGCAATTAATTCGCCGCGTGCTCTCCTGCCGTTCTGCTAGGCAAACGGGCTCGGAGGTAATCGAAGGCTAACCCACACAATTAGCAGGGAGGATTAGGTCTGGAAAGGAAAAAAATCCTCCAGATGCTACCACGGGAGAAACCGAGAAATGCGCGTAATGCTCTGGCATGGAATGTTCCGGAACAGGACAACTACACCGTTACAACGGCACGTCCCAGTGCCATTACATGCAGCAGATGTACATACTGACGCACTGTGAAAGAGTTATATTTTAAATCTAGGTTCTGACGCTGGGCGTAGCGATTAGTTGGAGAGCTGAACTACTGACGATTCTCGTTTCATAGTACAATACTTTGGAACAGCGGTTAATTCTTGTAGATGATTGGAAATTATATTAAAATTCACACACCGCTTAACGATACACATGGTAAACAAAGGGTGCAAGAGCCACCGTGAAACTTTGTATGATGAGAGCGAGAGAATGACACACGCACACCCCTAGCGCTAAGCGAATCTACAAACGCTCTGTCTGAGCTCCTGCCACAACCCTGACACTGTATCAATAATGATTCATTTCATTAACAGCACACGTGTCAGATGGGTGGGAGCGCATGTGCATCTGGGTGTGCGCGTGCGAGGAACTGAGCATACAGCATGTGTACAAAGTTATTTGGGAAGTGAGGGTGGGAGGTGGGGTGTTAAAAAAAATCAAGTGAAGACCCTGGATGTTGCTAATTCATTTACAGATTTAATTAGATGGATGGAGCCCCTCACAGTTATTAAAACAGGGGGGAGAAAATGTTGCCAGCGCCGCAGCACTTTTTAATTATGGCTCCAGATCCCTGCTTGCTGACGTCTGGGGAACTGCTTAATTAAAATCCTCATTATTTTACTTTTAATTAGTTCCCCCCTCTTTTGTTTCCTCTCGCCATATGGCCATGTTCCGTGGTCAAATCAACTTAATTGAGCTAATTAAGCTGATCAGTTTAATTATTCAAAGCTCTCTGATTGGACAGGATTGCGCCCCCCACCCCTTCCCCTTTTTCATTGCCTCCTCATAAAGTGCTTGTGTCGCTCCCTCTTCTCACGCTCTCGTTGTCGTTTGTATTTCTCCGGCCCTCTCAGCGATCGGTAATGACGCGCGTGTGAAGTCAGACCAGACGGACTCCTTCGCAGAGTAGACCTGAGTCACCTATGGACGTATAGACTGTTCTCGAAATCAGTGCCACAAAGTGGGTTTCGCCACAACGGTTCGCACAGATATCCCAGCTGATAGTGAGAAGATGACTTTGACCTTGGATAAATTAAACCATCACATTTTTCTGTGAAGCAGATGCAGGTACGCTGACATCCTGCGTACTCTGATTAAGGCCAGCCGCTGTTGCCTCTGGCTGTGACAAGCAGCTATCCACAGTAGTAAGAAGACCCCACTTCTCAGCCTCCTGTGTGCAAGACCTACAAATCCTTTAGTCTGGCCAGTTATACCTCAACACAAGACACTATCATAGTTTTTGCAGTCGTCCTTATGAAACATATCTGTTTGGTTTGTGTGTAAGATACTTATGGTACTTATTAATCTGATTGATAGTTATGAAGGTTGCTAAATGTGATCATCCTGGCTTCATCTGTAATATGTGCACCACACCTACCCCCCCCCCCCCACACACACACACACACAGGCTGTTTAACAGTACTGCTTGCTGTTTCTCCATCTCCGTCACTGCATCCGAACAGCTGTGGGGTTACAGAACTGGCAGCTGGAAAAAGAAATCAAGCCACCCATGGGGGATGGTCACCGTCCCAGCAGTGGATGGCACAGAGCCCTCTCCTGCAGCCAAAGGGCAAAGACACCTGGGCAGCTGAAACAGAGGGTATTATTAATGCCCTAGGTCAAGGGTGTTATAATACTACATGTCTTGAGACCTCTGTTGCATATGACTAGTTGCATGTTTTGTATATTACTTTGAATTTTTTACATATTAGTATTAAAACATGCATATATCCAGTCATAGTGAATATACACACAATGTTTCATAACTCACTCTGTGGATCACCGAAAAAGGGAACTATGAAACATGCCAGACATATACCAGTCTCTTATCCAGAGCAACTAAAAATTGCTTTGTCATTTACTCATAGAATGTGTCCTAGCCAGTACAGTAGGTTAGAGTTCAAGCTAACCATTGAACTAGAATACTGTTGAAATACAGAGATTAATGCAAAACACATAAGCTCTATAACAGACAACTAGTGCAATAAACAATACCCTACAATAAGTACTAGTTTCAGTTACTTAGCATATGTGCAGGATCAATGGTCATTTAAATATTCCACAAATAGATGGGTCTTCAGTCTGTGTCTGAAGACTGCAAGGGACTCTGCTGTCTGGACAGCCAGCAGACGTTTGTTCTACCATCTGGGAGCCAGGGTAGAGAATAGTCTCGATGTTTGTCTTCCATGAGACATGAAGTATGGTGTTTCAAGCCTAACAGTACTTGAGGTTCGAAGTACTCGAGGTACAGAGGCAAGCATCAAGGATTTAAATCTGATGTGAGTTGAGAGTTATTTGAGTTATTTTGATAGCCTACAGTAGCATGAACTTGGTGTAAGAGAGCTAAAGAACTAGAAAACTTAATTGTTTGCACATCAAACTTATTTATAAACCTTTAAAAAATTATTTATTTGAAACTGTGAATGTCAACATAAGTGTGTTTGCATTTACACAGTTTAGATTTTCACAGGCATGCAATGGAAATTTAGGAATGGTATGTTGTGACTGCAAATTCTGCTGTGTATCGAGAGCGAATGTGTAACCAAAGAATTCCTTGTGTTTGTGAACATGGCCAGTAAAACCCAATTCTGACAGCATGACATTTTAGCAGGTAAGAAGCTTGAACTTATAACAGAAATATAACAGAGATATGTTTTGTGTCTCCTTAGCATGTTCCATTACAGATATTTCAATCACATTAAATTTCAGATTCACTGGTATATCTGGCTCTAAACTGTGATCCATTTCATCACATATTTATACTTGTTTAGTGCCCTGCTTTGAAGAAAGTCAAAGGACACTTAACAGGTATAGCAAACTTGGTCAGCACTAGCTGAAGCTATAAGAGTAGTAAAGCTGAAAACTGGTTCATGTGAATTATTTCTTCATGCTGATCCCATCATGCAGCAGTGGAGGACTTAACTGTTTATCTTTCTTAAAGCTTTATACAGCTAGCAGGAGGTTGCTGAACTACTAGGATAATTGCTAACAAACTAAGGTAGGCCAATTGCTAGTAACTAAGAGCATGAACTTACCATCTGAGTGTTTGAAATGATGAATTTGAATGGGTGCTATTTTAAACCGACACCATGGATCTAAGGCCAAAACATCCTGTACCATCTGATTAAAAAAATGATCTCTGTTATCTTTCCCCCCTCTTTCTTCACACAACATGAGGTGAGGAAACAATGCAACTGCACCAATTCTCATGTGTTAATTTGTTTAATTAATGAATTCGAGAAAGGGGGGAAAACTACAGACTTCCACAAAGGCAAGCGCTTCATATAGTCAGTGTACCTGAAAGAAACTTTTTATTTTGCTCTGCTTGCTGGTAACACCACATAACAGAGACCTGATTCCCAAGACAGTTAATTGGCTTTTGAATGTCAAGCTAATTAGTAATGCACAGTTGAGGCTTGATTAGTTTGAATGCGAGGTGTAACTTGCATTGCCAGGGGAATTTTTCTTTTTTTTCCTTTCTTTTTTTTGAGACCCCACCACCACCACCACCACCCTTATCAAGATATGGAGATAATTGCAATTAGGATCATTTGCATACGTAAATGAATTTGTCTGCTGCTTCCCCCCCCCCCCACCCTATCCACAGTCCTACACTGTGAAATAAATCACTCATGGCATATCATTGAGCACATACGCACATGTGGCGTGGTTAGCTGCCAAGCTTTGGGGAAGGGTGTGACCATCAGAATTAAAAACAGGGAAGAAATTCTCACTATTCACCATTCACGGTCCCTAAAACTGAAAGCCTTGTTAGCTGAAGAAAGTTAGTTAATGTTGTCCAGTATAGGAGTACTTCTCTTGATCCAGTAATTGGGCTGTGCTTAAGTTCAAAGAATGCACAGGGACAGGGAAATTAGCTTAGCAATTTGTCATTGAAAGGCCACCTTTTAAACCACCTGAATTTATGAGTAAGCTTTGTAGTGACAATGCAAGTGGAATGTTCAATAAGGCATTTTGGCTGGGCTCACAAATCTCTTTCAAAAGTACTGAATGTTTTGCATTAAGAAAATTATTAGTGCTATTTTTGACTTAAGCCCTGCACTTTTGAGAGGAGCACTGAAAACAGAACTTCATTCATTTAAGAATTTACAGCTGCCTTTTACACCCATGTATACATACACACATACATGCACACACATACATACACACACAGACGTAATGAGGTATGCTTGGAACCCATTTTACTCCAAAGAAACACAAGGGAGAAGTTTTTTTTTCTAATCATAAAATTAAATTGGAAACGAACACCTTGTGATTGCGGGCCAAAGGTAGCAGTAAAAAAAGAAAGTAGACTTTAATTAGCTAATTAAATAAACAAGATATAGGGGGAGGTTAATGCCAAAAAGCAATTAGATAAATGCCATAGTGAGCAAGCTTCTCAAACCTCAGCAAATCAGCTATAATGAAGGATAGGAAATAAAGGCTGGATGTAAAGCAAGTTATGGAAGGACAGGTCTAAGATGAAAGCAAAAGGCTGGATTATGTCGTTAGCTGTTGGAGTATGGCTAACAATGATGCAGAAGAGCTCTCTTTTGGCAAGTCTCAGATTAAAGTCAAATTAGGTAGAAGGAAAGAAAGGAACAAATCCAGGCCTGGAGCACATCACACTCTTAATTGCTTTCTGTAATGACTGGGGCTCAAGTGTTTGAATTCCATTCCTGAGGGTAATCGACCATGCTTTTCAGACCTTCCGAGGTTCCTTACATTTCAGAGGGTCACACACACACTGTTTAACTCAACAAAACAGGAAAAAAAAAACAAAAAAAAAAAAACACAACAACTTATCACCTGGACTGAATACACACTGAATTACAGATGCAACAAGACCATATATAATGGTTATAGTTATTTAATAAGTAATTTTTTTTTTACTATACAGATATCTTATATAATTTTAAATGTACCTCTGCTTAAACAACAGAGGCCACAGAAACACAAAATTCAGCGGCTGAGCACACAATACAACAGTACAGGAATATGTACATTTGGATTGGCATTTCCCCGAAGCAGGACGCATACATCAGAACTACCTACAAAATGTGAACTGCAGTCAGTGATGTAACAGAAGCAACCACCAGCAGGTACAAAAACTTGAACAATCATAAGTTATGTGAATAGTGTCATAACAGAGTGCCAACCACGAAACATCAGTCCCTCAAAAAAGGCCGGCCAGAGAACCAAGAGGGAAGAAGCAATATTTTGCGTTATCCGTGATGCAGAAAGAAAGTGTAATGACATCCACTGCACCTCACTGTCCAGAGTGTCGCATAACTTCTGTAGCGTCCTTGTAAAGAGTGTCATCAAGTTTTAAAAATACCATTGCTAGTTTAAAAATACCCCCACCACCCCTCAACTTCTGCGGTTAGAACTTCTCAGCAGCCACAGTTGACCATGCCAGACAGAGCTGCCACACACAACCCTTAGCCATCATTAACAGTAACCTCAGTCCTCTCCGTCCTTCCTTTCTGCTTGATCGTCTTACCCCTGACCGGGAGAGCGGGGGCGGGACATGGAGGAGGGGCTGGGTTGGCTGTTGGGAAATTAGCCTTGGGAGAATTTTGCTCGGGTGGAGAGTCCTTTTAGGGTAGGCTGATGCACAGGACAGAGGGATGCCGGTGTCTCGAAGGCGCACTAACATTTCACGGCATGAAAACGAGGGAATAAGAGAGAAGAGGAGAGGGAAAGAAGAGAGAAAGGAGAGTAAGGGAAGAAGGAGAGACAGAAGGGACAGGGAAGAAGCCCACTGTGCTGTGTCAGGACCTTTCCCCTTCAGCACACCTACACAGACAGAAAGAGTCGATGTAGTTACATCACATCAATATTCAGTAATAGTCCTTATTACTCACTCAGTTAAAACATTTTTCACAATTGTGTCATGTGGTAGTGCAGGGCAGTGGTAACTCAGTGGTTAAGGTATTTGACTAGTAATTGGAAGGTTACCAGTTTAAGTCCTGCCTGTTGGGCTCCTGAGCAAGGCCCTTTACCCTCAATTGCTCAAGTTGTGTTCAGTCATAATCGCAAGTTGTTTTGGATAAAAGTGTCAGCTAAATGCCAATGCAGATAAATGTAAACGTGTGGTCTCTTTCTCAGCTACCTTTTTTTCCAATCTGATCCAACAGAGAAGTGGAATATTTTGAAATTATTTTATAATATGTTCACTTTAGATTTCATAATACATTAACAGCATACTGCAAAACATTGCCCCGTCATAAACATGTGGGGATGGGCTAGAGTATCCTCAAAACCCAGGTATGCAGGGGACCCCAACTAGCAAACAACAGCAGGGTACAAATGCTAATTAGTCACAGTGTGTCTATGCATCCAAACACTGTACTGAAATATAAGCCTTCTCACAGACTGTAGCAGGGGGTTAGATATGCCATATACTATTTCCCTGTCGGGATAATCATCTGGAGGTCTTTCAAAAAGAAAGGGTAAAGATGTGTCCTTGTCCTATTAGATTTCCACTTAGCATGATCTTGATGTGAGTTTGAAAACCCAGTTTAACTGAAGGGTTAGCTATCTTATGCAATACAAGAAGTGTTTTGGTTTTTTTTTTGGTTTTTTTAAAATCATAGTTTAGTATCTTATCGGTCTAGCTCGATAGTTCTCCACTACAGGTTGTGTACTGCTTTTCTGTCTGCAACATCGTGTCAATAGTCACACAACACCATATTTATTTATGGTCATTTAAAACTCCCAGCAAGGTCCTGTTACTGCTAACGTTGACACCATGGCATAAGACCCTGAGGTGCAAGAGTAGTGCTGGACTTCAGGTTGAGTCAAGGAAGTAATTTACTGTAGGTTCAGAACTGCTTTTTGGAATTTTCAGTACATGTTCTGCCAGCCAAAGCTTCTTGCTATATCAGAAGGTGAACAGACCACTTTTCAGACAATATCACTTCCCAAGTCTATGCGAGAAACAGCAAAGCTCCCAGCTTGGTAATATTTTAGCAAGCAATGTTTTACTAATTTCTTTGTTAAAGATAAGTGAATGGGACAAACATCATCAAAGCATCTGTCTGACAGACAGAGACTTGGTTTAAACTATGAAATGTTTAATTCACTACTGATCAGAAAATGAAACTCCCCCTTTATCTTTCTTCCAAAGTCATTAAGTGACTGTTTTTTGACAAGGGTTTCTTTCTCATTTGTCAGGATCATTCATGTCACCATGCCAACAGCTTCTTAACTAGAAGCCTGAGACCCAACGATTGTTCTAAACCACTGCATTAAAAACCTTATCAAAACATCTGCTGATATACACTGGTGCAAGTTTTTAATGCCAGCTATTCTCAATTGTTAGGAGTCCCTGATGGAGATCCCCCCTCCCCAGCCCATCCCCTGTTGCACCTTCTGGTCAGGAAGGAGGGTGCTGCTTTGCAGGGGGGTCAGGTGACCACCAAGCACCCCACCGCCGGGCCGGTCGTGCTCACAGAAGATGGTACCATTGACGTAGTGGAACCGGTCTCCAGGCACCAGGCGGTTCCGACATGTGGCACACGTAAAACACTACAGTGGGGGAAATGAGGAACTGACCTTAACCCTGGAGTAAGAAGATCTTAGCAAACTAAATGTTCTGGAATAATGTCTCAAATTAGATATGCAATACAAGCCATCTTTAATACAAACTATAAAAAAATAAGTTGGGAGGCACCAATAATCAATTGAAGCAGGGGTGTTTTAAGAAGCAAAGGTCACTTACATGATTAAAAATCAAAAAATTTTGCTTGTGGCATCGCTTGGCATGAAATATTGCCCTGGTGTGTGAATTTGCTGCTGCCGGCCTCCGAGAGTGACTCACCTTCAGGTGGTAGACATTCCCCTGTGCTCTCATCACCATCTCACTGGCTGGAATCGACTGTCCACATGCACTGCAAGCTCCACTGTGACCGAACAATCTGCAACAATAAATATGTTGCTCAAAGTATGTAATCACACAGAAAAAAAAATGTCTGAAACACAATATGGAGCTGGACAGGTTGCGAAAAAACCACCTACACTCAATCTACTGTAAAGAACCTTTAACAGATAAAAATTTGCCTTACTAGTAAATGGTAATGAGGGGTTAAAAACTGTCTACACTTCCTGCATCTACATGCGCATGCTGTCCTGTCTGCAGTTTAATAAAGACCTAATATGAAGATAAGGACTATATTAAAAGCATCCACATTCCATACCCAAATAAAGTCAAGGTCTAAGACAACACAAGCTGGGAAGGCAAGTTGCCTAACAAACAGAGCGTAGAGTGCAGAAGAGAAGCCTCCAAGGCCTTGATGGCTGGGCACCAATACCCTCCTTTCCAATACCCTCCTTACTGTAGCCTATGAGCTAATGTGGAGTGGCATAGTATTTGGTGGCAATGGATTGGGGTGCGGGTTGGGGGGTTGGAGGGAGCCTGTGATTCACCCTTAGCTCCTCATTAGGGTGCACTTGATTACCCTACTACCTGGACTCAAGGTTGTTAAGGGCAATTCTAGGGGAATGCTCCAATGAGTTCAAGTCCCCGCTCCTGACAAGCTACAGAAAAAAAGGACACGCATACACACACTTGCTCATACATCATCAAAGATAAAATACCATCATGCACAATATATGCAGCACTTGTGATAAGTCAAAGCCACTGGCTAAAGGATCACATAAACCACACATGCACACTCACATGCCACAACCTAACTGCTTGCTTAGATAAATAATTGTATGATTTCACCATTGTTCTTTTATATTTTCAATCTTAAAAGTGTAATTAAGAGCAGCAGCTAACCTACTCATCATAATTAACTTCATTTCATTATTTCAGACATCTTATATTCCTGTAGGTTATAACTTCCTGTGTTTAAGTAGTCTAAAAAAAGTAAACCAAGTGAAGTTTAGATATCCCTTGCACACGCTGGTAATATTTTAATTATATCATTTTGGGTTTGAAAATAATAGCAGCACAAAAGGTAAACACAAAAACAAACAAAAAAAAGTTTACAAACTTTATAAATTGCAAAATGGATATTTGTGATAACCAATCGTCAACTAAAACTGCACGCTTGGCAAGGCTCGACTTGTTCAGAAAACACCTGGAGTCACGCGCGCGCGCTGCTAATCCTCCCTCCCACGGCTACTTTTCAATAGGAAGCTTCCCTTCCGCACGCAGCGCTCGTTTGACGGACCGGTTTGGCAGCCAACCCGCACCGTTCGTCGTCTTCGCTCTGTTCTTTCTTCGCTCTTCACTTTCCTCCCCCTCTGCTATCGCTGTCCTGGCACACACCGACTCACAGTAATGAATTTTTGATCTTAATCCAAACAGTAATTTAATAAGGGGAGGCAGAAAGCAGCGCTGTTCGTCCTAATTAACGCTCCTTTCTTTTATCGGACCTCGGGCTCCGCGCCGCGCCATTTGGCAATGAAGCTCTGCCCTTTTGATTAGCTGCAGTACATTATACATATTTAATACACTGCAGATTGAATATACGTTACATCTAGCAAAGTGAACCACACACAACCCATACGCGGCCTCCCTCAATTCACGTCCGCAAAGTTAGCAAGCTGGAGGAACTATATGCTGTCGTCGTCGTTCCCCAAAAATATGTAACTAAAATGCCAATGTAGTCCCATCTAATAAGTGGGGATTGTGATGAATTTGATGCTTCGGATCAGTTTAAATGTTCACAGCCTTCCTAGTCGGATATCTTTCTCGGGCAGCTCATGCGCATGACAAGTAATCCATTTTAATGTTTTAAGGCTGTACTACTGCAAAACCCAAAACTTCAACTGCAGGTTCTTCTGCTTAGCTGAAAGAAGCCATCCAGCCAGGTTACATGATGACCTCTGTTAAATGCCATTTGGTTTTCATTAAGGGACTTATTTACATCTTAGTGTCCGGTTAATTATGATTAAACAGTTTTCCATGAGTGTCCCATGTCTGGATGGCGTGCGACAGCGAATGTGCACTCTGGGTCCCTGCTTTGCCCCCCCCCAAGCCATGAAGTGAGCGTGACCTGGCACGGGTGTGTTGAGCGTAGGCGCCGAACCATGCACGCAGTGATGCCAGGCCCTCTCAGACACACCCGCTCCGTGAACCGAACCATGCACGCAACGATGCCAAGCCCTCAGACACACCCCCTCCGTGGACCGCGCTTGGCACCGGTGCCAGGCAGTCACAGGCCAACGCACTAGCGCACATCCAAACAAGCAGAGGTCAGCTTCAAAGCACCTTGTGATCACAAACAAATCTAATCTGTTCACCTCCAGCATAATATACACAAAGGAGTGCTGGCCAGATTTGCTCAGGGAAGCATATCATCACCTGTAGTGGTTTGCAGACAAGCCAAAATGACCACTAAACAACTGAAATCACAAGATTTTGGGGGATTTGAAAAAGGAGGTAAAAAAAAATTAAGTGCATGCCAATCTGAGTTTTTGAACTTGGCAAAGCATTTGTTTTTTCCACCCACACTGGTCTGGAGGTTAAAGGAGCAACAAGTCATTTTTCCTATGATTCTGTACTAAATCCATTTTAAGCATTGCCGCCTCCATGTTGAGGGACCCAGCCTATGAAGAGTAAACTAGTTCATTTGAGTACTCCAAAGCAATCTGATTCTTCATCTCATGTGAGCTTCATATTATATAAATTTTTTTAAAATCATTATCACTTTCAACAACACTGTTTGCTATGTTTTGGTGACAAAACATACTTATTCCCCTTTTAAATGGCACCTTTTTCCCCTCCTCTATGCCACCTAATGTGCCTTCATCTAAACAGGCCCCGAGTCTTGGGAAAAGCCTTGAAACGCTGGTCCTTGTACAACAGAAAGGCATGCAAGGTGTGTGGGAGGCTTGGGAGGTATGCGGCTGCTCCCTGTCCTGTGCCACGTGCACCCACACAGTTCCTGTCATGACTGGGGCATTTTAGCTTCTCATTGTGGCTACTCTGTGTTTGTGTCTCTGGCTTCCCCAGCAGGCTAGTGATGCCGAGATGGATTCAGAAAGGCCACCCTGCTTGGCGTGGGTGTGGCGGGGATGCCCGACCCAGACCTAAATGTACAACATCTGTAAACCATCAGACTCACTGAGGCAGATTTTGAAAAACAAAAAGTTAATGTGCTCCTTTTGGCATCACGTTTGATGAAATGCGTAGGCAGGAAATTGGAAGAGTGAGTAGTACATTTATCAAGAGCAATGTCGACTTCAGACAGACAGATAACATAAATACCACATTAGGTTGACTAGAGAAAGAGGCTTGTGCCTCAACATGAAATACACGCCATCGGGGATACAGCTTTGTGTGATCATTAATATTATTTTTCTTTATACATTATTAAGCCTCAGTTCATTACTGTATGAATGGCCTTGTTCGGCATTAACTGAGGAAAACATCTTGCTCACTACACTAAGAGTATAAACAACATTTGTACAAAAAAACATTAGGCTCTACCGGTTCTAACAGTTACGTTCTGTGTTTTTCAGGATGTTACAGAGTGCTGTTCTTTATACTGTAATTATAAAAAAAACATCCCTGCATTCATTTGTAGAACATTTAAAGCACTTCAACCAGGAACACTGCCCAATGTAACACTTTGATATGATATAATAATAATGTGGATAGCTAAATTTCACACCCTATTTAAAAATGTTTAGATTGTAAAATCCTGTTGGCTGGTGATCCATGTGCCTTGGTGGTTTGAGTAGCTAGCTAGGTCAGAACATAGCCATCTCCATTTTGTTCAGATTAAAGCATCTTGATGCAATCTGTAGTCACAGGGCACGCACAGTCATTTACCCCCATCATCGGTGGCATCTCTCCAAGCCATCCCCTCCTTCTCCCCTCCAAATGCCTTGTTGGCCCCAGTACCTGATGTAGTCGTTCTTGCAGAGGATCATGCCCCCTTTGCTGTAGCAGGTGGTGCCGATCTCGCCAAGCTGTGCCTGGCAGCACGAGCACTTGAGACATCGTGTGTGCCAGTAGCGCTCCATGGAGAAGAGCAGGAAGCGGTCGGAGATGCGCCCACCGCAGCCGGCGCACGAGCGGACCGCCCCACCGCCACTGCCGCCCGCCACCGCCACCGCCGAGGACTCCACACGGCTGTTCACCATCGTGGGCCTGGAAGGGACAGAAAAGGGACCAGTGAAAACCTGCAGAACAGGCTGATGTTTCTACCAGGGCTGTACGATATATTCTGTCATTAATCATTATTGCAATACCAGACTTTGAAATACTGATATCTCGGCTGGGATATGGCAGTGAGCCCTCTAATTCCTATTTTATTTATTTATTGTGTATGATGAGTATTCTGACCAATTTCAGATGTTCCAGATGTGTATTCTAAATCACCGCACTTGCATGGTCGAACAAACAGAAGTAATTTTGGTCATAATAGTGCAGGCCATTCTTTAAACATGACATATCAAGTGCTCACCAATCTGTTTTCAATATATTGCTAAGGAATATCACAATTACAACATGCAGCAATACAACAGCATTACACTGTTTCTTCCATATTGTGTAGCTCTAATTCATATGTGCACATATGCCTTAGTAATATAGGGTCACTCCTGAGAAAGGTCAGCATGTCTGGCAACACCACTGCCAGACACCATATCAGTACTGATATTATTCAAAATAATTGTTTAGATTTTTCCACAACTATTTCCCATACCATACTATGACCACATTGTGTGCATAAGGTTTAAAAAATAAACTGATACTAGTTACATGGAAAAGATTACTCATACTATAAGGTTGTTGTTCTACTATTTCTCTGCAAAACATTCATATTTGGAGGAACCTCTCATCAATAACATCGGTGAGGGAATAAAAGCATGCCAATTAAAAGTGTCCCTGATTATGTAATCCAAAGGTATTTTGAAAAATTCTAGACTGAGCCTAGAGAATGTGAAAAGAGGGGCCTGATATATAAAATCTTAGAAATGGTTTGTGACTAATCCTGTGGTTAACTGCAGCTTGGAGTTCTCCTCTTTCAGGGACATGAAAAGGAGGGTGAGATAGCTAATTAATAACCAAACCGAGAGACAAAAGAGTGGCTAACCAAGACTGACTGGCCCGTCAATATGCTATTAACACCAGTCATGTCAAGAAGGCATAAAAATCCAATTGCAGTAGGCCTAAATTGAGCCCGAGGTTAGAGGCAAGGCTTGGCTAACAAATGGAGTAGAATCTTAGATTGCCTGTTTTATTTATTGGCAGAGGCTCACCACAGAAAGCTTACCAGGCAAAGCTGGCTTGCCTAACACAGGAAGGTCTACAGCCATTTTCAGGAAAAGCACAAATGAAGCGATCTCCCCAAAGATAACTCGCACAGCTAAACTGTAACAACTGAACAAGAACACTCGGAGCCCGCAATAAATAGCCTTTAATGATTTATTGTGCTCAAAATTTGTTTCTCCGAATTCCTAAAAAATGAGGTTATGCAACAGCTTTCAAGAAGGTTGCTGCAATGACAAATTAATGGCATGGTCTCATGGCCTTAAAGCATTATGGCTCCTAAAAAACAGCAATGTGACAGACAGTGTCCACTTCAGACTGGTTTATTTGTCTTGATCATTTCCAGAATTTTCCATCACAAATAAGGCATGACTCCATCTTAAGATACCACAGCTTTTGAACGGCTCCATTCAACCCATCTTGAAAACACTACCCATCTTGTAATCTGGGCTGCCCTGCTAACAGTAATAACAGTCTTGTTAAAGAAGGCTCAAGATACAGAATTTCTACTCTTTGGAATGTAGTGTCCTAAATGTACTTACAGGTTCCTCAGAGGCCTTAACACCCAACATAAACTGTCAAAGTAGGCTAAAACAGGCCACCTGGATTTCAGCTAATCCCAAATTAGTTTTACAAGTGGCTCTCTCATGAGGGCAAACTTTGATGTGCTGGAGTAGAGCCTCGACAGCCTCCAAAACAAGCAAATGTGGCTCCTTTATTTGCTTCAACCACGCTTCAGCATGTCATGACAGCCACCAACCATCTTCAGTTCAGTTAGATGTGCCAGAACTGAACTGCTCCTGGTTCATCATTCTGGGAGAATTCACAAGAAATACTTGCTGGATCCACCAGGGAAGACCTTGCAGGTACACTCACTGCTTTTGATGTAGGATGAACAGTTAAACGGTACTCATTATGTAATATGAGCTTGACAAATTATATTGTGATTGAGATAGCCAAGAGCCAGTGTGCTTATAACACAAAGGATATAAGGTCAGGTCTTGTTATGTGCCTTACCCTATTGATACATCACCAAGGAAGAATTTTACATGAACATGGAACTTTCAGGAGCTAGGATCAATGCGATATCGGTTAGTTTTACAAGTTGTGTAGGGTTTCAGTTGTGTAAAACTGTGTTTCCTGTAAACATAAAACCCCCTCAACAGATTTTAAGTGACGTGGTGGGAGTATTTCTTCAGAATGGACTGGAAAATGCTGATGCCTAAAGGGATGAGGGCGTGCAGTTGTCCACAGTAAGAGGCCCTGATGTGACCCAGGGAACTGGAGGATGGGAGCCAGGCTCAGGCACCTACTTCCTCTCTCTGTTCTCCTGTAGAAGAGGTCAGCCACCAGCAGCCTGGAGATAGTGAAGCTAGGTCAGAGGTCACAAGTCACGTGGAAAAAAAGGGTCGAGCGGGGGTTAGGGGGACAGCAACCACTTTTTCTTTCAAGTCACATGTCTCTCTCCAGACTTGCGCTGGGTACTCTTGTGCCAGCTGGCCATATACCTTCATACGTCCATATCCAACACACACACACACACACAAATGTATGCACAAACTCACACATAATCACAGTCATACATTCACATGTCATATAGTCATCCACTTCTGAAAAGGCAACAACTAAAGCCAGGGCCCCCAAAAAACTGTACAACACACTATTTGGCAAATATATATATACACACACATATATATATACACACACACACACACATACATACATATATACATACATACATACATACATACATATATATATATATATATATATATATATATATATGTGTAATATATATATGTATGTCTGTATATGTATATACATACATATATATATACACACACACACCTACAAAAGGTACCATGCAAATGTTAACTTTTCTAAAAATCATTCAAAACATACGCATTTCTTTCACAATCATGAAGTACACAAACTTCTTTTCTCTATGTCTTCCTGAGTTTGGTTCCCGTATTTCGCAATTTGAGATGTCAAAGCTGCTAAAGTTCCTGAAGCAAACTTGTCCTGCTTATCCAGAAACACTAGCACCATCTCCCTCCATTTTCAAACAAGAGTCCAACTTAGAAAAGACTGCGAAAACAGATCTAAGAAGACTCTTTGCACACGCTTTCTCTCCCTCACTCACTCACCTCACTCTCTGCAAGGTAATCTTCAGTGTGTTGTGCTCCATTTCTTTTTGCCCCATCCACCAATAAAACTGGCCAAACAGGTCTAATATCAGTCTACAGCAGGCTACGTAACCACTTCCTCCACAAACAGGGCGACACGTTGCAAATATCCTAAACCTGACATGAAGCTACACGCCTGTTTTCCTACTGGAGAGCTGGCAAGCTGCCTGTTCCAACCAATTCTGACACACTTGACTTTAAGATGGAATGCGTCACATTTCCTAAGGACCCCAGACCAGGCTCCATGCTACTAGGTTAGCCATTAAATAAGATTATTATATACTAAATCCAAAGTTACAGATATACTCTGTAAGATTTTAAGCATATAAACAAGTTTAAAAAAACAAATAATGAATCAAGATGGACCCCTGAAGAAAATAACTCTAAAAAACTCTAAAAACTGTATAAAGCCCTTTTCTGTCTATTGCACGTCTTTCCTAAAGCAGTTTGAAAAACTGCTTGCTCAAATGCTTAGAACAAAGTACATCACTAAATTTATTAAAAGCATAAATAGAATTTGCCTTAACACCCTTTCTCCATGGCTGCAGCCGAGACAGCACCATCTTTTTGCGCACACCTGCATGCCCTATTCAAGAGCAGGTTGCCAAATAACTTTGCCGCAGTTAATTTCATGAAAATGCAAATCCCCTTTCTTTTTAATCATCCTCTGCTGCAGACCTAAGAGAGCGAGAGCAAGAGAGAGAGAGAGCAAGAGAGAGAGACAATGCTGGTGAATAGGACCCTGGGGGAAATATCACACGCTGTAGACTAGGCTGGGCTGTTTCAATACAGAACAATTATATTATCCCTCCGAGAACTTAGGTAAGCTAATCCCCCTCTGAAAACACTTGGCAACAACCTTTTTTTGCAGGCTACAGGATTCAATATGTTGGCTTATCACCCCCTTGCAGAACTTTGTGCAGCTTTGTATCTTATGCATACTGTGCGCACAAATTGCTGACACAAAAAAAAACCCAAGCGTGGTACGGAGCATAGATCAAAAGTGCTTAAGAAAGTTACGATGTCTAGGATGAATAGACAAGTCAGGATAAATTTGAATATGAACACTATATTTAAGTAGATGTTTTTGATTTTAATAAATCATCATTAAGCAATTGAACATAAATGAATTCATACCCTTATTAAAGCTTTAAAATTAGATAACTAAAACAAAACTAACTAAAGATACGAATTAGAAAATAGTTCTGTGAAATGCGAAATAGTTCTCTGAAGTATTGCGAGAATGAGTGAAAAAGTCCGCGCGAGTTTGGTAGTGAGCCAATTCCCCCACCCGTCCCGAGAATTACACGATGCCATCTGAGAGGTCGGTCAGTGAGGGGGAGGGCCACTCGGTTCTACTCGGCTAACGGACTGATTGATGAAATAAGCAGCAAAAACAGGAGCTAATGAAGAGAAACACAATGCCGTCCCTGTCCTCGCGCAGACTGATGGATTGCGCGTGCTGTCGGCCTGACGGAGCAAACGATAGGTCCACTCATAGAGACAAATCACATTTCATTAATTGCTGTACTCATGTAATGTTTAGGAAACATCAAAGAGGCCGTTTAGTTGTTTTATAATTGTATAAAAGAGCCTTCAAACCTTCCCCTCTCTGGTATTATGTATGGAAGACCTGAAGGTCATCATCAAAGAGCAAAAGAGGCGTCATTAGCATGTTAATCACAAATTGGGGAAGATATTGTAGCCCATACTTTATAATCGGGATACTTCTGAACTATAACTCTATACCTTAAATGGCAAATATACCTAACCCCTACGCTTGTGCTAGACTGAGTGGCACGTAATTAAAATAAATAAGCCTGACCGCTTCGTGCACAGTTTCTAAAAATAGCAGCAAGACCAGTGAGCAATGACCAGACCTCGTTGGCACCAAGGCGGTTTAGTAATATATCCTTCCCTTTTAATAATGCGCTCTGGGGCCATAACTACACGCTTCGCCGTTTCATTAAATCGGGTCTCTTTTTTAATTAACACTCCGGCGTAGGTTTCAACTCCCTATTGTGCTAAAATCTCTTCGGAAGAGATGCGAACTCTCAGTGACAGAAGTAATCTGCAAATTATTCAAAGTGGGTTACTTTAGGAGCAGTTCCAAAAGGCACGCATGAAAAGTTCAGTTCTGTGGTAAAGAAAAAGATGAGTAAAGAAAATGACAGCTCGGGTGTTAATCGACGGGAACGCTTGCTTGAGCAGACATCGCACACGGCTACAAGCATCAGCTACTGTAAACGCGTTTAAATTTAAACTGAACACACTGAAATAAAAAAAAATCACGGTAGCAAAAGGTATACGTTTTTAAAGTGCTTGCTGGATTAGGAAAAACTTACCGTTATAGTTCGCAGACTGTCGGGTGAAGACACCAAGGCTGTGAAAGCAGTCAAATTTATTGCGCGCGTAAAAATGAGCTAACCCTTTAACCCAGCGACAACAAATCTCTGTAGTGGCAGCGGCGATTGATAATCCCAGTGTCGCGTCGCTCAGATTAACTTTAAATGATTCCTCCCCCATTCGCAACGCGCTCCGCCACAACTGACCAAGCCATGACAACGCTATCTTTAGCACAGAATTGTTGAACACTGCCTGAGCGTTTTCACAAGCGAAGGGGTAATATCATTGTCTGGCACCTCTACGGTAAATGAAAACTTGCTGTTTCCCTTCATCAGTTTGCGCTTACATAGGAACAACGAACAAGTTTTGAAGGCACTCCTCTTATGACGCGGGATGGATGCAGCCACAGCAGCCAATGAACAGGGGTGGGGGCGTGGCATTTGACAGAATGATCGATGTCTGTTTGAGGAACTTTTGCCTGTTTGAGACTAATTTAAATGGTCCATAATCACCGTCGCAAAGCAACGTTAAGAAGACAATTTAATAACTCCCTTTACGCGAAACATTGCCTGCTTGAATCTAGATTGGCCAACTGTCTCTATTACTCGTTCGGCACGGCTTTTACCTAGATATTATTGGACAACCACCAATATACATTCTTTCTGTAATAGTTTAACAGATGTGGCAAGAAGAAAGCCTTTTAAGTGCAGCTGTAAACCTAAAATTGCAACTCGCACTGCGCTCGTCGTGGAACTCCATCAACGTTGTGAACATCTGGCCTGGATGGCAAACCAATTACGGCGAGCGCAGTAAAGCTTCATTTTAACTAACGCAAAACTGTCAAATTTACCTTGATTTATAATAATGATTGGGCGAGGGAAGGAATGCCCGTTAGTTTACATATAGTGAGTCACCAGTATTGTTCGCCGTTCCATATCCCCAAAGTGAAGAAACTTCGCTTAAGCGATTGGAGAAATCACAGTTGTGCATGCAGATATGTTGGGGTCTGCTGAATGGTGAGCCTCACGACAGTCGAAATTCGTGTTCTTTACTACCAAAACTTGTACATCTTCCGGAATAACCCATTCATAGCAACCTGTAAATTAGTATCTGTTGTAACAATTACATGTGCCATCAGAAGGGAGATAAAGTTTTTATTTCGACTCTTTAAATTCAAGTTTCGTATCATTTTTAACGTTGGTTGCATGCAAAAGACGGAGTCAGGCTATTTTTAAAGATGCATTCGTTAGAAAGTTTTCTTTGGGGCACAACGTGTTTTGTGTCAATGTACGTGTTCACTCGTACACCAAAACAACCACTGGTTCTACATCTCAGATGTTCCTGGTTTGTTCCTAAAGAGTCTCGACCGACATCTTGTGGACGGTTAAAGGAAGTGCTTGATGTAGGCTACTGTGCGGACGAGGAAAAAACGGCAGCAATCTCATCGAATACGTCTCTGGGTATCGTTTAAATTCTCTCTGACCACACAAACCAAGACTACAAATTCAAATATGAGCAATTTCACACACATTACTCACAACAGTATGACGATTTTTGCATCATTGTTTACTATTATTGTTTTCAGACTATTAGAAATGTTACATTATCTTGTACTAATGTGAGACGATGCTTATTTACTTAAACATCTAAAAATAAATATCAACTTTAGTGACAAAAAAGGAAATTATCTTAATACTCATCATCATTCATCCATATATTTAATGTGTTGCATAGCTTATGGCAATTGACCTCAAGTGGACCCACAGACCTCTCAAAAGACCATTCATGACAGCCATCCCACTATTTCCATTTTAATCATACTGGTTTCTAATGCACCACCAGCAGAGAGAACAGGGGTTGCAGAGTGGTCACAGAAGAGCCTGCAAGTGGTTCTCATTGGTGGGACAATGGTTTCAGTTTCAAAGGGAGGAATGGGGATGTAAGTACTGTGTGATTATATTCAAATCCAAGCCCAGCATACAAAGGCTTCAAAAAGACCCATCCCCCAGACACACACGCACACACGCACACACGCACACACACACACACACACACACACACACACACACATACACACACACACACACACACATGCACACACAGCCTCTGGGTTCAACAAAAACATTGCATTTGATGAGGATGTGATAAGGAATCCTTAGTATCTCTCAAACATGCCCCCCCCCCCACACACACAGTCTCCCCCTCCCTCCTTCCCCAAGCTCCCTAGTGTCCCTTTGTTTTATAGACTTCCATACTTTTGCATGAGAGAGGGAGAGGAAATAGACGACAACGCATTAAAGAGGAACAGGAGACAGCAGGGAAAGTGTGAAAACTTCCTAGAGAGAGACCAGGAGAGAGCATATGGAAGATAACATTTGTACTGTTTTGCTTTTGTTTTGCCACAGTCATCTCATCTGCCATTTGACCAGTAGAGGTAGCTAATGTTTAAAGTTCGGCATTAATCGCAGAAAGTCTGACTTTTGGCCTTAGAGAAACAGCTTCAGTTCTGTAACCAGTGTGTGACTACATGACTAATTCGATGGTACTGCATCAAAACACGTGATATGGGGCTCTTTTATATATACAGCATGGCATGACATGCACTGACATTGAATAAGAAAGCAACCAGGTGCAATAATAATAATGATATTGATTTCATTTTGGTACAGTTACCTAGTTACCTCAAGGTAATAGCTCTGCCTTATGAGAAAGTGAGAGAGAGAGAGAGAGAGAGAGAGAGAGAGAGAGAGAGAGAGAGAGAGAGAAGAGAGAGTTGAGAACCAGGATTATAAACTATATTTGTCAAATAGTCTGAAAAAGTCAATGCAGACAATTATAAATTAGCAGTAGTCGTAATAAATTCAAAACATAATACTATCAGTTATTGTATGAAGTAATGATGTGTGTTCCTCATTCTGTTTACTGTGATATGCCACTGCAGGTTCTACTATTGGAAAAAAAAACATGAGATTCCCAGTTTAAAGGTGCAAAATGTGTGGATATGTGTTGATATGTTTTTATTGAGTCATAAATGTGTGTGTGTGTGTGTGTGTGTGTGTGTGTGTGTGTGTGTGTGTGTGTGTGTGTGTGTGTGCGCGCTGCAACACTGTACAATCACCACAACTTTCCACCTGCCATCCTTTGTATTTCCAACATTTGCACATTTCCTGTCCTTTTGTCACATTAGTGCTGAAAGTCTCAGCATGATGAGAGGGAGGGAGAGAGAGAGAGAGAATGTGGTGATGCCTCATCTTGGAGTCCTTTCCATTCCTCAAGAGCACTTCCTCTCTGCCTTGTCAAGTGACCAGTCTGGAGCTCAGCCACACACTGCAGTATTTCAGCTCTCTCAACCTCCTGCCAACATATTACCTCAGCCCCTATGCCCCATCTCTCTGTCTCTCTGTCTCTCTCTCTCTCTCTCTCATCAGTGTGCTCTGACTGCACCCAGTCTGACAAGTGTCTTGTCCTCTCTGAAGAGCAGCCCACATCTGCGACACACTTTAACCTTCTCAGTGGAAACTGAACTGAGACTTCCCATCTCAACCACAGGATTATCTTGGCCTCACTTGCCAAGGTAAACAGAACTATACTGATTCATGTTATTACATTAATCATGTTATATTTAAAAAAAACACAAATTACTATTTTTCACAATTACTGCTGTTCATGACCATTCTTCCTCTGTTTTACAGGAAGCAAGATCACGTACATTTTATTATTTGGTATTGCTCATATACATAATTCACAACTTGTTTCACGTCATAAAATTTAATTCATTAGCTTTCTCAAGGCCTTGGTGTTACTCCTGGGAAACCCTAAAACTCAGCTAAAAATGGCCTTTCACAACTGAAGAGAAGGAGCCCTAGGGAGTAGGGCATGGGAACTAGACCAGTGGTACTAGGGTCTCGTGTAGATTCTATGCTCTAGCGTCTAGGCACTCCTGGTGTGTGTGTGTGTGTGTGTGTGTGTGTGTGTGTGTGTGTGTGTGTGTGTGTGTGTCAGTATGTTCAGGATGCATTATATTGGGTTGAACAGACCTGTACATTACAGTCGCAATTGTGTAAGGGATATACTATGAAGAACAGGGGTTCTGTGAGTGTGATATTTGAAAGGCTGCTGTTATGTTTGCTGTACAGCACTGGACTCCAATTATGTGTACAAACTCATAAAGACATGAACTTGGGCCTTCGTCTAGACCCTTAGCCTCAGCACTTGGGCAAACCAAACAGAGATTTAAGCCTCAATCTGTTGCAAGGAGGCACATGAGTACTGATATTTACAAAGTTACTGAGAGAAATCCAGAATGAGTTTCTCTCTCTCTCTAGATAGATAGATAGATAGATAGATAGATAGATAGATAGATAGATAGATAGATAGATAGATAGATAGATAGATAGATAGATAGATAGATAGATAGATAGATAGATATACACACACACACACACGAAATAATTAATTCCAGTGGATTATGGGCTTTTGGAAACCAGTTACTACCTATTAGACACAGAGTCACAGATATATTGTAAGTTTATTTATCAAAATTAAAATATAAATATGCATACAAAATATTAGTGTTAACAATTTTAGATTTACCTCAAAAATAGAGGTGGTGTTAAAATGAAACTCCATCATAGGTGAAGCCTATACAAATATGATATGAGACACTGATATGAAATCTGTACATGGCATATTTACAATTTTTACAGTACATTTATGATATTAAGATGTTTTCATATACTTTTGTAATTAAGAATGTATAAATAAGTTAGAGTTTTAACCAATTGTATAATAATGTGTCTTGTAGCATAATAAATAATACAAATATAATACATATAGCTTATATGTCTTTTAGCATAGAACTGTGGCCTGTCATCTGATAAAAGTTTCACGGCATAACTTGTGAAGTGCATCATTTGTATAACTACACTTCCCTTGAACATACAATGACTCAACCGTTTCACTACTGTAAGTCTAAAAAGCAAGATGAGGATAATGTCTGAAGTAGACCTAAATGTACATGTGAATAAGTTTTGTGGTAGAGAAGTTCGTCTAGGAAACTTGAGTGGATTTCAAGTCAGTGTGTGAACGTGTGTATGTCGTTGGGTAAACTGAAGGATTCTGGCGGCCATGCGCGTACTTCACTGCGGCACTTCTTACCGCAGCTGCATTGCTCGATCCACATGACGTTGCGCGTGAAGCCGTCTCCTTGTGAGCAGCGGAAGCGCATGCGAATTGTGCGGGTGAGCGACGGCACGCAGCAGCGGCCGTCAGTACAAGAGCCGCAAGAACGTGGCCGGTAACGGCGCGTGGTGGAACAGCCGGCGAAGTCGATTGGGGCAGACTTGCGTGGCCGCGTGGTTCTTTGACACTTTTTCCCTTTCTAAGACAACACAACATATTTGTAAGGCGGTTTAATTCCTTTTGACGAATTCCATCATGACAACTGATTTCAGCTAATCTGAAGAAAGTTCTCCTTGTTTCTACCTATAGCACCTTGCTTTAACTATGGGTGGTTATCTTTTCTTGTGTAAGTTCTTATAAAGATATATCAAGATGTCAGCTCCTTTTTCTCACCTTGAGTGATGATGCTATGCTGCCTCCACACTCGCGAATCTGACACAGGCGCGTCTCCCTGACTAGCCGACACTCGGCGTTGCTATTGGTTACCCTGCTGGACACACCCATCCCACAGGTAGCCGAGCAGGACGACCAATCAGTGGTCTGCAGGAAGCAGCCAGACGGAACAAGGACATGGGACTGAGAAAAGGAAATCCAGTCTGAAAATGAATAACAGGCAGAGCTAAAACTTACAAACGTATCAGTTATCATTTTCAAAGTATACGTGTTAAAAGAAGTTCTCGTAACATTCAGTGAATCGATTGCGCACGGTGCTAACATAGAAGGATAAAGTATAATGTAGGCTATAAAGGATACATTTCATATACAGTAGAGAAGCGCTGTCGGTTTTTGCTGTAACCTACCTTGATAGGGCGCTGATGCGCTGCTGTCCCAAGGTGTTGATGCCAGCAGCTCGTTACTACCTAGGTCAATGTGCTCATCAACGTGGGTTATGTCGTCTTCAGCGATGCGGTTGTCATCGTCGCAGACCCACTCTTGACAGCAGCGACCCTGCGGCGTGACAAGGCGGGGCCTGGAGCAGCGCCACTCGGGTAGTGGCACATGATGCGGGCAGAGAGGGACGCAGCCCACAACCCCGTCTACACAGCTGCAGCGATGCTCGCAACTGGGCTGGAAGTCTTCGCCATGTTGATAGACCCGCCCGTCCAGTTCGCAGGGTCGACCTTGAGCTTCCGCTATTCGGTAAAGAGCGTGTCATAGTTAATGGAAACAAGCTGTAAAATGGGCTCAAACAATATATCCGTTAGTCACATGCCGTCAGCCGGTTTTAGGATGCACCTGCACTGACATCAGCATGACTATGTCCAAGTTTGCAGGAGTTAACAGTTTAAAATGTTTGTTGGACCTTCAACTGAGCTTTCGGTGGATTGTGCAAGCGCCATAACTCCTCTTATGAAACTGATTAAAACATATAACCAACAATAAACATATAACCAACAATAAACATTCAACCAACGCCACAACAATGTAAATGTAACTACGCTCACCTCGACAGAGGCCTCTTTCAGGGTCTCCTCCCGCCCCTAGGTGGCAGCGCAGCCCCTTGATGTGGTCGCAGGGCTCCGCGGCGCTGCAGTCCTGGTTGAACTGCCTGGCGCACACCCGGCAGCAGCCGCAGGAGTCCAGCACGGAGCTGATGCCAGGCGGGCACGAGGGGGGAGACACGGGGCACGAGCACTTCCACGGACACACGCCATGGACCTGTGCGCGAGGGAGAAAGAGGCGCTGAATTATAAAA
Source organism: Electrophorus electricus (assembly GCF_041902795.1). Lineage (NCBI taxonomy): Eukaryota > Metazoa > Chordata > Actinopteri > Gymnotiformes > Gymnotidae > Electrophorus > Electrophorus electricus. The sequence goes on from NC_137504.1 coordinate 23,679,674, forward strand.
GGATAGAATAGATTACATATTACAGCTTTAAATATCGTTCTCCCGAGTTCCTTTTAACACAGTCTTTCTTTCTTTTTTCTCTCCAGATTAATGATGATCCATTTAAAATAAAGTACAGATTGTTTTTTTAAGACATCATAGAACTACAATTTCATTTTTAAGGGAAGAAGCTTTACATTTCAAATAAAAAAAAAGATTTGAAACCGTTAAAGAATAATATAATAATAATAATAATATGATGATGATTATAATAATTATAATAATAATAATAATAATAATAATGAGCTGAACAAAAAGCCCATGATCATGTTTAAAAGGAATTTTACACTTCCTGAAATCACTTATTACATACTGAGATTTCTCTGGGCAAAGTAAATCATACGTACATTAACATAGATCTATTAGAGCTGTTTAATCCGAATTAAACAAATAACAAGAGGCACTCTTACCTTTAGCATAGACCAGGACAAGAGCAATAGGGTGAGGAGACTCGCCTGATTTAAAATCATCTTGAAGTTCCACATGTCAGCCAGATTTGAATTGCTTAAAGAGAAATTGAATGGTGGAGTCTAGTTGTTCAGCCACAGTTTGAAGGAGCCGGTGATGATATGTGTCAGTGATGAAGCAGGGAAAACACTGCTCTCTCAGCTTTTCTGATTTAAATTCTTCCACTTCCTTTTTTGCTCAAAACAGCTTGGCAAGTTTCCTTGCACTGTATTCCTGTAATCCGTCGTCCAGCGCTTGGTGCATGTGGTAGTGTGTGCCTGTGTGCAAGTCCATGTGTGTGTAGGTAGAAGAGAATGTGTGAAATGCTGGTAGTACTGTTCCAGCTCACCCCTTGATGAAGAGATTCGCTCAGTGGCTGCACATTTTATAGAGAGCAGAAGACAGCCCCCTCTGATTTCACACAAGCACATGTTCTGCCTAAACACACACACACACACACACACACACACACACACACACACACATACACAGTGACAGCCTGGCATGTCGCTGTGACTGGAATACATGAGAAATACTTTACAGACCAAGCTTGTGACAGTCACTAATTGTTGCAGAGGATTTTTAGCCCCCTTATGCCATGTGTGTGAAGAACAAAAAATCTGGAGGCACACACTGAATAAACATACACTTTTTGGTTTGATAGCCATATTTTCCATTACAAGCTCCATCACTTCCAAAATAAGAGTCCAAGATACAAACAACCCCATGTATCCTGGAGACGTACAGTTTCAGCATACACAGGATGCATGGTTAGTATAATGTAGTGGGTAACAATGCTGCCTCACCTGTAAGGGAGTGGGGTTCAGTCCCCATCCAGCCAAGCACTCTATACCATACCAATAAGAGTCCTTAGGTACAACCTCTAACATTATACTCATCTACCTCTGTAACATGATTGAAAATTGTAATTTACTCTGGATAAGAGCATCTGGCAAATACATAAAATGCAAATGTACATTCATGATAATAGACCATGAAGAGTTCTGAGAGAGATAGAGTAAGAGAGAGACAGAAATATGAAGGAAGCAACATTCACATTCTCCTCAGGAAAGTCTCATGTTAGGATTCCAAGTTGGACTGTTATGAAACGCTGGAAAGGCACGTCAACACACACACACAAACTGAGTAATCCCTCTCACCTCCCCTGCAGATGAAGCAGACAGTGTGTCAGACGAAGCCCACTTTTTCTGCAACACCGTGGAGACATTGCACACACATGGCACATAAGTGTCACCCAGTCGGTGACGTGCACCACACACTCACAATAAAAGGGAGAGGGAGGGAGAGAGGGAAGAAGGGAAAGACAGAGACATGGAAAGCGAGAAGGACAGAGGAAGTTTGTATATGAGAGTGGGAGATTGAAGCCAGTGGGAAAGATTAGATGTGACTAAAGGTTTTCATTCATGAATTCAGGGGAATATTCAGGTGCAAGGCGCCTCTGACGCACTGCACACAGTTATGCACCAACTCAGTCCCAGTGCCATCTGAGAGGCCAAGGTGAAATCTTTTAGAATTTAGCCTCAAAACAGACTGTATATTTTTTAAAAGTATTCTACAAAATTGTTTTGAAGATTATAAGGTTATAAGATATTTTTGAAGTTAAGCTTAACATCAAAAATTGAATGTTGCAAAGCATTTTTGGAATACTCAGAGCAAATGAGTCCAAAAAATCAATTATTTTTGTGCTGTAAGCACAACCTAGCTTGTTCTTGGTCCACAAAAGTAAGCAATTCCACAAGACAGCCACTAAAAGGTCCACAGTAAAAAAGTCACTGATGAAACGAAGAGCTTCTAGGCATGCCCACAGTAGGACATAAACAGCAGTGATGTCTTATGCTTTTTTGAGTGTACGTGCCTTTCTCCAACAACATATAGGGAAAAGCTACACCCCTCAGTCCAAATAACATCAAATGAACAATGCAAAGGGAAGGAATGGACAACATCATGGAAGCCAAGCTAGGGACAATTGTCTCTCTAGAACAAAATGTTTCAGACAAGTAATAGCCAGCAGGCTTAAAAACAGAAACAAAGCAACTCAAATTTGGTGTTCTGTTTAAAATCAAATGAAAGACATTAGGCCAAAGGTTCCCAGTCCAGTCCTGGAGTCCCAGCCATTCCAAATGTTTGCTCTTGGCTAACCCATGTGGGTTAAGAGGGCTTCAGGTGTCTAGTGCTAGATGTGCAAACACAAAGCAAATATGAGGACCTGCCTACCACAGTGGGAATGCCTGTGCAAAACTTCTTTTAACTTGCATCTCAGTCATGGTATTTGGTAGTGGGGATGAGGCTGTGTGTTTGTGTGTATGTGTTTAAGAAAAAATCCTAGTACAGTCTTTCTCAAAGAGTATTTGTAAATTACAAAGTAAGATAGAAATGGAGCACACAGGGTGAATACATACACAAGTGACTTGAGAAATGTCATTTAGCCCCACTGAGAGATGCCACCCCAAGCTTTTGTTTGTGCAATTTCCGAATCCCATTTGTGGAAAGATGAAGATGCCCCTCCACATGTGATAGAAAAAAGCTTGACCCTTTAACAAGCCCACTTCAAAAAAATCCACCAAAATATACAGTTTCCTTTATTATATGCCCTTTCTTAAGCACAAATACCCCCCACATCAACAGCAGCTCTTTTATGATATTGTTCTGGTTGACATGGGAAATATGGCACTGTGTTGGTCAGTGCAGGCCAAGCCTCTTGACAAATCAAAGTTTGAAGGAGGTGAAAATAGTGTCAGTGAATACCAGGGATGGTTTGAAACACTGCCAACAGATACCAAAAATGCCTTTGGGACATTCAGGAGAAGGTTTACAGGATCTGAGGTTTCAGCTAAACATTCACAGCCCCCATAACTCACACAACTATAAGGGTGAAATATGAGTGCACTGGTTATGAATTATTTTTGCAGCTGAGATTTGGTAAACAATGTGGATGGCAGAGTTCAAGTGCGAAGTCTAGAAACAGTAGACTTAACATGAACTCTTGCAGCCTCTTCACAGATCTCTGTATCTGCTGTCTGTTGGTGCATGTGCTCTTTGATGGTTCTGAAGAATCGTTCCCATTTTTTTTTCATTAATGTCTGAGTATTTTGTGATCATTATGCCGACAATTCAGACTGGAAATGTTCATAATATGTCAGAGGCTGTTTAGACTGAGCCAGCGCTTGTACATATATGCACAGAGAGGTGTCCATGCATACTATAGTGCATCTTTGGATCAAAGGTTGCGTGTATGTTTGTGTGTATAGGACAGAGAAAGAGAGAGAGAGAGAGAGCGAGAGAGAGAGAGAGAGAGAGAGAGAGAGAGAGAGAGAGAGTGAGCATGGGAACTGACTGATATATGTTCAGCTCTTTGACTTCTAACTGCTTCACACATCATTGTGGGCTTGCATCAGTTTGTTTTTTCACTACACACAGAACATCTTTTATTCCACTGCTGATGCACTGTAAAAACATATCCTTTAGAGGACATTTGATTACAATGTTCCACTTTGAGGGTGATGGATTTATCACAACATTCTAAGATACAGTACTGTCCATTTATACACCGTCACTTCAGGCAAACTTCAGGCGATAAATATTGATACATTTTCCTAAACAGCCACAAGAAAATATTTTATAGCATGTACTTTAATCATTACTGTATGTGCTGGTGGGGGTTACTGCTGGTCTGGTTGGAACCAAGCTGTTTTGATTAAAAAAAATACCTGTCTAATCCAACTGAATCATCGTAAGATATTTATTTATTCATTAATCCACATCCATTTCCCTGTATCTCTCCTCGGCCACGGACAGAGCAGTTACAAAAAAGCATTTCACTGCCAGTTATACTGTGTATGACTATGTATGTGACAAATAAACTTTGAACTTTGAACTTTGAATCACCTTTATTAGTATGATGCTTCTGTTTAATACTTCACTCTGAATCCAAAAAAAGTCCTATCCTAACCACAGCTCAAAATCGAACAAAGTGCAATCCAAGGCCAATGTGCCCATCACTGAGGTGACTCTTCTCGGGTGACCCTTCACATCTGCTCCGCTTTTTGTTATGCTCCTCATATACAATTGTGCAGTTCACCAGGTGAGCGCCACGCCCTGCGCAGGTGTGCCACAAAGAGGCTCGTTCAGGTATCTTCTCACAGCTCGTGCCGCTTGTGAGAGCTCTGTATTGTGACACTCGGCATCGGAGCCTGCGTTCTTTCGCCATCTCTAATAGATGTGTTGACAGCGAAAGGAGTAGAGAAATGACTTTCTACCCATCCCCCACACCGATGGCAAAATCCCGCTGTATGATACGACATGTCCAGGTGGGCCGCAGATATGAAGCGTGAGGGATGGAGGTGAGGGTCCTGGTCAGGACACAGCAGGAGGCTTTGATGATATCTCGCGCAGACGGCCTCAGGCACAGGACACTCGAATTCAGAGACTTGAGTTTGCGGTTGGCTTTTGGCTTGGGTATGGCTGGTGAATAATACTTTGTGCCTGGGCATTAGTGCTGGGTTGGCACTAATAAAAAAATGTCAGCCAAATTGAATGAGAGGAGGTGACGATTGGAATGGCAAGTTCTGTATTACTTACAAAGCAAAAGATGGAATAAAAAGACATGGAAATGTTTTCACATGTTTTGGTGGGTTTTACACACTGATCTTAAAATGCTGTAAGGGCTTGTAAAACCTCCAGAAAATGAACTCAGCGGGTTTATCATCATTGCCTAGTAACAAGAGGACTTGGAAAAAAGGACAAGAAGGAAGCAAAGCAAAAAAAACAAAAAACAGAATCTCTTATGACGTTCACCGCTTATTCTCACTGTCTTTTCAATATCTTAGATTGCATTTGCAGAGGAAGTCAGTGAATTTGCTTGATAGGACCCACTGCCTCAGGGCTTTGCCTGAAGTTTACCCTAAAAAGGACTCTTTCAAGCCTCACGAAGTGATGGGGGGCTCTGCTCACTTTACAGAGACCTGCCTGTACTTTTATGAAAACATTGTGGTCTAAGACCATCTAACCCCTGTCCAAATTCAAAGACCTCACCACTATCACAGAAACCTTATCCATCATGCTCTAAGACCAACTAACCCCTGTCTGAATTCAAAGACCTTACCATTTTCACTGAAAGTATGAATCTGGTGGTGAAGGGGTAACCATTTTTCAAAAGCTGTTTCAGACTGTCGCTCATACAGTGGCAGAATAAGACTAGAAGGCATCATGGCAACACAAACGATACAAACATCACATGACTTGTGTAAGGTGATAGGCCACTGACTAAGCTCAAAGCATGAAGGCTGTTGCTTTACTGAGATAAATAAAACACATGGAGACTTCATGGAAATACTCACATAAGCACAAACTTCAGAGGCTCAAACAAATTGAGTCGCAGCATGTAAACACATAGAGGGAGCCTTGTGGTGTCTTATTTGCTAGTGCTTGTCATTTTGGGCTGCTCACAGTGGAGGCTTGACTACAAGCCTTCAGCACTGCAGGATGGTGAGCACCATGGACCACTGTGCATGGGTGTGCTGCTGACAGGGAATCCAACACATGCTCTTGGCCTCAGTTACGCTGCAAGCAAAAGCTTTTGTTTAGGTGCAGGTCTCTTCTGTATAAGGATCAGCTTTCACTCGATGTTGAGGCCTCTTATTAAGGGTGAAAGAAGCCAGTGTTACTGTGAATTCCTCAGTGAAACATTAGAGGGTGAACAAAAGCTTTGTGAATCCAAATCTCATTTGCCACAAATCTAAAAGTTATGAAGCAGTTTTGCAAATGTCAAATCCTCACAAGAAGTTTTAATAGTAGGGTGTAATCTAATTGATGTATGCATGTATCAGTCAGTAAATGCAGAATGAATTCTTGCTTGCTCTTGAAACAGCCACATAAATACTAAACCATGAGTGTCTGACTGATTTTCTTGCTGTAGGTGAAATAATGTGTTAACAGAGTTAATGTCCATCATTTGCATACAATTCTCAATTGACATTCGAGCATATTTGCATTGCAGGTTCAGACTCACAAGCACTGGTAGAAATAAATTGTGTTAAACAGAGCGATGTATGTCTTTGATGAATATATGCACAATATAACACACAAATGTACACACACATTCAAACACAAAGACTTTACTTGAGAACTTTACTCCAAGCACACATTTTATATCTTGATGATTGGTCAAAGCCTGAGCAGTGCGTTGCACTTCAGCCGTTCAGAGGTAGCACTCCAAAGTCAACTTACTGCAAGGAGGACACATGAGGTGACACACTAGCTGCATTCCATTCCACAGGGTAAAGGGAACTGCAGTTGCTTAAATCCTTTCACTGGCAATGCCCTGCAATGTCATCACACAGAACACTTTATATCAGAAGTCTCAGCACAAGATCTTGATGAGACATGCAATGATTGATGAGTAAACTTTCATGTCAACTTCCTGCATAGTGATAGAGAAGGTCTTTGGGAAACAAATATTTTCACTCCCCATGGTCTGGAATTTCCCTTGAAATACCCAAATTCCTTGCAGGGAACAACAAAGGGGATTGGAAAGAACCTGCTGTCTTCCTTGAAGTGAAGGCATGCATTTGTGAATCATAAAATTATGGTACAAACATTTCAATAGTGAGAACTCTTCTTTGTTACCTCATCAGGTAGCAGAAGGCAATAATAGACCCCAAGGTAGATGGCCATGAACCCAAAACTATTCTCAGGATACTTACCCCATATAGTTACCAAAGTTTTCTAATTAAACCATAAAATTATCCTAATCAAAATCTGACATCTGCAAATGTTGCTCCATGTTTATTCATGATCCATGTACTGCTTGTTTTCCTGAATTTATCGTGAGGTAATAGCAAAATGGTTTATAGAAGACAATTTATTCCCGTTAGTTAGTGTACCTATTTCAGTCCATTTACATCGTGAGAACAAGCACAGTGCACAAGACCACCGCTTTGTATTTTCAACAAACATTTCAGCAGGGTACTATCACAGCACAAGGCTGGCATTCAACTAACCCAGCTGGAACAGAGCTGGAACTGCTGCAAGCCGGCATGCTTCCAGGTGATGCATTTATTACTAAAAGCTTGTCACACTTCTCTAATGAATGCCCTTTCTCACTCCTTCATTCATCAAACAAAGGATAAAAGGATATGAAGAAATTTCCAGAAATAAAATAAAATCATAATAAAAGTGAATAGCCTCTTGACCATAATGCACTACAACCACCTCTAGTCATTCGGACTGGGTGCGCTCTTGGCCTTAGAATGACCTCCTGTAAAATGTCCTGTAAAAGCAGACAAGCGCCCAGATAATGACTGGAGTATTTATGAGTTCTGATGGCTAATAGCTCTTCCAGAAAACAGATACCACACCTTACTGACAGATTAATTGTCCTGTTTCTACTCAAGCTTATTTATGAAGAATGGGTAGGAAGTAAACAAGACCACACAATGTAGACCTCCTGTTCCACCCAGGGAAAAGGAAAGATCTTTCTATGAACAATAATTATAGATTTATATTGACCTTGTGCTGTGTTGGAGGGTAAAAAGAACTTAATGAACGTGAGAAGGAAAAGAGTCACACACATTTCTTCTTACCTGCTTTACAGAAGAGAAAAAAACAGATCAAGAAATTTGATATTTTTTTAATTGGAGAACTAATAATAAAATCACATTTTTGTTTCATATACAAAATGGATGGCATTTCCATTGCTAGCTTAATGCTAGCAAATGTTTCTGTTTTAATAGTGGTCAGTGAAGTGAAGAAGCGCTACATTTAGATTCCATTTTCTGCAGATTTATTGGATAATAAAAACAATTATAATTAACAATTATAATGTCAACCCATGCACTTCTATGTGTTTTACTGACTGTGTATTCCAATTAACATGCTTAATATCAATAGTAAGACAAGTACTTTTATTGTGAAATCATAGAATCCTGACAAATTCTAATAGCATAATTGATGTATGGCACTATTCCCTGATTACAACTTTAATGAAAGCTATTGAAGCTCCAGTTGTATTCCACAATGGCGTACCATCTAATATCCACATAGACACATCACTGGAATCAAATTGCTACTGGCAGGAACCTAAGGATATTTATAGTTAACTCGCCAAACAGTGCTTGTGAGAGCACAGTCCTGCTGTGAAATGCATGGTCTGAGGCTGCTGAAAAGGTGACAAAGGGCCAGAGGCAGGAACCAACAGCTGGAAAAGTTGATCTCATATGTCCATTACTTGGAGTCTGTATGACATCTAAGGAAAAGAGAAGATCAGGATTAGGTTGCACAGGGTTGTAGAGTTGCTATACACTTTTGGTGGCACATTTAGTTATTGTGTACCAGCTATGGCCCTGTGCGCTATAGTTGATGATTTAAGCCAAAATATTTTAACCAAGAGATGGATATTGTTGTAGTTCTGTTATACTCACCTTCCTGTGACCTCCTTCATTTCTGCAGAAATCAAGGCCTGGCAATTGTAAATAAAAGCTGCCCTTTATTGGTAATGGTAAGAGGTAAATGGGCAAATTTCTACTAAATGAATGCTTTAATGAGCTGAACTCAAAGCACTCAGCAATGATTTCATGAATACTCTTAGTTGGTAAAGAAACATAAAAATGCTTATGTCATGCTGCGACACTATTGACAGACACTATCAATAACAAACTTTTTGCATACTGTTTTAAGGGTTAAAGCTCATCCTCACTGACCTAACATCATAGCGTTTGCTGCTGTTCTCCAGTTATACTAACTGCTCCCAACATCAAATTGGCCATGAAGAGGGAACAGCTCTTTCTTCTTACCTCACTCCACACATATTTCCTAACCAGGAGTTTGTCCTGACTACTGCAGGAATCTTTAGCCATAAACTATGAGGTGTAACTCTAAAACTCTCTCTGAATGTACTGTAATGGTATTTCTCCTTCCCCTTTTGTGTGCACACATTTAATGCCAACTCAAACAAGTAGAACCTAGGTTCGCCTATATGTTTAATGATTTAATGATTTAATGGCAATTGCGCGGAAACAGTCTCTGAAGTAACATGCCATGAGCCATGAGTTCAGTTGACTTAAAGGAACTGCTCTGAGGAGGTGTAATTAGTGTTGTTGGTTTGTTTACAGACTTGTGGGCTGACGAGGACCGTTGCTATGCAGTCACACACTAGCTCTGCGCAAATGGTCACGGAGGGAGCGCGAGCAAAGGGAGGCGACGAAGCTTTCACGAACAGCCGTTCCTCGTCAAACTCCAAGGGGTCAAGCAGTGCAAGCCTTCAGGGTTTTAAAAATCCAGTGTAACTTAGTCTATGCTACGTCAAACAAAAACAACCAGAACTTATACACTGAGAAAGGAGAGCATGAGAGAGTGTGTGTTCAAATGCAGTGTAGGCCTGTCACAGTGGCTGCAGTCAGTATCATTACTGACACCTGGTGTTGCCACAGTAAATGCTGTATTCACTACATTTTATATTGACCTGACACTTTTATCCCAAAGTGGTGAGAGTCACAGGACTTGAACTAGCAACCTTCCATTTACCAGTCAAGCATCTTAAACACTAGGCTACCACAACTCAAGCAATTGAGGGCTTAGGGCCTTTCTCAGGGTCCCAGCAGTGACAACTTGGCAGTGGTGAGGCTTGAACTGGCAACCTTCTGATTACTAATTGTGTACTTTAACCACTGAACTACCATTGCTACATGCTACCCATGATCATGATGATGATCAGATTATCAGGGCTCCTCAGCTGGAACATCTATATTGTCAGCAGGTTCCTGCTTTGATGCCAGGGTGAGGAGCTGAATGTGTCAGAGTGTGTCAGAGCAGAGAAAACACTAAACTGCGCAGTGGTATATTCTTCAGGCCTGGGGCCGCCTGAATATAGAGTTATAATAGAACTGGGTTATTCTTGGCACCATGAGCTGGTTTTTGAAAATAAATTCAGCAGGATCAAAGTAATCAGATCAGATCAAATCAGAAAACTGTGCTTTCTCAAACCAGATCTCAACATTTGTGATCCCAGTTATTTGGAACCCAGGCCTGTTACTTCAGAGAGGTAGCAGGATAATTGGGCTTCAATCTGTGATCGTGTTGATGCCACTGGTACAAGCCATTTAAAGACTACAGAGCAGGTTAATCTTAGTTGGAAGAGTTTAAAGCAAAAGTCACATAAGGACAACTATGAATCCAAATATCCTGCAACTGAGAACAAGCCCCACAGATTTAAGTTTAAATAATTTGTTTCATTCCAGCCTGTTGTAGTAAATGTATCCATTAAGGTGGAGTAACGTACACTGATTGGTAAATATGACTTCACAGTAGTGTACTTCATTCATGGCTTTTATGTAATTTCTGCAAGAAATTTGCTGCTCATGTACCACAAGTCTGCCTTGCTATGTAAAATCAACATAATCCTCTTTTCAATTAAATTGATCTAGATTTTAGCTCTGCGTTTTGAAAAACCCAAATGTGGCTTTTAATCCTCATTCAAGGATGGATTGGATTACAAAATCCAAATCCAAATAATCAGACATGTTAAGATGTGTTTTGAAAAATGTGATTTTCTGATTTGATCTGATATTTTGAAAAACTGGCCCCAGATTATAGCGTTGGTCACAGCAACCTGAGTCAATTGACTGACAACATCATGAATATAGAACTTACATATTCTTTGTGAGGGGACTTTGATCTTAGTAGATAAGATGTGTACATTCTTTCCTACACAAGTCCTCAATGCAACCAGTATACACTATATAATCATAAAAGCTAGCTCCTAGCATCATGTCTAATACGATGCCAACAAGGGAATGCCTCTTCATTATAACTAACCATTACACAGCAGTTTAATTAAACCATGCCTAAAATAGCAGAAAAAGAGCATTTAAAAGTCTCAGTAAAAGATAACTATGTCAATTATCCTCTAAGTTTAATGTATCCACCCAACTTCAAAACGTTTTGGTGAGGCTCATTGCATCAAAGGGAAGATGTCAGAATATATACAGTCATGGAAATTCTACAGTCAGCGATGACTCAGTTGTTTGGGAAGGACCGTTTAACAGTACTGATGGAATGGGTCACTCTATAGATAATGAGGTTCAGCTGATTACTGTGGAAATGGCAAATGTTAAGTGTATCCATGGTTGGGTAGTAACTGAATATATGTAACAATGTTATGTAATCAGGATACCAGAAATATAACAGTATACCGTTACAGAAAAAGGTAGTAATTAGCTTACTCGTATATTTTAAAAATATGATTACTGCAGGATTGCATTACAGTTTAACAAAGGTCACTTGTTCCTTTTTTTCTTCTTCTATTCCACCTTTTAAATGGTTGTAATTGAGTGAATGGTTCTCATGACTGTTGTCTCTTTGCAATAACATCTGCATCAAACGTAAACCATACTTTTAATGAAAGGTTTCAAATGTGTACCATGTGTTGTGTTACCATGACTGCGTATTGGGTGTTTTTATTTAATTGCCTTGCAACTTGTGAATGGATTAAGGTGGGCATTTGTGAGATTTCGGGTGCATATTACATAAACGCACACAATTTTTTGACTGATAATAGCTTTACAGGGTTTTTCAATAGTGAATAGTATCAGTTTCGTATTATTATTGTTGTTGTTTTTAGTTAGTTAGTTAGTTAGTATATATAGCACCTTTCTCAAACTAAAGGGTGCTTTACAGACAGATATCAGCTTTTACACAATCACACACTTGATGAGAAGTGGCAGCCACAGCATACTCTCAATCAGAAACCACAGCCTGCACCGGATATAGGGAAAGAGGAAGAGGTTAAGACCAAGACAGAGCACTAACCATCACTGGAGAGGACAAGCATGTACACCTTCACACACACAGATACGCACACACACACACACACACACACACACACACACACACACACACACACACGTGTTGCATTCACACAGAGCAATTTAAAGTATACGATCAACCTAACCTCCATGTTTGATTTTATACATGTTAAGTAAAAGTTATTTTGATTAAATAGGTTTTCTTTTGTGTTTAGTTTAGTTAATTGCCGATTACTCAAGTTCAGAAGCCGAATTTTTATATTATGTCTCACAGTCGTTATCAGGTTTCGGTTTTTCAAGAGAAAAGGCAGGATCAAAGTAACTGGATCAAATCAGAAAATCTCAACATCTTTCTAAACCAGATTTTTTGTATTTGCATTTTATAACCCAATACCAACTTGAATCTGGATTAAAAGACACAATTGGGATTTTTCAAAACCCAGAACTACAACCTAGATCAATTTGATATATATATATATATATATATATATATATTTATTTATTTTTTTTAAAGAGGATTATGTTGATACCACAAACAAAGATTGATTTGGGGTGGATGAACAGCATATTTCTTGCAGAAATTACATAAAAACCAACTTAGAGTAATAAACACTGTAAAACATGATTGATGTGTGTTGCTGTGAAGTTATAATTATTAAAACTGTGTAAACCTTTGATAGAAAATAAAACTGCAGTCATCATTTCTGTCCTAAAAACCAATGTACTCAGTATGTAGTTGCAGAAATAGAATATAAACAATATTCTCTTGAAGCTGCTTAATGAATTATGTCTGCTTAACCATAGAATAACCATAGTTTATCATTTTTGGTATTACATTTATTACACAATGTTGAAAGGGTGTATTTTGGATAGCTCAAGAGTTCAGTTTCTACCAAACAAGACTTCATTTTCTACTAAACAAGTAGGTTCAATTTTAGGTTTTTTGTCTGAAAATAAGGAACGCTTTACAACATAATACTATTATGATTTTCTATTAAAAGTATACACTAGCTAAACTGCGATTATATAGAAGAAACAAAAATGTCTTCAAAAACTCATCAGACAGAACCATGTTGAACCATTTTGTGTTTCAGTATGCAAATCAAAGATCTTGCTTCTTTTTTTGAAGTGACTGCATTTTTCTGACTTGCTGTAGTATATGTATTCATATGGAGTGGAGTAATGACAATATGCACTTTCTATCAGTGCATTTGTTTCCGGTTGTGTGAAAATGGCCCCTTTTCCTTTATTAGAGCTGATTAGATTATATTCCTTTATTGTCACTGCTACTCAAAAAAATTAAGTAGCAATCCTGTTAGGGCACTCACACATAGCAAACATCTAATTAAAAACAGTAGAAATAACATATACACATAAAAACACACATAAATTAATGAAAATAAGACAAGGTGCATGGAAATATAAAATGTATAAAAATATAAAGCTGAGGTATTGTACATTGAAAATATAGTGTTCAGTTCTCATATTTCAATGGGATAGATGCTGTTTTTAAGTCTGTCTATGATGTAATAAACCTAAAATGTCTGCCAAAGGGCAGCATCTGAAACAGATGATGTTCAGAGTGGAAGATGTGGAAGATGCGTCTTCCAGTAAGTTGGCTGCTCTGTTGAGGCAGGGAAAGCTGAATAGGTCCTCCACAGAGGAAAGCAGCCTGATTATCTTCTGGACGGTGTTAATGACCCTCTGCAGGGCACTCCTGTCTGCTACTGAGCAGCTGGCGTACTACACAGAGACTCAAGTGTGTCAGTGTACTCTCAGTGGAGCAGCAGTCGAAAGACACCAGCAGCTTCTTCTGCAGGTTGTTTTTCCTAAGTATCCTCAGGAAGTAGAGTCATTGCTGGGCCTTTTTGACTGCTGCTGTGGTGCTGTGGCATTGGAGGTCCAGGAGAGGTCTTTAGTGGTGTGAAGGCCCAGGAACCTGAAAACAGGAATCTTTTCCACACAGTCCCTGTTGAGGAGTAGTGGATCTGGTCTCTCCAGAAATCTATTATTTCTTTAGTTTTTGAGGAGTTTGGCACTAAATTGTTCTCGGAACAACAAGCTGCCAGTATTTGGACTTCATTACTGAATGTTGTCTCATCTCCTCCTAAGATGAATCTAACCAGTGTTAGATTCTGCTGTTGGTGGGATGGATGAGAGCAGTCATGAGTGTACAGGAGTGTAAAAAAAGGGGCTCAACACAGCTCTGGTCCACCGGTGCTGAGAGGTGGGTGCCTAGTCTAACAGTCTGAGGACGGGTAGTCAGAAAGTCTTTGATCTAGTAGCAGGTGGGTTGTGAAAGTCCTAGGTCCTTGAGTTTAGTGACCAGTCTATCTGGGATGATGTTGAAGGCAGAGAGGAAGTCTATAAAAGCATCCTCACATAGCTCCAATGGTGTTTAAGGTGGGTCTGTGCTGTGAAGAGCAGTAGCAATGGCATCTTCTGTAGACCTTTTTGCTTTGTAGGCAAACTGGCATGGGTTTCAGGTGGATGGGAGGCTGGCTTTGATGTGCTGCAGGACCATCTTCTTGGAACGCTTCATAATGATCAGTGCGAGTGCCACTGGAGGGTTGTCATTGAGACAACAGTTAAAAAACTGTGAAGTTCTTCTGCCAGCAAGGCATCTGCATTAACAGTCATGTGGTGGCCTGTAAGTTCAGCACTGCTACAGCCATACTGAAGAGAGACAACAAGGAGGATTAATCGGCCTACAAGAGAAGACTGAGGACCACTTCACTAACAACAACTCATGAAGAGTATGGCAAGGCATCCACCATCATAAGACCAACACTTACATATCTGCCTGATTCATTTTGTCTCTGTAATAATATTCATTTCTTGCTAAATTTGTAGAAGAAATGCTTAACACATTTCTTTTTTTCATAATTATCCTGCAAAATAGCATTCATATGTGTAATGTGGAAGAAGTAATTGGATACTACAAATATGCTAGGATTTGACAAGGATTCCAAGGATTCAGGTTTCTCTACAATGACCTCCATTGTGCACCAACTGCAATATCAAAGAAGAAAATAAAAGTCAAGCTTTCAAGGTGTGTCCTAACATAACAGAACATTACCTAGATGATGCATTTCATGCATGATTTAGATTTAGCTGGGAAGATATAGGCGGTGTTCAAAATACTACTTGTGTATTGATTGGGGCCCAAATTAGGGTGCTGTATTCTGTACACAGA
Organism: Electrophorus electricus; assembly: GCF_041902795.1. Lineage (NCBI taxonomy): Eukaryota > Metazoa > Chordata > Actinopteri > Gymnotiformes > Gymnotidae > Electrophorus > Electrophorus electricus. The sequence continues at coordinate 23,695,175 of NC_137504.1, forward strand.
CAAAATATATTTTTCCAGTATGCAAAAGATACCCTTTTTGCTTTTCTTGCATATTGGATACTATGCTGCAAACTACTACTGGGACCAGTACAAGTGTACATTATAATGAGTGCAGTATGTAGTATGTAGTAGACTATTCAGCAATTTACTCTGACCAAAACATGTTACTCTGAGAAGCCGTGCCTTGACTTGAGATGAACAGGTATCAATTGGTTATATTCTTGTGGCACATACTATCAAGTTATTGGTGCATGTGTCACAAAATCTTTAATCAACCAGTTTAGTTTTTTTCCCTGAAAATCCAGAGCACCTCAACAATGCCAAACTCTTCTGGTGTGATAGACTGCAGCCATGTTCACAGTCGGGCCCCTCATGAGGGAGAGTAAGAATTTAACAACAGAAAAGCATGACATAGAACAAATGTACAACTTGTGGGAGAGACTAATCATTACACACTGTGTTGTGCAATGACATGGTAGATCATGATACCCAAATAGTCAGGGAGAGCGATATGACTGGCACTGCTGCAGCACTGGCATTCAACAAAACTCATGCAAGAACAAGAGGAACAAGTGAGCATTTGAATGGGGTGCTGAAGAGATGTTTTGCATGTGAACCCAATGTAAGCAGGCAAAATTGTCTATGCTTGCATTGTGTTTCATAACATAGCACGAAGACACAAAGTCCTTCTCCACGATGTTGAACAATGGGCCTGTCCTCGGTCCCAAAAAGACAACCTTGACCTTCCCCCACCATTGCTGCAGCATGACAGTGCTGTTAGACACTCTACCGTACAGTGAATCTTATTTTTCTCATGGTTAGTTGTTTGTTTTTTCAGTAAAATCGAACATGCAAATCACACTGGTATTGAGTGAATATGTTAATAGGTTTGCAAATGGAAAATAAATAAAACATTTGTTTTGAAATGGCTCATTATAGGTTTCGTTAATTCAAAAGAAACTAATATATCTGTCCAGCGATTTCTAATTTCTAATACAAAGATTTCCCCATACTGATCTGGAGATTTCCAAATACTGATCTGGATCAGCATTATCCAATCAGCATTATGTTTTGTGGGACAAAGTGGGACAAAATAATTGAACTCAATTTGAGTCTAGATAGGTAAAATTGGGAATAATGATCCAGGCAAATTTAATCCAAGTTAGAAGTTTTGAAAAATCAGCCCCACCTGATAAGATTCTGCTTAAACTGTATCCAGTTGTGGTGGGAGTGAAGAACCTGGGTTATGATCTGCTTTTTCAAGATATGCTCCATTCTCAACCGAATGCAATTTATACCAAGAATACTGACTTTGGAAAACCTTTGAAATAGACGAATCTGTGATTTCTTATCTCTGATGAGTCAGTAATCAGTATTTTACAACAAAGTGGCACAGGTTTGGTATGCAGAAGGGTCTCACCAGTAGTAAAATATTATTTATTCTACCTATTTTGGATGTTTACACTGGTACAGTAAACAGTACAGTAAATGTGTGTATAGGCCCTATGAAGAGGAGAAGGAGAGGTTGCAATATAATTGGTCAGTGTAACATAGAAGTGCCTGGCCAGCATGGTGGCAAGTGATCCTATATGTTGCCATCAACAGCTGTGGGGTTTTCCATTGCTACACTACATTAGGGCCATAAAACATGGAACATCTAACATTTCTGGATGGTCTACAGGATGTTTTGTTTGGACTTGAGCAGGGGGATCCTGAGCAGGCACAGTATCTTGTATGTTGTCATTTGGGACAATGTGTACTTTCATTGTGGTCTAAGAGTACATGAATGGTTTATTGATAACCACTGTTTCATAAATGTTTGCCTTCCCCCATACTCTCCCTTCCTAAACCTGATCAAAGAATCTTTTGCAGTGTGGTGGAAGGTTTATGACTGAAACCCCTACACCTGGGGAAATCTACTCCAGTCAATGGATGCAGCATGTGATGACATAAGAGTGGATTCTCTTCACACCAAAGTATTCTTTCCGCATTGCCTAGCAAGGGAGAATATTGCCTTTGATGTAGATGAATTCCAACAGCCAAACCCAGCCCAGACACATGATGCTGAGGCAGAATTCATGATTGACACTGTAAATAAAAATGTATATTTCAGTTCAGATATTTCTTTATTTTTGCAGGTTTTCTAGTATAGGCCTACATAAATAAGCAAAGTTTTCATAAATACAAATTATGCAAAATTCCTGGATAAAGATTTTATCCTGCTATGCTGCTAAGAGTGTAGTGCTTTGGAATTTTTCTGTAGTATGTAATGACTGCTATGTAATGCATTGAGTAGGTTTGTGTATCATCTGACAGCAGTGTTTGGCTTTGAGCAAAAATAAAATAGTTAAGTTGATTGTTTGACAAGGTTTTGTGAATGTAGCTTGAAGTTTGGGCTTTGTGTTTAGTGTTTTGATAATAAGAGAATAAGGAAAAGTGATTTAGCAATTCAGAAAACTAATAATCATTTTGAATTAGGTTAGCGAATAATTTTTAATAGGTAATCTGTAACTGAATACATTTTTAGAGTACCTCTCCCGACCCTGGTTATATCTTTGGTACGTCTACTGAGCAAAACCATACGCAATCCTTTAATAATTCATAATGACTAACTTTCCTGTTGGATGTCCTAACTGAAAGGTTATACTTTCAAACATTTGTTTCTAAACTTAAAGTTGTCAGCCATAAATGAGCCAGGACATAATATTTCTTGCATGACGTCGATACAGAAATGCCTGAGACTTCCTGCGTCAAACAGCAAGAGTACAATATTCTCCATCCTCATTCTCACGCCAGCACTTCCATGTGGAAAAACTTGGAAATAGCTTAAGAGCGTCAACATAATTCTAAATGGCCATTGCTTATTGTGTTTTTTTAGCCATGAGAGCAGAAAATTATTGAACTCAAACTGAATTCCACAAAGAACTGCGTTTGACAGTGGAAATACGACGTGACCACTGTACTCACCATACACGACTCTCCAATACAAAAAAAAAAACAAAAAAAAAAACACATACGAGATTTTTGTGTAACATTAACTGCGATATGAACAATAAAGGACAACTTCCAATACATAAAACAATTTCAGATGCTATCAAAGCCTTTGCCTAATTCCAACATATGACATTTCACACGATCTGAGATCAAGATAACTGGACTCGAGCTGGCTACATGCCCCCTACCCTCTCATGCTGAACAGGGCTCAGCAGAAATATCAGATGTAGTGAAGTACACTAGGTTTCCAAACAAACGGGACCTTTCCGGCAGAGGCCCTTCATCTGTGCCTCAACTGTGCCAGCAAAGAACTTTTGAATTTGTAGGAGGAACTAGTTTATATATATATATATATATATATATATATATATATATATATATATATATATATATATATATATATATAAAAATAAAATATTCAACCATTATGTTTATTCCATGGAGATCTAAAGTTAGATAAGTATTTTTTGTGCTTGTTTCCTGATTTCATTGCTGCCATAGTAAGAGCTGGTATTACAAACAGATATGCCATTATCCAGTGTTCTTTAGCATTTAAATGCCTTGCCCCTAGAAATGACAAATCCTTAATTCTCATGATCCAAAGATGTTCAGCGAAACCGTCAGCAAGCCTTCTCTTGGAAGATTGAATGAAGAAGATTCCAGGGGTAATTGCAGTGTACTGTAGTAAAAGATGTAGAGGTAGTAAAAATTGGCATGAAGTACAGGTTTCCAGAGAAACAACATTTAATGCATAGGCATTCATCAAAAATATAAACCTGGTTATGAAAAACACCTGCTGCCTATTGGTTGGCTTCTGTGACGTCTTGGGATGAGACTGAAAGGGTCAAAGGGTAAACTCATGGTTTTGGATCTACCAGCGGGCTTCAAACTAGTATGGCTAACTAGCTATATAGCTAATTGTTTTTTCGGACTAACATTAGGGGTGTATTCCAGTTTGTTTAGAAAATTGCGTTTGATTATAAATTCTGTAGGTGTGCAGTCATAGGATCTATTAGCTATCGGTTTACATTCCTTTCTTGTTCTAGAAAGTCAATCTATCGATTATTAACACATTACATTCAGTTAACTAGCTAGCTCTCGCTGCGCTGTATTTTTCCACATTCAAACGGAACTTTACTTTTGATCAATTTGGCGGATCCGATCATTATTCAGCTGTAAACATCACATTGGCGAGTTCTGTGAAGCTGAACACGCTAGCTAGCGTTAACCTTAGGCTATATAGCTAACGCCAGATCCCTCGTTAATTTAGCTATCTAGCGCGCTAACTACTGTTTAGTATGGCCGAGAGACCAGAGGACCTTAACCTTCCGAATGCTGTCATCACACGCATTATTAAAGAGGCTGTAAGTATCAACGATGACTTGTTTTTGTAGGTAGTGGATACAAAGTATTGAGTTTTTGTTAGATCAGCTAATCCTTTTAGCAGTATAGAACGCCAAGAAATTAAACGGTTAGCCCGCTGCATTGGTGGCTCAAAGTAATTTTTGCTGCGTCCAGCCCTGTGGCGTGCCCTTACACCGTCGAGCTGCATACGAAAAGGAAAGAAATAATGAAATGGAGCCTAAAATAAAATGACGTTGAATCCAAGTTGTTAAAACAAAAGTTGTACGAAAACACGCAGCTACCGCGGCAATGTAAACAAGTTGCAGTGTCGCTGTTTTGGACTTAGCTAATTAACTCGATTGCAATAGCTTTGCGCTTCCTAACAGCAATTGCCCAGTTTTTAACCTAAGGTATTGAATAGTCTTGTTGTGATTCTGAAACATGACATTTTTCTCTCTGCGACTTGTAGTCTAATTCAATAATGTTAGCTAAGTATACTTTCTGTTTGTTGTTTTAGCTGCCGGAAGGGGTAAATGTATCCAAAGAGGCAAGAAGGGCAATATCTCAAGCAGCCAGTGTATTTGTTCTATACGCAACATCATGGTAAGTATATAGATAATAGTTATTAGCTGAGCTGAAGCCTATTTTATTAAAGCAGTGCTCAAATACAATGCCACTCACTCTCATCAGTGTGTGACTAATGCCTATTTGTTCACCAGTGCCAACAGCTTTGCCATGAAAGCCAAGAGAAAGACTCTCAATGCCGGAGATGTGATGGCGGCTATGGAAGAGATGGAGTTTGAGCGTTTCTTACCACCCCTGCGTGAAGCTCTTGAGGGTAACCAACATGACTTGTCTGAATTATTTTGGCTGCCATTAGGAGGAGCCCAGCTTTCCTGTAAAGCAGAACGAGCCAATATACATAGCTGCTGTGCTAATTTTGACCACTTAGACCAGCATTTTTAGCTTCAGTCATGGCGGTCCCAGGCACTGCAGTGTTTGATGTCTCTGCTGTCACCACTGAGGCTCTCAAGCTCAGGAAAGACTTCTTAACCTGCGCATGCACTAGTTCAGGTGTACCGGAGCAAGGTAATGTCCAAACATCAGGGACTGGGGCCACCATTCTTGGAACTGAGAAATGATGGGCTGTTTTGACCTTTTGACAGATGACTGTGGCATAGAGAGCACTCTCTTGTAAACCTGGAAACAGTTATTGCAATGTCAGCCAAACCTTCTTGTAAGAGGTCCTATTCTTTGTAGCTGCTACATCCAGTTCAAGCTTTTTTAACAATTGATTTTCATTTAACATCTTTCTAGTCACACTGAGTCCGGCTCAGAATAAAATATGCAGTTGCAGCATTATAATTCACATAGTACCTATTCCTGCTTAGTTTTTCCACTGTTCTCAGAGTTAAATCATGTAAACTGCTTCTCTCCTTCACTCATCAGCCTACAAGAAAGGGCAGAAAGGCAAAAAAGAGGCATCAGAGCAAAAAAGGAAGGACAAAGAGAAGAAGAATGGCACAGAGGAGAATGACAAAAGCCGTGAGGAAGAGGATGATGAAGAAGAGCACATGGAAGACGAGCCGGATGCAGAGAATGAAGGAGAGGAGGAGGATGTGGAGAACTGAGGTGGGGGATGGTGTGGTGGCAGATTGGCGCTGTTTCGAAGCCGTCCTGGTTCACAAAGAGCACGGTACTCTGATACATGTCCACTCCTAGGAAGAATAAGGGAGAGGAATGGAAGCAAGCAACCAGCACTTGTTTTGAATAAAAATAGGGCCATTACATCTAAACCTCAGTTAAAAGGTAGCAAGGACTTAAATGATGGTAATGCTTTGAACTGTAAAATGGCCCTTGTCTAACATATTGCTGTTCTTGTCTACCTTTTTAAAAATCTTTCTAATAGAGGAAGTGTGTTATAGATGCAGGTTTTTTTTTTAAACTGGACTTTTTTAAACTTGTCTGGTCAAGTTGTACACTGAGTATATTCACTATAGTAGGTCTGGTGCCATCTGCACATTCCCTAAGCATAGAAATTTAAGTTTTATATTTCAGCAACAGTCTTGTGACTGACTCAATGCAACTAGAACTGTGAGGGTTTTTTTTTTTTCCTTTTTTGTATAATTTATGTTCAAAGTTCATTGTTTGTACTCCAGTCAGGAATTTTATGGGGCTTCATACTCATGAAAGATGGCTGGGGAGTGAGACTGGCAGTACTTCCTGAAAAGCATCAAAAGTTTCAGGGAATGTGAAAAATGCACATATTAAAACCAAGGCAGGACTGTTTTGAGCAACTTTAAAGAGAAATGTTCCTCTGTAACTGTAGGTCATGCATGAGTGATCTTTTTGGTTTGGAGTCTGACCTAAAGTGCATTTGTAACTTCCAATCAATTTGTACTTTTGTAGAATTGAATCAGCCCCCCTCTGGCTGTATTTCATATTAAAGGTTTTTGTGTAAACAAAGTATCTGCACCAAACCTGCTTTCTACATCTTCAAAGGTGACCTAAGACTTTGGAAGACTGACTGAGCTGAAGAATATAAACCAGCAGTGTTAACATTAGTGCAAGAGCTCCATTTAAGTTTAAAGGGTAAGTGAAGCTTGTGCTGGTTTTATACCACTATCCATGAATGTTGTTAAAAGCAATTAAGTTTTTACTCCATGTTTCAAACACTTATGCATCTTAGTTCTAAATGTACCTCCATTTAAATGAGGGGAAGTCACCACTGTAAACCACTTAAACTATTATAGTATTAATCTGTATAGTAATCAGAATAGTGCCAGAAACTGCACAGTTAAATAGTTAAGTGACCTGAGTACACAAAGTAAAATTACAAGCAACAACCCTTTTGATAACTCCATGAGAAACAGATCAGCACTACAGAACAGATCCAACACTGAACAAAAAACATTAACCAAGGGAGTCTTAAAGCAATTTTATTGTCTTCAGTCACTTTACTCCTGCAAAAGAACAGTAGACAAAACATTAGGCACCAAAAGGACATAAGAAAAGCTTGACAACCAGATTTATCCTGTACTTACGGATGGGCATTCCACTTTGCCGCTGTTGATGTCGTCAATGACGTCATGGGGCAGGCGGCCATCTATGGTGCATCCCACAGACTGAGCTGTGCCCAGGATCTCCTTAATGGTTCCTGAGGTGGTGTGCCAACAGCAGAATCCCAGCCTTCTTAGAGCCACTGAGACCATTGTGACTACCCCCCTCCATTATGCAAAATTCAACCCATACATACCAGAGAGCTCCCTGGCAATGGAGCGTGGCCTCATGATGCGGGCGATGTTGACAATTTCATCAAACGGAACACTGCCCGAGTGCTTGACTGTGGGAAGATGAATGTAGTTAAGACGCTGGAATAATTACATGAAAGGATGGCAAGCCAGTAATTAAAAAAAACAAAAAAACAACCATTTATTCCAGGTCTTTCGGCACAGAGTTGCCCATCAGACTGGGCAGCCCTGCTTCCTAGAGCTGGATTACTCTCAGCCTCCACTGGTTTACACCCAGTCACTCACAGACTAGCATAGTGGCGGGAGGCTGCTACAGGCTAGAGGTACATGGCTGGGCCACTACTGAAGAGCGCTGCAGGTACATGACACTCACTGTTCTTGACTTTCTTCCTGTCACGAGGAGGCTCCTTTAGGGCTTTGATGATGAGAGCTGAAGCAGAGGGTACCACCTCAATCTGGAGAAGGAGTGAGAAATTTGTAGAAGCAAAAATGCTTGGCTGTGGTGCCATATTTAAGTTTCCATGCACAACTCTGCTGGCCATGAAGAAATGGTCTTACTGCTGCCTGTCTGTTTTGGATGGTCAGCTTGACTGTAATTCTCAGGCCCTTCCAGTCCCCGGTGGCCTTGGCAATGTCATCACCCACTTTCTTGGGAGACTAAGGAACAAAAGGTAGTGTTTATGGCCATTTTCCATACACTGATGAATTCAAAAGCAAATGAATACTTTACAGTTTATGCATGCTAGGCTTGTACACATGCTCTCCCACACTTGAGCATATGAAACTAGCCTACATTCTCAAGCAGGCATTTATTCCAGGCCTTTTGGCACAGAGTTGCCCATCAGACTGGGCAGCCCTGCTTCCTAGAGCTGGATTATTCTCAGCCTCCACTGGATTATACCCAGTCACACTCAGACTAGCATAGTGGCAGGAGGCTGAGGGGGAGAGAAACCCATGTTGGACATCAATGATCACTGAACTTACCAGACCAAGAGGTCCGATTTTAGGGGCCAGAGAGGAAGTGGCACCGACTTCACCTCCTGTGCACCTCATGTACACTGAAACAGAACGAGTAAAACAGCAAGTAAAAAAGCAGGCAGGGAGAGTGGGGAAACCAAGGTCCCACTTTTGCAATATGTTCCAGGCTTTTTGGCACAGATGCCCAATAGAAGCGGCAGCCCTGCTTCCTAAAAGATGGGTTGTTTTTAGCCTCCACTGGATTAGTCACTCAGACTAGCATAGTGGCAGGAAGCTGGTTAAAACATCAAGGACTGAATTAAATGCCATCATCCCTCATTAAGATTATAGTACAAGTGTCTGCTGTAGCCAACAGAATTAAATGTGGTGTATATACTCTGTAAACAAACAAATGAAAAAACTAGTAGCCAGAACATGGCCATCTCCAACATTGGTAGCCTCATGCCCAGCTGTCTTGGAAACAGCACTGCATTAAGACCTGTATTGTAGCATTTGGTAATGCATAAACAGTCCCAAAATTACACATCCAAGTGACCTTGTTCAGAACTATTAATTTAAATCATACCTTGGTCTAGCTGTGGTCTTATTCCTGTGCGATGCCATCTTAGACAGCTAACGGTTCATATGGTGATTAAAACCCAAAACCCCCAGCATGCAGAACCAATCAAATGTATTAAGCTTATAGAGCCTTCACTATTGCGAGTCAAAAGGGTCCGATATGCAGCTAATGGGTGACTAAACCTTATTCACTGCCATGACGGTGACGTTACGAAGTACGTTTTATACTCAGATTACGTGTCTAGATTAGCATTTGCAGACGGTGATCTTGATGCAAGCTTCCGTCTGAACCGCATCCATGTGCTGCTCAGATACAAAAGCTAGACATTCATCCGCCAACCACGTGCTCAGCGCCCGACGCCTCCAACACCTAGCTTTAGCTAAACTATCCGACTGCGGGGTTTCACCGCCAGTAAAATCTTACGTGGTCTCCATAAACACTAAAATCCACCGCTGTCATACAAACGTCCCCAGCTAACAAGTTACAATAAGAAGCTTGAAAACAGAGGGCCCAAGATGGCTAGTAGCTAACTAGCTATTAGCCAGTTGCAGCCCCCTGGCTACTAGCACACGAACCGTACCGGACAATCCAAAAACAACTAATCCAGCAACAGGGTTAGAGTAAACTAAGGATTGAGATACTATATCGGATTCCTGAACAGACAGCACAATTCTTCACGTTAGCTGCACTAGTGCACGTGAGATCCACAAATACGCCTGCTCACAAGCCCAAGCTCCGACATACGGTAAATTTAAACGTTACCATATTTAAACATACCAATCTTAATCTCGTTGGGATCGAATTTAGGAGGCATGGTGTTGCCGTTGAGCTCAGTTCAGGTTAAATTGGTGAGGGTGTCGGATGAACCCGGATTCGGGACGACCGATCAATGTTGCACCTTCACCACCTAAGCGAAACAGGAAAGGGCTCCCTATGCTGGGGTTGAGGCTTATAAGGCCTCCAAATATCGCGAGACTGTTTCTTTACGAAAGTATCAAATGTCAGATAAAAATATTGCTGCACTGTCAGGAAAAGCTTTCTTGACAGTAATAGCTAGCCAGCTAACCAAAGTATTAAATTGACAATCTGAAAAGATAATATCTGAAGGTAACTTACCGTATATAAATTTTGTCTTTTAATTTTTTTTTTACAAATAATTCCTTATATGCTATTCAGCTAGCATTAATTTGGCAAGCTATCACCAGCTAACACTAGATGACTGTTCCCGTTTACTGGTTACTTGCGAGGAGAATGTTAAACTAAGCGGGTCTGGCTGTCCTAGCTTGACATTAAATTAGCTACTTGCCCAGACCTAGATTTTTAGCTAGCTAGCTATAACGCAACATTTCTAACAGCGAACAGGTCAAATTATACTATGTTTATATTTTTTATTATGTAGCTATAGAGTAAGTGACGCGTTTGTGTTTGTCAACAATCTCTGCTAAATGAAAATGCTAGCTGGGGTTAGCTAGCCTTAGCTAGGTGAACTGTTATTGATTGCGGTCGTGCGTTGCCACACTCCCGTTTAATCACATACTGTAGTAGAGATTACTAGTTATTTTAGCAAGTAATTATTTATCATAACTATCTAGTTAGATACTTGTTTAATATCAGAATGTCACCGCTCTGAGCCTGAATGTTACATAGCGAAGACGTACTGACGTGTAGTGTTCTAAACTCGGACGGAGTGAGATATGTGTAGGAAGTGTTTCGCTCTCATCTTATAACATTCTCATTATATATTTTAATGGAATTCTGCAGCAATCAAAGAAAAAGGCTTCATATAGAACAGGAAACCTGAGAGTAAAACTCTGTCTGGACTCGAAGAGTGTGGCTTCAGAATGCCTCTGTTCACCAAGAAGAAGAAGCCCAGTGAGAATTCCAAGAAACGCTTGGAATATCAGTTGTGTCTGGTGAGTGTGTGAGCTCCTGAATATTTGCATTTCAACACCTCAGCAAGATCCTATCAAATGTTGGTTGTCATTCATCTTGTAGATATATTGAATGTGAATCTATGTTCTGACAGTCTAAAGAGGCTGGGGCAGATGATATTTTGGACATTTCAAGCTGTGAGCTTTCTGAGGTGAGTGACTAGCAGAGAGTAACAGTTTAGCACTGTGATTCAGTGCCTCTGTTTTCTCCACTTCTTATGCATTTTGTGTATCTTATTGCTCATCATTAAACAGATAGCCGTGCTCAGCAAAATTAATTTATGCTGCATTTGAAAATCCAAGCTTCCAAACTGAGCTTTGTTCTGATTATCTACAATATGTGCTTTTCACGCAACCATTTTTTTTGTACTGAAATAGCTTTTATACATATGTAGAGATAATGTATATTTTTTCCATAGGTTCCCTCCAGTGCCTTCTCCATCTGCAAGGTGCTTCAGAAAAAAGTGAGGTTCTGCTTTGCCAGGCTGCCTTAGTTCACCCTAAATGAAGAAAACAACCATACAAACCATAACAAAAAACAAACCATAGTTTTCACAACATTTCCCATCTTTAATGCAGGTGTTCATTCTCTGTGGAAATGAGCTGAGGTCACTGGTGCCCAAAGGTTGCACCATCACCGCTCTAACGACTATAAAGGTGCAAAAATGAGACAAGATAAACATTAAAGGATCTTTTACCATTTTAAATCTTTTTTTAAAAATAATTTTACAATTATTATTATTGCAAACATGCCTCTTTGGCCATTCCTAAGGTGTTGGACCTGCATGAAAACAAGCTCACCTCACTCCCAGATGATATTGGGCAGCTGACCTCCCTGCAGGTAGCATGGTGCTCTTAAACACCGTTTAAAGTATGTTTATAAATTTTGTGGTTGGCGTTTGTCAGTATTATTTAGTGTTCTTACAGCTGTATTGGTTGGTGATGTCATACTCTAGGTGCTGAACGCAGAAAATAACCAGATCAAAGCTCTACCAGAGACTGTAGGGGATCTTCGGAATTTGCAGACTCTTAATGTGAAAGGTTTGGCTGTTAGGATCAGGTTGAATGTCTGAAGTCCACCAGAACTTCTGAAGATACCATTGCCTTACATTTTGCTGATACTGTTAATGGAAATCTTAAGAATGTGCCCAAATCAACTGGCTTGGAACTTTTTAACATCTACCACTTAGGCTTTACACAAACAACATCTACGTATGTTTACCCACATGACAAAACTAAATGGGTAAATTTCTACTTTGTGAAGGGAACTGCCTCAGTGAGCTTCCCTTGTCAGTGGGTTGCATGAGCAGCCTGCGTACCCTGGACCTGAGTGAGAACAGCATCCGAAAATTGCCCAAAGAGCTGGCCAGCGTCCGCACACTAGAGGTGAGACTAAGGCTCGTCTAAACACGGGGACAGCTGCGGTCCACAGGCTGTATCAAGCATCCTGATGTGTGTGCCGAGTAATATTTCTGTAGATGCAAGGTCGCCTTGATTAAGAGACAGGCAAAATGTACCACTCAAGGACCTTGTGTGTGTGTGTGTGTGTGTGTGTGTGTGTGTGTGTGTGTGTGTGTGTGTGTGTGTGTGTGTGTGTGTGTGTGTGTGTGTGTGTGTGTGTGTGTAGAGCCTGACTCTGGATGCAAGTGTTATGAACTATCCACCTGCCTCAGTCTGTACAGCAGGCACAGAAGAAGTCCAGCGCTACTTGTGCTCAGGTAAAGATACCTTTACACTACCCATCACACCAAACCCCGCCCCCACCCCATTCAAGTTATAAATAATAGCTTCCACATTGTTATTCTAACCCTTTTATTTCATTAAAAATTGCAAAAGTGTAATGTCAGAAAATCTGATATGAGGACTGATTTCCAGAGCTGGGCCTGGAGTACTGTCCCCCCTCCCAGTATCTTCTGCCTGTGCTGGAGAATGATGACGGAGCGCAGAGCATGGACTGTTTGGATGGGGAGCATGTAGCCTGGCAGGTGAGGGATCTAGTGAAACTGTTCTGTGTATCAAACCAAGTTATTTCTTACAAAAAGATTATATATGCATATGTTTAGATTAATGTGCTCTTAATAGGGATCTTAACAATAGTAAAATTGTGCTCCACTCAAGCACTTGCATTTCCATATGCAAAACCAAAGGGGTCTTTGTTAGTGTGGGACTAAGCCTTAGATGTGCCTTGTAGATGACCTAACTTTGCTTGCTTATTTGTCTCTCACTTTGCAGAGCAAATTCATGGACTATGAGAAGAGGAAGGTATGATGTGTGAATCTTGGTCAATTCATCTATTGGGTGTTGTGACTCTTCACACCTGTCCCTCTCCCTCTGACTCCACCAGGAGCAGAAGCAGTTGGAGAAGCTGAACTTTGAGAAGGTGCTGGAGGAGAAGCAGAGGGAACAAGCACAGCTCCTCCTCCTCAACAACTCCCGCAAAGAGGGCATGTTGCTGTCCGTCAAACTGGTAGCCACAGTGACCGCAGAGGAAACAGCACCCAACATAAAATTAGCAGTTTATTAAAACACATGCTTATGTATTAAATTAAAACACAGTATATTAAAACAAATTAATCTTGTGCACCCACATGCAAACAAGAACACTCTCTTGAGAACATCTCGAGTGTAGTACACGTAAGAAAGTACAGGGACTGCGGAATGGCACAACTGTAATGGCGCTACAGTCATCCATGGCCAGGAACTCAAAAGAATATAATTGACCTTGCCCTCTAGACGGAAAAGATGGCTTTGTTTCCCTTTCTCTGTGTTGATCTGCATGATGGCAGGCACCTATAAGGGCACATGTATAGAATCAGTTGATACCCTCCACCAAGTGTGTTGCATGGCTGGCTTCACGTGTCTCAGAGGAAGCACTTTATCATTGCAGGCTTGTAGCTTTAATGCAATAGAAGGGAAACCAAGCTAGCAATTGGCAGTGACTAGACCAGGAGAAAGGAAAAAAATTACAGGTGTATTTTCATAAAATGTGAAATTTAAGCTTGACAGTGACTGTTGAGCATGAGTTCTGTGTTTTTTTAAACATGTGCATGTCAGCAGCTGTGTGCGCCTGTGTTTTAGGAGCAGGAGCGCGTCGAGAAGGGAGTATGTGAGCAGCAGAGGGTCCAGGAGGCCGAGAGACAGAAACTGCTACAGAGGGTGCAGAAGGCCGAGGCCAGCATCGCCGCCCGCATCAGTAACCTGCTCCTGGACAACAAACGGTGGGGGAACCTGGTTTAGGAAAGGGGGGTGGGGGTATAATGAGACAACATTGAATCATACAATTATAAATTACTTTCTGTTGGTCTGAGAATTAACATGTTCACTTGGTTTTGTCCTAAGAACACATGTGTTCTTGTCCTTACAGCCAAGCAAAGAGCGCAGAGATCCTGCAGGCATTGGAGGAGGACCGGTAAGTGCAGGCTACACCCTACCCGTCCTGCTACTGGAACATATGTACTTTAGCTAAATGATTTATACACTTGAAGTGGTTTCTCTGTAGATAGGTTAAAGGCCCTTTGCACACACAAAATGCATTAAGCTGTTTTCTCTGGTCCCTGATCTAAAAGATCAAATGTCTGAGGTCTACATTTAGATCCTATTATGAATTTAGATGCCAAGTAGCGTCTGTCGAGATGGATTCCAGCAATGCGAAGGACAGCGCTCATTCTAGAACAGCCCATCATTCGGTTTTGTCTGAGAAAGGGAATGGTTATAATTATGATTTTCTGTCTGTCTCTAGGATCCGTATGGAGCACCTCACTGCCATCACACAGGAAGAATCCAGCTCTTTAAGAAAGAGGGACGTAGCAGGTGGGCATGGGACATGTAGTTTAGCCCTACAGTTGGAAAGTTATTCTTTTAAAAAATGATCTCAGACTAAAGTTAGCATGAAGGAAGCATTTTTCTCTGATTCACAAAGTGACAGTAGTGTGTGTCTGCAAATATCTGGTTTAAATCTGTCTGAACTCTAATATTCTAATATTCTAAGACATATTCTACAGCTGGATGATGGACCTTCACCCACTCACCTTCTGATGTTTTTATGTCAGCACATGAGATATAACTCTCACCATGTCCATAGTTGCCATGCAGACCATGTTATCTGAGAGCTACTCAATAAGGCTGCTACAGGAGGCCAGTGACACAAGGAGACAGAATATGGTTTCTGAAGCCTGCAAGAGGTACAAGCAAATGGAACTGTCACATCTTTTAACCACCAGCATCCCTCCCCCTTTCGGACAGCCAATATCGGATTTCTGTCTATGTTCCTCTCTAGTAAGGAGACCTTAGACAAAAAGTTTGAGCAGGTGTTAACCCTACAGCAGCTGGACAAAAGCAAAGCCATCAGCCAGATCCTTCAGGAGGTAGAGATCGTCCAGTGAAGCCCTTTACTTATAGTACATGCTCCATGATTAGATATTCCTTTTGCCGATGCAGAAAGCAGTTTTACCTTCATATTTGCTGAGGGGGAAAAACCCTGATGCGTTCTTGGCTTTGCTGTGCAGGAGGAGATGCAGAAGGCAGCGTTCGAGGCCCTGCAGCTCCAGAAGGACAGCGTCCATGGTTACATCCGCAATCAGGTAGCCAAGCTGCAGCCGGGACACCAACGGCCATTAGAGGAGCCTTTAGCAAATAGTCTTTAAGGTCATTAAGGTCATTGTAGCACCAGCTTTTAGGAGAGACAGAGCCTCACTGAGAGACAGAATAGTCACAGCTGTACTGTAAAAAAATCAGGCCTATTTCTGACCACTGAGATACAGGTTTAAGCTTTATGAAAACAAGGTCTTCAGAAACCAAGTGGTCAGAGATCATCTCCAGCAAAACCATTGCAAAAGTATATTTTTATTTCCTCCTTTTCTCCTCCTGCTTTGATCATCTTTCTCAATCAGTGCCCTCCGCATACCATAACACTGACCATAACAATGTTTTCTCATTTGTTCTGTCCTCTGGCTCCATTGGGCCTGTTCACCCTCGCTGTGTCTCCATGTTTCTAGATTAAGCTAATTGAGGCAGAGTTATTGCAGCTGACTAAGCTGGAGGTTAAGAGGAGAAGTCTGGATGCAGAGAACTTGCAGGTATGTCAGCAAGTAGACACTGTGGTACTGTGAGTTTTGTATGTAGTTTAGTGGTTGTGTTCGGTAAGAGATCTGGTTCCTTGGTGTAGCTGAATCAAGGTTTTAGCTCTTGGCTGTCTTTAATATTAAGGAAATTCTGGGTGCACTAGATATCTCCCCGGCGATTTCCCTGTGTGTTTTTGCATCCATCCAACCTATTGATTTGTTTAATTTCAAATTTGAGATCACTATTTGGCTTCTGACATTGCTCCAACCCAGTCTGCCTTGCACCATACTTACCATCATCATCAGAGTTGGAGACATATTCTTATTGACCTCAGTGTCTCTCACTGTGTTTGCACACGCATGTATTAGGAAGCATTGGCAGAGCAGAGGACAGCTCTTACAGACATGCTCCAGCAGTTGTTGAAGCAAAAGGACCAGAGAGAGATGGAACTTAAGGAGATCTTGGTAAGGCCATAGCTGGCCCAGGACCAGCCTTCATAAAACACAAGGAGAAAACTGATCTCAGATCAGAACAATTCAGTGCTTCATCACAAAAATGTATTTCCAGGAGAACACTGTGCATGGCTCCAATGAGGTGGCTGATCTTAGAGAAATAGTAGTCAGTGCAAAGAGATACCATATTGCCTTTATCTGGAGCCTGTATGCATTCTATAAATCCTCTCTGAATGAGTGTCCCAATCACTTTTGACATTAACCTTAAAATTCTTTGTTAGTGTTTAGAATTCTGATTTAGCATTTCTCAGTGTTGTAGAACAGTGCAAATACATTCTCAGCTTTTCCTGAAAGCTGAAAAGGTGGATTGTTCTTTTAGCTGGAGTTGGAGCTGAAGAGTGACTCCACCCAGCAGAATTACTGGATGATCCAGTACCAGAGGCTGTTGGATGCCAAGCCTCTGTCTCTGCGAATGCAGGTCAGCCCCTGTGCAGCCCATGACGACAGCAACACCTGAACTCATGTATAGCCACTGCAGCTTACCATCAGCTAAGATGTTATGCTTAAAATGTTTCTTGTTTCTCAGGAGGCTGGCGTGGATAAGGAACTAGTCAGCTTGTTGTCTAAGCTTTCTGCCCAGCACTACCTGCCTCTCATAGCACATCATCGAATCACAGCAGAGAGTCTGTGTCACATGACCACTAAAGACCTAAGCAAGGTCTGTCCTCCTTGACCTTCCTGATGTTAATTAAGCAGGTTGAGAGTGGGAACTACTGACTATCTACCTTTGGTGCAAAAAATCTTGTGTAAATGTAGATTTTAGGTTATATCACAATCATATCATTGTGTCATTGCTGTCATTAACAGTCTTAAAAATGTGGTCAATCCTTTTTAATTTCTCCTTACTACTAATCAGCTGGGAATCAACGAAGTGGGAGTGCAGAAGTCTCTCCTCCGCTGGGCCAGAGAGCAGACTGGTAATGCAGCATTTTTCATTTTCTCAAGATTTACAAGTTCAGCTCTCCCCATTATCCTCGATCTCACTCTGTGTTCAAACATCACACCCCTCAGGTTCTCCGAAAATGCTCGAGGCACAAGAAGCTGGTCCGTCCTTCCCCAGCGCCCCCCAACTGACACCCCCACTCACCCCCAATACCCCCCTGACCCCCACAGCACCCAGCCCAATGAACGGATCCAGCACCTCTGAGTGCGTGGTATGCATGGAGTTGGAGGTAAGGCCCAATGTCTACCCTTCAATGAACATCTTTTTAATTTTTTTATTAATCACAGAGATTAACAGATAGTGCTTTAAGATTCCTCTGACGAGCATTATATACAGCATTACTTAACCATCTTAGTTAAGGGAAACTTGGAATAATGCATTACCAGTTCATTTTTAAATAATGATGTCTTTCTCTGTGGGATTAAGTCAAGGACGCTGGTTACCCACACTGTTCTCGGCCTCTTGTCTAGTCCCAGGTCGTCTTTCTGCCATGTGGCCACGTGTGCTGTTGCCAAGTCTGCAGCGAAGCCCTACACTCATGCCCGTTGTGCCGCGCTGATATCTCCCAGCGCGTCCGCCTGTACCATGGCTGAACCTGATGACCCTCCCCACCCTTCCTGCCCCCCTGGGCTGCCTCTGACTGCACGTGTGCTTGGGCTGGTTGGAAGCCACTACACGGCTCGTCCAGGTTCACCTTCTGCATGGTTGTTTCACTCGAGGTGTCCTGAAGTGCATTTGGCTGCTCTGTCCTGTAGTGTCTCTTTTTATGGGAGCAATTCTAAGAGGAGAAAGATGCTACTAGGCATCAGCCCTGCTTAACCTTTACCTATATTTTCACTTGGTAGGGATAAATGGAGATCCTTGCTGTCCTGAACTTAATCAGAATGACAAAACTTTAAGGGACAAACAGAACTGCTCTTTTGTGCTGGTTACACTGTTGTCATTGTACTGCCTTAGCAACTGTGCCTTTTTTGTGTCTCATGTCTGTTCTATCAAAATTCATGACTGTTACAACATGGCATTTGTCCACATGGTCCTGAAAAAGGCTACATAAGTTACTTTCCTTATGTCATGCTTGGGTTTTATGCCTTCTGTGCTTGTCAAGGGTTATGGAGGTTCTGTTTGGAACATATAGATTCCAGAAAAGGTTGCTGAAAACCTGATTAAGACTGGACTCAGTAATGCAATCTAAATGATTTCAGTTATCATTAAAGGCAGTGTATTGGTGAATTAATTTGTTCCTGTCTAATTAAGACCTTCACACCAGAGATCATGTTTAGGGTTTGGCATTATAATTTTTTTAAAGTATATACTTTCATGTACTCTGTACATTGTGAGGCATACATAAACCAATCACTAGGCGTTATTTGAAAAAAACAACTTTGTACTCACTTTGAAAACTTGCCCCACCAATGCTATATTTTTAGTAGTCTGCAGACAAGTGTTGTGCATCTAAAATTAATAAACGTGTCAATATTTGTTGTCATGATTATTAATTATCCTCACCAACAGGAAAACCTCATACATGCATACATACATCTCATGGGAACCCTTTGTACCGATTCTCCATATCGAAATTTAAAGTGTTTAACCTTTTCCCGCTTAAAAACCAGTCAAATTCTTGATGAACTGCACCTGTTACTTGGTTGTCTTTGGCGAGGTCCCACTTTGTCATTTTTTTCTGGTTCTCTAGAAGGACTTTAGTTTGTGTGAAGATGATATTGTAGTAATATACTGTGTTGTGTTTGTCCCAAACGTAGTTCTTTAGGTTTAGGCAAAATAGATTAATGTCGGTCATCCTATAGAAAACTCCGGCAATTTCAAGTCTATGCGAAGGCATGATGTACCATGAAAGTTTCAAAAAGGGTGTTGATACTGTCACTAGCTACTGTATTTCAGGTGCTACACACATACTCTCAAGTCCTAAAGCAGTTCTGTTCTTACAAACTTCCTCCTAGTAAAGTGCTCTTATAACTAAGCATTCTTTGGACAATCTTGCTTCCACAGGGGGAAAAAATAAAAAAATAAAAAATGTAAAGAAATTTATATTTATATATATATATATATATATATATATATATATATATATATATATATATATATGAATGATTGGAATGGTTTAGATCATCAAAAATAGTAATGCATTTGCACATCTTAATACATATTCTTCATGCACTTAGTACACAAATCTTGTAATGTTGACCTATATCAATTGTGTGTGTGTATGTGTTGTAGTGCTTTCTAGCTACAAATTCAGTGTTTTGCACTTTGTATCTGAGCAACTTTCACTGTGAATGTTAAGGTTACAAAGCTATATATCTAAATGAAGAAAGCTTCCCTTGAGCAGTCTAATTACAATCCTAATTTTCAAATGATGGAGCATGTTCTAAAAACATTCAAACTTAGTAAAAGGATGACTAACAAAGTCATTACCATTTGCTAATGATATTAAAGCATGGTCTCCTTCCTCTGGTGTCTGCTGTAGGAATTTAGCAACCAGTAATGCTTTGATTATAAATTGCCTATTATAAGATTCTCCTGATCTAATGTGATGTATTTGTGAACCTTAAACGCGAAGCACTTTCCTTTTGTCTCATGCTTTCCAGCATTAGACACTGTATTGCCATATGGATTATGATTTTTGTAAATCTCCTCCCCTGGAGAACTACCATAGGTTTTATGTTGCTGTAATTATGTGTGGGGTTTGGCATCTCAATACCTGATCCATTAGTGTGTTAGGAGAATGTTAAATAAATTTGCCTGGCACAAAACTGAATTGTATCATTTTTTTCCTTTTAGTTGAAATGTCATTTGGCACCCCGATTCTTAAAATGACTTTATTCATCATTTACTTATATTTCTTTGTAAATCACATTTTCATACATTCCTTATCATATTTTACTGAGAGCAGCTATAACATTTCTTTGACTTGAATATTCATAAAAGCATGTAGTCAAAGCAATCATAGCATAGCATATTGTTTGAAATCATGGTATTATTATATCATAGAAATTCTTTGGGTTAGTCTAAAATCACTCCACAAAATGATGTGCAAAAAACAAGTCCACAAGTGTGAAGGTCACTCACTCATTAGGGACAGCATCTCTGGTAGATGTTGGTCTTAAGATGAACAGGGTTCATCCGCAAATTCTCATTTTGCTTGCATGGAATAGCCATCTATTGCCTCTGTAAGAGGGCAAGGATGAGTGCAGCCATGCAGTGACTGGCTACCATTTTGCACCTCATGTCATGATTGGTCACATTAATCTCCAAGCCCTTTGTTCTTTGAACATATTGACTGCTCATCTAGTACTGATGAATCAGCAGTCAGTTGTGAAGTTTCTAGACTGAACATTTCTTCAGCAGTCACGTCAAAGGCCTTGTCCAGCCTTGCCTGAATGTCGTTCCCTTTCTCAGTTCTGATTCCACTTTCCACTCTTTTCTCCACCTTTCCTTCATTCTGCATCTCCTCTGCAGAGACAAACTCCTCCTCCTCCTCCTCCGTCTCGGACTCGCTCTCCTCAGGCTCTTTGAGGAATCCCATAGTCACATGCTAGAGAGGGGGAAAAAAGTACTCAGTCATTCATGCTATTGATGCCATCTTATTGTTACTGTATCAGTGAGTATATGATTAATCAGTTCATTACAGAGAACCAGGCTCAATGTTTGCAGATCATTTGGACAGCAAAGAAAACTCAATATCCATATACTCTGACCAATTTACAGATGCACAGTCTTATTTATTGTTACAATTTCCATATTTGCTCAGATAATTTTGTAAACATAAAGCTGTAATATGCAGTGTAGTCTTTCTAGAAGTTGTTGGAACCCTAGTGTTGTGCTCCATTTTACTATTAGTTGAAAATGGCTATTACATGTGTACCACTTTCATAAATTGATTGCACACTACCTTGATCATGTAGAGGAGGGTCCTTAGGACAAAGTCTCCAGTATAGGACTCCTGCAGATCAAACTTCAACTTCAGAGAGTGGAACAGTATGTTCATCACCCGTTTCACCTGTTAACCAACACATCACACACTGAAAAATACAAACCTCCATTCAACTCATTACATGAAACAGACATCAGCATATCCTAGAAATGACGAGACAGCTCTCCCGTTACCTGAACAGCCACATGCACCTCGTGCTGCTGCTGCTCGCTCTGTGCTTCCTGCCATAACGCTACTCGCTGCAGCGTGTGGAAACAATGACTGCCATTAGGAGTGAGAAAACGCAACCGACAGATACATCCGTGGATAAAAACATCCGACAGCCAAACCCAGACTGTCCCTCCGGACGCTTCGCCTAGGGCTCCCAGTGCCGTACCTGTTCCTGCAGGTGAACGATTGCCCCCTGCAGCTCGGCCCCCTGCTGCCCCAGTGCTGCCTCCCACTTCCGCCACCACTCCAGCTCAATCTGAGCACCAGCCCACGTGCAAAACTAATGATTAGTGTATGAGCACAGCTCCAAATATCAGAAAAATATCATGAATATGAATGACTTATCAGGAATTTTCTGATTACATTATTATTATTATTATTATTATTAATCTCTTTCAAAGTAGTGCAATTCGGCACAGTTGAATTACATTCATGCCAATTATTTGGCTACATTAGATGGCAAGTTCACAATAAACTGCATAAACTATACAACTTCAGACTGGATATACACCGTAATCTATGGCACAATGAATGTGAGCATGTGAGGTTTTTTAGTTTTCTAGATGCAAAGCACTTCGTGGTCCTGGCTTGTGTCTCACTCACTCTAGGAAGCTAACGAGTCAGACAAGGGGAAGATATTAGCACGCAAATGGTGGTGCCATAACACTTTTCCTGTGCAATCCACCTGTTGTGTGGGGTGTGTTTCAGTGTTCAGTGCTCTGGCCCTCTTCAGCTGCTTGAGGAGACACTGGTTCTCCTGCACACAGTTCTGTCGCTTCTCCTCCTGTTCCAACAGCAAGCGCTCCCGTGCCAACTGCCACTTCCTCTTCTTGTCTGACAGGATCTGGAATGGCACATAAATGAGCTTGTCACCAAGATAGGCCTTGTAATGAGAAGGGCACGTGATTTGGCATTTGTGGATATCTTCATGTGGACACCTGGTCAAGGTGGTCTTTCTCTGCCCTTAGGTCTTGCATCTCTTCCTCCATGCCATTTACCATTAGCTCCATCTTTCTGTATTTCCGTTTTTCAGATCTCCACTGCTGTCGACAATGTTCTCCCTCATTCTTTAGTTCTACACACACACACACACACACACACACACACACATACACACACACAAACACACTTTTACTGCAGAAGTTTCACGTTTAGTCCCATAAGACATGCCTTGTTCCAAAGAAGCACTAGTTCTGAAAAATAAAATAAAAAGACCAATATTAAGTTTTTTCACTTTATATTTATACATTACATATTATGAGGACATTAATTCCGCCCCCCGGAATAAAGCCTCAGACTTAAATCTAGTGCAGGGCATTAATAAGCGTGAGGCAGACGCTCCCAGATCAGGAGCAGCTGTCTATCTTCCTCTACCTTCCACCTGAGCCTCCAGGGTGTGGATTAGAGCGCAGCGACTCTGACCATCCTGCAGGGCGGCACCAAGTTTGGCCTGCAGCTCTGTTGCCCTCTGCTGGAGACACCCTACCTCCTGCTGCAGTTCGCACACGCGAGAGGAGGAGGCGGCCAGCTCTTCAGCCAAACGCACCTGGAAGAGGGCATACTGTGTCTACTGTAACATACTGCCAGCCAGAAGGGATTACCTTTGGGGTAAATGCATTCAGATCAGGTTCCCCATGTACACATCATTATTTCTGTGGTTGTGAATGCTAATGTGACGTTAATGGAACAGGCAAGCTGACAGCCAGCCCTAGTGTTCCAGGAGCGGGACCTCACACACCTTTTCCTCTTCAGCTCTCAGTAGCCCGTCATGACTTTGCTGACTTCTGTACTGCAGTGTATCGTTCTTCTGTTCCAGCAGCAAGTTGCTCTGTTCCATATACCTGACACACACACACACACACACACACACCATATAAGCAAAGAACAGATGCTGACACCCAACACGGGATGAATGTGACTCATGGCTAGGTTTCATGACTCCAGAATGAACTTTCCAAAACTTTCCATCTGAAGATCTCAAAATTCTCTGTTGATAAATTATATATATTATGATTAATATATCAAGAGAATTTTGAGATCTTCGAGAGAGAGAGAGAAAATGGTTTTTGATGACTATACATAGAGAAGGATTTATAGAACATGCCTCTGGTTCTGTTCATTGAGCTCCTCTACATTACGTTTCTGTTCTTCCACTTTAGAAGCCTTCTCTAGAACCTCCTTCTTCAAACAGGCATTCTCCTGCAGTCAACAAACCCAGACAGAGCATTAAAAATAGAGCTTTAAAGAAGACTCAATTCCAGAAACCTTGTTGAGTGTTCATTAAGGCAAACCTCACCTCAATGATTCTCTGTACATTTTGCAGGATTATGGCTGCTTCCAGTGATATGCTGGACAAGCCGAAATCTCCTCGCTTCTGTAGCTCGTCCACCTGAAGAGGAACACCAGAGCGTATTTAGCGGTTCAGGTCGATGCCATTTTTGTTCAGTTCATTTTATTAGATATACTGATCTATAATGTATTCCAATATCATTACACAATGAATACCCCTTTGTAGGAAAAAGGAACTGAACCAAAGCCAAGCGTCGTCTGCATTCACGTTGTACCTTCGTGGCCATCTGGTCAACTTTGTCTGCCACTCTTGCAACTGATAATCGGATTTCAGCTTCCTGTCGTCGAGCCTCGGTCAGCAAGAAAGAGCTCACGTCAGCAGCTTAAAAATATAAATTGCCATTATGAAGCCATAAAAGCAAGCAAAAAATATTCAAATATTCCCATTATCAAATTAGAGGCAGAGGAACTAAAATCTAAGTAAAACGAAGCACAACAGTATACGAAAATGGCTCAAAGCTGGTCTTACTCACTGTAGCATAGCATGTGCTGGGGTGGACAGACTGGTTGTAAGGGCTGTAGTGGTGCTATAGGATAAGACTGGTAATGGCAGAGCAAATATTTATCTTTATATAGAACTTTATGATCCCGGAGACAATACTCATCAAGATATTACAATTTTCAACACAGACAAACCGAGCATCATGAATGATAAACTGCCTAAGCATGATTGGAGCTGATACACACCTGGAAAGCGTTATCGGAGCTGACAAGCACCTGTGGCGGATTGACTGTGGTAGGCGTCTCCGGGTGCGGGAGAGAAACTGGTTTTAAAGGAGCTAAAAACGAAGCACAAAACAGATGTGACTATAAAAAACTGAAAGGTCAGAAAGGTTTGGAACAGGCGAGCAGCAGTGAATAATTCATGTCAATTCAGTTCAAATCAGCTTTGTTGCACATCTTGTAACAGGGACAATGCAAAAAAAAAACAAAAAAAACCAAACAGAAAATCAGTTCTGGACTGCTAACAGACAAACTGCAGACAACAGCAGCCCGAGGAGGAAAGTGCGAGAGGACATGAAAGGGGAAGACGCTCCCTCGGGGCAATACTGTACGGTAGGATTTAAAGATGTGACGGCACTCTCAGATTAGAGGCACTCTCACCAGCACTTGGTGGAGCAGAGGAAGCCATCTGGACAGGCTGTGGTGAGGAGGAAGGGGAGGGCGCCAGGCTGGGTGCATCACAACCCCATCCAGACACAGCACCAGCCTGCACAGAAAAGGGAAGTGACAATGTCCATGTCATTTGAATTTCAGGCTCCTTTTCACCACTATGGCACACGTAACAATGTTAAGACAACATTTAAGACTTCAGCAGACGTTTGGGAATTAAGATATCGCCGGACATTAAGGAAAATGAACGCAACCTCTCGTTTTGCCAGTTCTCCACCTGTGGCTCCTCACCTCTGGCTCCGAGTTGCTGGGAATGGCCCCTATGAGAAAGGGCAACATGGACTGGCCCATCTTAGCCATGCGTGAGATCAGCTTGGCTCTGCCTGCATCTGGATGCTATTGTTTACAACCAAAGAAAGAGGGGGGGGGAAAAAACAAACAAAAAACCAAAACATTGCAGTTCTAAACCCAACGATGTGATGAATGTGCAGCTCTAGATGACTAAATGCAAAATAGGATTTTGTTAATGATTCAATGCCAATAGACAAATCAACTACAGTAAAATGCTTCATCTCCCACCTTTGGAAGCACATTCACAGGTCCAGATTTAGCCTGCGATGCTTGACTTCTAAATATTAAAACAAATCATTAGCCGACATACACTCACATTAATGATCCAGACGCTTGAGTTTAAATAGCCTCCCAAACAAGTCTACAAACACTGCTGCACTCAAGATAAAGCACTTCAACAGTCAGTCCATTCAAAGACACTTCAAAGCAGTACTGTCCAATTATGCGACTTGTCTTGGACAAACCCTTGCTCAGGAGGGACACGAAGAACAGGCTGCTCCGTCTCCTCCACCCTCAAGCTGCCCGCATCAGGGACTCGGGAGGCATTAGCAGAGTCTGCAGATCCTACAGCAGGGCAGCCTCCATCTTTGGACAATTTAACCTAAATTGGTCGGTAGTGAGACAAAAAGCTCTCAGTGATAAAGTAAGTGCGGTGGAACAGTTGATGTGCTCCCAGCTGAACTGAGAGGAAGGGAGATGTCTCTGTGCTGAAATGCAATGCAGAGCACGTGGGTTCAAGCCTACCCAGCAAATTTCCACCTCGAACACCACAGTGCTGGTGGGTGGCAAGCCGTTTGGAATGCCCTGTGACTCATAAGCCATGCTGGCAGGGAGAATCAAGAGGCGCCGCCCTCCTTTCTGCATTCCCAGCATGCCCTGCTCTAAGCCCTACAAAGCACAGAGAGAGAAGAAAAAGAGAAAGTTAAGACAGACACAGAAGAACAAAGAGGGAAAGTTATCTGAGAGTTTAGAAGAACTGAGCAAGTCTAACATGTTCAACAGAGGCAAATGTACGAAAATGAAGAGTGTGCACTCCCAAACAGATGCCTCACCCTCGGGGCTTTGCCAGTGCCGAGCCGAACACGCTGTAGCTTCTCTCTGCCCACGCTGGAATCGAACATCTGAAAGAAACAGACAGTTCTAATGAACCACATCATCACCTAGATGTCTTGCTTTCAGTGCGTCTCCACACCAGGCAAACAGCACTCTCTCAAGGCAGATCTCTATGCCATTTGTGCTCAGAGTCTGAGGTTCAAATTCAGCTCAAGTTCTGGGCAATCCTGATGCATAGTCACTTTTTCTGTTCTTGTGCTAGAATAAGCCCCCAAGGGTGTCAGGCACCCAGCAGACATTCAATTACAAGATTAATCTCAAAGTGCAGGGTGTCGTTTAGATACGTAGGTCATGACCCCTTGTGCCAATTCTGCCAAGAGAGCAACATCACAAGAAGGAATGCAAAATGGTAATATGGCAATGCAGAAAGTGAGAATTACTGGATACATTTTATTGAATACACTTTCCTATTTTGGATTCATTGTCAAATTCTTCCTTGTATGCTCTTACTTGTTGATTACAAAGTAACAAACAAAGATGTGCACAAATGAAATCCAGCACCTGAAACTTGGCAGAGAGAGTGATGATACCTGTCCAATAGCATGGCTCTGAAGCAGCCAGCCAGAGAAGGAAATCTTCACAGCGTCGTCCATGTCCACAGCCCGCCCTTCTCCAAGGAGCAGGTCTTGGGTCACTGGTGTGTCTGCACCGTCCTGACTGTTCCACCGTGCCACACACACCTGGGGGGCGGGGGGGGGGGGTGCAAGAGATTGAGCAAGCGAGCGATATATAACCACTGCTTACGCTGCAAATTCACAATGAGAAATGTGTGGAAAAAAAACATCACGCCTAGGACAACATGAGAAGGCCACCAGAAAGAAGCAAGTCCTGTCTGGGGCTTTGAGATCTGTGCAGAAATCCACATGACTCCAACTTCACATGAAGCCAGCTTTGAACACCAGATGATTTGAACATAACCAGCGATGGGCTCAGGGTTACCTCCTTACAGAAGTCTATTCCAGCTTTCTGAGAGTCAAACTTCAGGGACCAGTTCTGGCACTGATCATCATAGAAGGACATGTAATTATCAGGCTGAACCTGTAGAAGACAATGAACGCCAATTTAAACAGCACTGGATTTACTGTAGAGAGAGGAGAGAAGAGAAGAGCTTACTGTGAGGACAAATCCTTGATGGATTCGTGATGTTGTGATTTGCTTTTGTTGACTGCCATACAACAAGACCTTGTACTGCAAGGACAGACACCACGAAATCAGTCCAGCACTTTTGCAAACATACTCTACAAAATTGCATGTGATTTTATCTTGCTCGATTATTCTGTGCACCATTATTCTCTCACCTGTTTGGTCACATGGTTTCCCAAGATGGCTACCCCCAACTTGCCTTGCTTTAAATATTGTCCATTTTCACTGAAAGTGCACTTAGTTAGAGATCCATTATACAAAAAGCAACATATTTCAAATCATAAAGGATAACTGTCACTGCCAGCCACCCCTCCAACTTGCCTTATCATATATATACTCACAAGCAGAAGGCATGGGCTGCAGTAGCCAATAGGACTGCTTGAGCTGTGGGGGGAGGGGCCTGCTTCTGAGGAGGCGGGCCTAAAGCAAACCACAGTGGACCAATCAGTGCACGCATTCATCCACTACTCATGCAAACCGCAGTGTTACTGGGCAAGTGACGTGGTGTGTACCGAAATGTGCAGAGGTTCGCTTGGGCTGTCTGGGAGCGATGAACTGGAAGGAGTCGTTGCCCTGACTCTCAGCTCGGTCCAGGTCAAAGAGAAAAGCCAGCTTTGCCCTGTGATCACCCAACATACATACATACATACACACACACACACACACACACACAATTTATTGTGACCTTCTCATCTGAATTACAGTCTATAAAAGAAGGTCAGAAAGATAAAGACACACACAGCAACACAAGGCACGGGCACGTGACTCATCACATGCTAAAGACTTGGAGGGTGAGGTCACCGTTATGAACCGCATTATCACCTAGATGTCTTGCTTTCAGTGCGTCTCCACACCAGGCAAACAGCACTCTCTCAAGGCAGATCTCTATGCCATTTGTGCTCAGAGTCTGAGGTTCAAATTCAGCTCAAGTTCTGGGCCATCCTGATGCATAGTCACTTTTTCTGTGTTAATAGAAAATTGGCAATAATATTCATTAAAAGCACAAAAATTCTAATTAGAATATTCTTAGTCTTAAGATGAAGAATAAATTACTGTCACTCAATTGATGCTGTGTATAAGAATGGGATTAGCCTGTATCGTCTGCAACAATACACAAGCAAATCTCAATCAGCAAATCTTTTACAGCTAAAAGAGCCAGTGACGAGCCAAAATCAGACAAATTACATTAAGAGCAGAGGGAACACCAGTCCCTATTGATTACCCATGCTTCAACCAGATCGTTCATCAACCAAATCACTTCATATCACACCAGCCTGAACACCTGAGGATATTCTGAAGCTTGCTTTGGTATGCTCTAGACCTAGTGTTGTTTGTTTGTTCTTTTCACCCCAAAAACATTTAAATCAATGCAGCCTTCACTGTGTGCTACTGATCGATATATCCAATAGCAGCAGGATCTCTGCACACTCAGATCGGTCATACTGACCCCTGTGACTCCTGGCACTGACAGTCCACGTCCCACACGGCCGTCATGACCCTGGGAATTCAGACACTGCCTGACGGCCCAGGGAGCCTCGGGAAGAAAGGGAATAAATTGGCCCCGAGTATCTCACCTCCTTCTGAGCAGCACTCTTTCCTGGTCTTGTTCTGTGTGGGCTGTAATGATGTGGACGCTGGTGTGTGGAGAGCCAGGCTGTGAACCAGCCCCAAGCTCCATGCCCACAAATAACTAGCATAGGGGAGAAATTAGCCTGACACAACTCTTGCCTCTGGCATCTGTTTTATCTGACATTGCAAGCATGTTCTGCCTGCTTTTATTTTCTGGTGGTCGCAACCAGAGCACTTCCCATTCGGTCTAACCTGAGCTTTCATATTTTTGAGTTGAACTCTCAGTTGCTGTTCTTCTTAATATGAATGGTGACATAACTTACCTCAGAGACAAGATAATAGTGTTGCTCATTAGTGTAGCTTAAAATGGATAAGTTATTAACAAATATTTTAAATATTTTATAGCAAAGATTTTTAAATGGTATCCTATGTGAGCAAAGTTTACAAAATGAGTTGCGCTTTATAGGGTCTGAAAACAAGACTGAATTTAATCGTCATACTTTTACTGATGAATTGAAACTACTTAAAATACATTAGATGCAGGCTTGCGGGATGTAATGGAAGGTTTTACACGTCTGACAAATTAAAATAGGCGATGTTATATATTTTTAACGCAGGGTTCAACTATTTCCAAATTTACTAAAACTCCATTTAAATTGTCAATACAGAGAATTTACTCACGTCGTTAAAACATATTTGTAAATAAAGCACACTGATATGCAGGTCACAAGTAGGCACAAGTAAAGCGTTATTTGCCTTTAGGCCTTTAGGAACGCCAATAGGCGTGCTTGTAAAAACTTCAAAGAGCTCTGAAGCAGCGTTCAAACATTAATGATCTCCTATGGTGAAATTAGGATTTGGGAGCCGTAAAAATGAATAACCCATAGACCATAGGCCTATACTTCTAAACATTTTCCCCCGTGAGTCTTACCCGCTTTTAGGAGCCAGAAAATCTTCATCGTGATAGTCTGAAAAAAAATCTTTAACTTTTTTCATTCTCAGGCTTGCCGAACTAAATATGCTAAACAAAGCACCAGTGTCCACAGGGGCGACCGCGTCCTGTTCCACAGTGGCGATAGTCGTGGTCTCTCAGCCAGTGACGTAACCTAATCAGCGGTAAGTGGTCGTGGACTAACGGATTACTGAAAAAAGATGACGCACAGAGCTCATGGGATATCAAAGGTATTCACTGCAGTGGTTTCAGTGAACAGAGCACCGTGAATTGAAAACACTTTTGTTTTTTGTTTTTGTTTTTTTGCAGAGTCAAATAAGATTTAAACCTCTGAAAAATTGTACAATTATTTGATGGTACTTTCTGCGCAAGTACTATTTTATTCTTTCTAAGGTTATCTTTAAAAAAATATCTTTGTCTGGGCGTTCACCAGACATTTTCACAATAGTCTTGCATTGCGTTAAAAGCAATCGAAATTAGGTACAATTGCTTTTCGACAGTCTTTTAATTTAATTTTAAACATAATCAACCTAAGGTAACAACACCTAAGGTAATCTTATATTAGAAATTATTCTATCATTGGTAGAAACTTTAAGAGAGAACTTCAACCACAGTTTGAGTCAAAATAATATATATATATATTGTTACACAGGTTGCGATCTGAACATGTAATATGCTACATTACAGAAGCGTTAAATTTTACAATTTTATGGTACACATTTCTGTACAAATCAGTTGCAATAAAAATTTGTATGTCTGCCTCTGTATTTATATTATTAAAAACACACCCACAGAGAAGCAGCATAGTGACAACTGGCCTCAAACCATTTTCTACTTCATTATAATTCATTTTCTGTCATTATTCCATTGCAAATTCTGTAATCAAGAAAGAGAGAGATGAGTCTGCTAAGTGGATGATTGTACTCAAAACGCACTAAAACCTCTTTTTAAAAAATACAGCATAAAGAAGAAATTCTACTGAAACTGTAGAGTTTATGGATGATGATATCTCCAAAGTAACAAAAACTATCTGTAAAACATCATCATTGATGGGTCTGGGTCCTCTTGGACCAGAGGTCCTCTCAATTCCTGATGCTGGGGACGGCCACAGAGTGGAAGGGTCTGTCATTTTTACAGTTTGGCTTTGGGGGTCTGTTCCAGCAGGGCCTTCATGTCTAGCAGGGCGTCCTCCAGGGCATGAGCCAGCCGAGTGGCGCTGGTGTCGGCACAGCTGTTGAAGGCAGAGATGGCAAAGTTGATATGCTCCTCCATGGGGTTGTAGCACACGCCATAGCCATCAGGCACCACAGGGCCGAAACACATCACACAGTCTGTCTTAGCTGGGACCTGGGGGGAGGGCATGGGGGAGGGCATGGGGGACGAAGAGAAGGAGGAACTGCAATTGGTTTTTTTAAAGAAGTTATTGACAATCTGCTTAAAAGTGATTTAAGCCGTTTTTGGCCACTAGGACTAAGACAGGAACATCACTAAATCAGGAAGACCAGGAGAAACGATGGGTCGGTTCTACCTGGCTGGTTGAAAGATTGTAATGGTTGGCCACAGCATAAGATGTGTCCATGAAGATATCCGGCAAGGCTGACAAGTCTTCGATGGCTTGTAGCTTCAGACCGAGCAAATGCCTATCAATGGCCTGCCCGCGGATTGCCTACACACACCCATGTTCATGCACGCACATGAACACACACAGGGTGTCAGCACTAAAGTTATAGTCAGAGACACATTCTTGAAACAAATCACAAAAACTTGAGCTGTGTGGGCTGACCAATCAAATGTAACATTCCAGCATAAAGCAGTGAGGTACCACTCACCATGTCTGTGTAAGCTCGGTGGGCCTTCACTGCCTTCTCGAGTAGGGCCACCTTCTCTGAGTTCTGCCAATCAAAACACCACCGCTCATATTAACATTGTTTTTGGTCATGCTACCCAATGAGAATTTGGGACTGTTTGAATTTTTAACACTTTTTATGAAAACACTAGTGGAATACAATGTGTAGCCATGTACCTGTAATACAGTCTGTAGCTGTGTAGCTGGAATACTGTGTAGCTGAAATACATTCTGTATCTGTGTAGTTGTAGCACAGCTTAGCAAGTATATCTAAAGTTGCCTCTCTGCTGTCTACATCACTCTTGCTCTGCCCATTTCAGTAATGTTCCCAGCTTCACCAACCTTTTCAACTACATGAGGATGTTCAGCCACATGCATGCTAATTAGATAATGAGATGAGTCACTGGTGTTGGGAGCTGGAAAAACCATGTAATGTGCAGTGCAATAGACTGGGAGCAGGGCTAAGAGCGAATTGATCCTCTGTCTTCGAGCATTCAGCTCATGCCAGTAGATGAAACGCTGTACACAGAGCGGTGTCCCTGAGCAGGGACATTTGAAATGATGTGAACTGTGGAAAGGCTGAGCCCAGGCGAGCCAACCTGTATGGACTGGTCGTCCATGGCCCGGACAAATGTGGCGGAGTCAACGGACGCTGAGCGGATGGTGTCGGTTCGGCCCAGTCTGAACATGCGCAGAGAGGCACTCTCGTAGGTGGCACAGCAATGCTGGTACATCCTGAGAGGTGAAGGTGCATAAACCATGGGGGTCAAAGTCTCTAAATTCAAATGGATTTATTTTAGGTTTACAATTCAGTATGTCCGATAATCTCTGTTAGCCACCATAGCGCCAGCACTATTTTAGTTATTTATGATGAAAACAAGTAACTTGGTCCAAGTAGTCCAAGTAACTCAGACTCCTGGTTCCAGCAAAGACAGCATGCATGACTGCTAACATCTGCTAATGTTTGTTAAAATCTGCCAATCTCTGCTACGCACCTGTAGTAGGCGAGCTGCAGCGCCACCTGGATGAAAGCATCAGGGCTCAACTTATATGACTTTGGGATGTTTTTACCAAAGTAGGAGAACACATGGACTTTCATATCCAAGTCTTGAACCATTCTGTGAAACAAACAAGCACACTGCTTGTAAAGAGAGCTAAGCTGAGCAGCACGTTTCTGGAGTTTGTCCTTGGCCAGAAATGTTACAAAGGCAACAAAAGCAAAAAGAGCAAAAGCTGTTATTAAATTTCTCCCTAATAGAATGGCCGGGTTCTCACTCACATGTTCATGTTCTGCTTGGCCTCCTCAATGTCCTTCTTTAGCTCTGGTGAAATGTTGAAGCATAGTTTCTGAGGCATGGGCAGTGGAGCCATTGGAGTGCGAACTATGTCGGACTTCTTCCTAATGGATTCCACCAAATTCAGCTCTTAGCAGCCACTGGCTCTGAATTCTATATTTCAAAACTTAGCACACCACCTTCAAAAACATGCATCTTAAAATGGCCTGTAAAGCCTTACTATGGCACTACGTACGTGTATTCCACTACGTGGTCAATCAGTGCCACAATTGGTGGCCCTTCAGCAGGGGCATGTTCATAGATCAAACCACATGCCCCATCCTCACCAACAATGAACTAAAACATGGGAAAAAAAACAATGCAAAACTATCAGAAGTACGGAAGCTACTGAACCCAATACTGCAACTAGTAATGATTATTTCCTCACTTCCTTTATACTTCCCTTATACTTTGCTCACATCATTACAGAAGACTTCTTCCATGCCTTTAGTATTCACTTAACAACCAGTTAAATGAACAGTTGTGATTGATACAGACATTGAGATGTGTGCACATGGGCATTTGCTTTGCACTGACCTGCAGCGTCTTGTCAAACCAGCGGTTCCCGCTGTTCCAGCGGCTTCCGCCACCATGGAGCATCTGCACGGCGGCACGGGTGCGGTACATGTCGTCTGACGCACGGGGCATGGGAGCGTCCAGGCATACGGTGAAGATGCTTTTCTGGATTGCCCGCACTGACTCCTTGTTTGTCTTGTCTGGGAAAGGAGAAAACGATCACAACACACGGTCTGGTCTTCACAACTGCACCCAGCCTGCCGGAAAAGTGGCAAACTAAACGAGACCCCGAACTATATAATAAGAGAAGTGAGATAAAACACTGTTGGAAGCCACGCTGGTCATTAGCATCTCCTACAACTTCTAAATATAAATTACCTTGGCTATGTATAGTACACTAATGCGTATGCAAACACACTCCCTGATGGCCCCTTGAGACCACCGCATGCTATTTGCACACTCCGAACCTCTAATGAGGTTGGCGTACGCCTTGCCCCAGCTGTTGCGGTGGTTGGAGGTGAGGATGCCGACCGGCTCCTTGTTGGTCTGAAGGGACGAGTTGCAGATCTTCTCCAGCTGAACGTAGAGTTGGTCCACGGTCAGGGGTGTGCAGTCACTGTTGTACACGTCCAGAACGTAGAACTACAACAGCATGGGGCAAAGAGATAGAGATACTTTGCTTAATTCCTGTTGGGGGGGGAGAAGAGAGAGAGAGCAAGAGAGAGACATGCTTAGGCTAATTTTCATAGACAGAGAGTGAAAGGGGTATCTGGTAGTACAAGAGAAACACAGAGCAGGTGGTTTAAGAATTCCAGACACTGCAGAGAAAATTCCAGCATTACTGAGTTAATATATCAGATAAATCTGCTGGACATTACGATTTACTCGCTGATGACCAGTTTTTCAGAATGTGTTCCAGAAGCCCTCCCATGTTCAACCTCACAGCTACGAACAGCAAATTCTTAATAGTGAGGACTGAAAATAACAATATGAACACGAACAACAGATGTACAAGTTCTCTCTAAAATAAAATTAAAAAAATAATAAATAAAAAAACAACAAAAAAAAAAGGACAAACCATTTTCATTATATCGAATCACCATGCCTTTGATCCATCCCAGAATGATGAAAAAAATTATACAGTAACATAGGAACGCAATGCCATTTAGACATGTTCTAGCCGACGGAACGCATGGACTCGGCTAGCACCCGCTCACCTGGAAGTTGTGCACCACAGTGATGTGCCTGGGTGGAGTCTTGTTGGAGGCGTAGTTCACCACTGAGTCGCTCTTGATGCCCGGAATGCGACAGGAGGACAGCACCCGGTAGTACTGGCTCATGCACAGGGGCCTCCCACCCAGATACTCCACTGGCAAAGTTTCACTGCATGGAAGAATAGGGCTGAAATGCATGTGTTAGGACACCTGGCCTGTGGGACAGGTGCAACGTGGTGGACTGGCCCTGTGAGAGTGGCTCGTTTTGAAGCAGTGGACAGTAGCTGGAGTCTGACTCAAGTCAGTTAGGCAGCTTTTCAACAGCTGAGAATGGAAGACTCACTCACTTGTCAATCATGGTCTTGAAATCCAAAACTCCAGCAATCAATTTTGCAGCATATCTGTGGGGATCAACGAGCAATGCACATAATGATACAAGGACACAGCCACGAAAGCCCCAAAGCTCACAGAAGACATGCGCCTATACCACATAAGCAAAAAACAGCATCACAGGAATAGGCTGTACGGCATAAACTGATAAGCAACTGGCACTGGTACTCCATATAACCAATTTTATACCTGCTGAAATTATAAACATGATTTTTGGACTGCTGCTGAGTTCAGGCCAGCGTTAAGTTAAAGGTAAAGTAAAGATTTACTAAATAAAAACCTGGAGTCATATCAGCAGTTTGTGGGTGTGACAGCAGTTCTCTGAATAACTGAGCTCACTGGGTTAGTGTGTACATCGTGTTAGTGTGTACAAAGGTCAGTGTTCCAGCTGTATTATTAGACATGGACACACAGATCCTGACAGAGATTTTGCTCAGGCAAAACATTAAATGCCATGTTTTAAGTTATTACACAGCTTATGCCTTACCTAACATACTAATTTGTTTATATAGTTTTTTATTTATATTTTACATTTTCATTTATCATTTTTATTTGCCCTAAATCTCTTTACAAAAAGCTAAATACTGTATAAAATCATTCAGACTTCAGTTATTTCAGTTAGTTCTCAGTGAGTGACCAGTTAAACTCCTGTATTTTAAGCCATACATTTGACTATACATGGCTATATTGATACAGTGACCTCACCTTATTTGACCCTGGCGGTCACTAAATTCTAAGCGGGGAAGTACAACTCCAGGGCTCGAGTGGATGACCACAGGCATCCGGTAGTCCAGATAGGCCATCTGTAACCACCAGTCAGAGAGCTACGGAGGAAGGGAAAAAGCCAATGATACAAAAGGGATGGAAGAGATATCACGGAAATGACAGTAATACAGGGAGCTAGGAAGTGATCATTTAAATTAGCTGCAGTATTATGTAATACAGAATGAAGAAAGTAAACATATTTATAAAGTTGGGCATATAAAATACATGTAAAATAAGTTGCCCCAGACAGGGAAGAAACTCTTGGCGAAATTTGTCAAAGAGCATAGCTATTATAAAACCAGAGCTATTAAAATGAGAAGTCTGAGATTGCAGAAGCTTGGTTGAGTAGTTCAGGGAGCATGTGTTTGCAAATATCTCACTACTTAGTCCAGGATGAGCCACCTCATTACTCCCACATCTTTGTTCTGCACATCCCAAGAGCACTTCTGCCTGCAGCATCGGACGTGACCGCCCACTCCACCCGTGCAGCATCCTACCCAGTTCTCCGCCTTGTGAGCGCGGCGCTCCAGGCCTTGCTGCAGCCTCTCTCCTACGCCCCCTGGTCTTTGGAACTCTTCCACCAGTGTCCGTGTTTGGTTCAGCTCCTCCGACTCTATGATAGGCTCCAGCACAGCCAGGTAGCGATCGCATGTCTGGTTCAGCGGTGGCACAGGCAGTTTAGGAAGACCCTCCTGGTGGGTCAGGTAGCGTCCTGGGATCCTTGTCAGAGACACTGGCTTCACAAGGCAGGAGGGCTTGGTCATGCCAGCCTTTGACTACATAAAACAATGGTGGCCCAAGAAAATAAAAGACATATGTTTTTGACATAAAATCATATTCTACCTAATGAAAAAAACAACAACAACACAGACAGTATAATCTAAATATAAAATAAATGTAAATGTTGTTAAGTGCTTAATGTTGCTCTAATATTAATATAAAATTGAACTTGCAGCGTGTACACTGTTATTATTTACTGTGCATGTCACATTAAAAGCAAGATTTCTAGCTAATTATTTTACCTCAGATTTAATGTTAGAGGTAAATCGATGGAAGGATACCTTGTTGGTCAACAGAACTAGCTAGCTAGCTACCTAGTTAGCATAGTTTCTAAACCGTCATTACTGACACCAGGTAATAAGTAAACGTAGCGTGATCTACTTTAAGTACAACGAGCAAAAGGTTTTGCTAGAGAAACAAGCATTACCGTCATAAAACCTACAATAAAAAAACAACCTACCGCAATTAAAAATCCTGTCAACTGGATATTCAATAGAACTTGCAGTGAACTCCGTAACGTCAGTTCCAAAGGTTTGTTTGTTTGTGCATAACGTAAGATTACTGTCACTGCCTACCCTTAGCCGGCTATGATGCTATGCTAGCTATCTACATTGCTAAATGATAAAAGTGCAACATCATTAGATAGCTAGCTAACAGCAAACAGTTTTTCATTATTTCATAGCTAGCTGTCATTTACCTTCCCACAAGTATAGCTTATAGCTAACAGGATAGCTCCACCATGACAATTGTCTCTACTCACCATGGCCCTGGCCCTGGCCAGGATACCCAGAAAAGTCATAATGTGACGTTCTTCCACTTAATCGTCCCCGGTATCAGGATTCTGCTCATGCGAAAGGACGAGGACCTTCTGAGAAACAGCCCCTTTCTTTGAACAATTTCGTTGCTGCAGGTCTTGCACTTCGCATAATCACTGGGAGGCGCTATAGCAGCATAGCTGACCACCACAGACATATGAAATCCACATAGTTAAACTAATCGTTGTAGTAGGCACATGTCTGTTACACATAGGTTTTACCTAGCTAGCTAGTTAGCTAACTACGATAGTACTAATCATGGTAATGTTAGCTAGCTAGCTAGTTAATTAATTGGTTTCTCGCATTCGGTAAAAAGTATAAATAACAATATTCTGACATTATTTACCTTGTATGATGAATTTTTATTTACTGAGAACGAACAATGCGCAGACAAATCAGATTTTACCTTAACTAACAGCTACATTGTTTACCTTTTTCAGCATGCGAACATATCTGGAGGTTAAAGTTGAAAGGTCATGTTGTCAAGTTTGCCTCAGCCTTCAATAAACATGGCGGAGACTGACCAGCAGTCAGGTAGCTGTTTTAATTATATTACTTCTGAATTCCAGCAAGGTTTGTTTTACTTTCGTTTATAGAGGATATCTATTGTTATACTCAATAATCCATTCTTCCCATATAATAACTTGAGGACAGACATGTTAAATAGCAAGAGTTTGACCACACCTCATTCAATTCGACTGAATGGTAGCTAGCTAGCTAGCTAGCTAATTAAATAGCTTATCAATTAGATACATGTTTGCAACTAGCTAGCAATTTAGCACGTATTTTTAAATCTGATTATATTTCAGACCACACTTCTGAATCATATGACATATAAATGCAACAGTGGCATGGGTCTACACACTCCCAGGATGTTTTTAAATAGCCAATTTGCTGAAGTTGAACTTGACATGTGGAGTAGGTAACCTACGCTAGCTAGCGCTAATTCTCTGTCGGTTTGTTGCTACAGCCGAAAAGCTCGTTACGTTACTGCACTTTTGTTTGCTAATGTTGTTTGGTCCAAATAACAATATTTCATTAAACGTAGTGTATTGGTTAGTGGTGTCTCTTTGATATCAGAACGTAGATGGCTAGCTAGGTTAGCTAAGTAACTAGCTTGGTGCTCCCTGGGAACAGTCTTGGTTTGCTCCGTTACTTATGTGTGCTAAATGCCTGAGATTTGGAAAAAACTGAAAAACGTTTACCCCGTTACACAGCGTAACGCTGAACTTTCATACTCTTTCAACAGACAGCACAGTAGTTTGAGCTGTTGGCTTTGCTAAGGCAAAATATGGATTTTCAGACTGAGATCTTTCTGCATAGCTCTTCCTTCATGTGTTTATCAGCATTTTCTCTCATGTCAAGAATAATATAGCTTGAAACCTAAACACATTGTGCTAGTTAAACAGAAAATAGACTCCATGGATAGAACTTTATCACACAATCTTATAAGTAGGCTACATAATAATATTGGTACTTCCTTAGTGTTGGCCAAAAGAAAATGCATATTGTCAGCCTGCAGATGACTCTTTGGGGTAGGGCCATTGGCACAGAGAATTAAACTTGCAGGTCACAAGAGAGGAGCATTTGGCCTGTAAAGCGCAATGTAACAGCTGTAAAAAGCTGATGACTGGATGTAAAATCTAGGTCACAAGAGGCCTGTGAAAGGCAGTTGTCTTTTACACTAAAAACATGATGCGATGCTTTCTATTGTGTTAGTTAAATCTCTGCAGCAGCCACTTGCTTTTTGGGATGCTTATAGCAGCCACTGATCCACAGCAGATTTGCCAGACCCTCTAAATAACCAGGGCCCAGTTTCCCAAAAGCACCATAGTGTTAAGATCATTTTAAATGTGAGAGTGTGTTCAGTGTAATATTCATTCTGCCAGATAATCTTTGTGTTATGATGCTTTTGGGAACCTCAGCCCTGATCTAGGCTAGATAAAGTTTGCTATCTTTATTGGTAAATATATTGGGTTCAGTTGAACTAGTTACTGAATTCGTAACTAGTTTTTTAGTTTCATTCTGATCTCATTTCTCTTCTATTTGTCCACCTGATAAGTCTAGTATTTAAGCATAGAAAGCTTGGTTTGAGGGTTAGGTGCCATTAATGAGCTAGAGTTTGGCTAGAGTTCTTGAACATTCTATGGCTTTGTGTTATGTCAGATTCTTATCAAGTAAAGAGATTTGTGTCTCAGTGATGGTATCTTGCTTTAAACGGTTCTAAATGAACACAAAGCCAGCTCGCAATCCAGGTGGCAGCGAGTGCAACCATAGCAACCAGAAAGGCTATCGGTTTTAACCTCTCCCTGTGCTGTTTGCCCAGGTGCCCCTGCAGAAGATGACAGTCCTGCTGCTTATGCCAACTTCAACTTCCAACTGCCGAAGAAGCAGATCAGCATGGTGCCTGACATGGGCAAATGGAAGAGGTCTCAGGTAGGTGGTCCCAGGGGGCGGAGCCACTCTCACCTCTGTCATAATCAAGTCTGAGTGGCATCTATTCAGAACACCCCTTTCTTGTGTGTGTAGTTAATCAGACCCATTAAAAAACCCCAGAACTAACCAAACTAAGTCTCGTCAGGTGGTCTACAGCGGCAATTATTTCCAGCTGAACAGTAAAAGCTTATCGTAAGACATTCCTTCTGGGGACTCGTGCTCATTAAAGAACATCTGTCAAGCCGTTTAAAAAAATCAAGTTACATGGTCTCTGCTCTCGCCGACGTCATCTCCGTGTTTCCTGTGCGTGTGTAGGCGTATGCGGATTACATAGGTTTCATTCTGACTCTGAACGAGGCGGTGAAAGGCAAGCAGCTCACGTGTGCATACCCATGTTCAGAGGTAGGAGCGCTGTTAGGCATCATCCGTGTTACACACCCTAACTGCATGTGATTGGCTGATGAATTGCAAGATGGCAAGTTTTATTGGCTGGTTGCCAGAGAAGACTGATGTGCTGTTTAACAGCGTAATCCCATTTTTAAAACCTATTTGATGTACATGTCTTATTTAGAAATAATTTCTTACTTTCTCTCTTGCTATCTTATTGTTCCATACCTTCTGTCTTGTTTCTTCCTTTTGCCTTTGTCTGTTCTGCCGTGTTTTTCTTTTCTTTCTGACGGTGTCTCTCCCGTGTCCATGTTAGACAGTGAAGAAGTTGCTGTCACTCCTGGGAACCTTAGATCGCTGGATAGATGAGACCCCCCCTGTGGACCAGCCCTCCCGCTTTGGCAATAAGGCTTATCGCACCTGGTACGCCAAACTAGACCAGGTACACACTTATCAAGACTTGCAAATGTGATATTTAATTTGCAGTAATTGTTGTAATGCAATTTGCTGTTGGAATGTCAATGTTAGCATAGTCCTCAACTTATTTTGTAACAGCTGTATGCACGCGTCTTTGTGTGCACTTGTCTGCGTGCATGTGTGTATGTACGTGTGTGT
Organism: Electrophorus electricus; assembly: GCF_041902795.1. NCBI lineage: Eukaryota > Metazoa > Chordata > Actinopteri > Gymnotiformes > Gymnotidae > Electrophorus > Electrophorus electricus. The sequence goes on from NC_137504.1 coordinate 23,736,598, forward strand.
GTGTGTGTGTGTGTATATGTATGTATGTATGTATGTATGTATGCGTGTGCGTGCATGTGTGTGTTCAGGAGGCCGAGACTCTGGTCTCCGATATTCTACCGTCTAACCTCAGCGCTGCAGCTCCAGAGATTGCTGTGTACCTGAAAGAAGCTGTGGGAAACTCCACCAGGATTGACTATGGCACAGGTGTGCTCCCACAGCACTACTGTTGCCCACATCATAGTAAAAGAACTGGAGAAATGCATGTTTGCTGAGCTTTAACAAAAGGACATGACAAACCTAGTTTTGTCAGGCTTCTCAAATTTGCTGTATAGGAAAGTTTTTTAGCATTTTATATACTTCTGCATTTTCAAATTGTGATTAAATGTAAATGTCTTTTTATCAGCCACATGTCAGACAGTGCACTTTAATGCTTCTTTTGTAAACCTCATTTGTTTCTGGGTAGATTCTTTCTCCATAAATGAGTATTAGCTGACCTAACTATTGACATGAGGACACATTTTTGATAGGTCCACTAGGGGGCAATGTTGAAGCAAAATTGCCAAAGCGCCTCCTGTTTCCCCAGCAAATACCTACGTGTTGTACTTTATTCAACATTGTTTCCAGTGTTGTCTTCTTTTAATATGATATCCAAAATGTAAATTTCTGTATCATTCCATTGCAAGTACACACACACACCCTTTAGAATACATAGTGTGTGTGTGTGTGTGTGTGTGTGTGTGTGTGTGTGTGTGTGTGTGTGTGTGTGTGTTGGTCGGGGGGGGGGGGGGGGGTGTTTGCAGGTCATGAAGCTGCCTTTGCTGCGTTCCTCTGCTGTCTTTGCAAAGTTGGGGCTCTCCGGGTGGAAGACCAGTTGGCGATAATTTTTAAAGTCTTTGACAGGTTAGCTATGGGATGAAAATTATGGTTCATATTCTTATCCTTACTCTCCACAGTAGACATCAGTCAAAATAGCTCCTGTTTAGAAGTTTCCAATATAGATATAAAATGTTATAGCTGTGGCTGTAAATAGACAAAGGTACATAAGGACATGTCCATTCTTCCCATTTTGTTTGGTAATAAGCAATTTATTACTCTACCATGTTGCATTTGAGGCATTAGATTGGGAAAAGTGCTGCATGTGATGCTCATTTGCATGTTAATGAGTAGCGGCCTATGATTGACCCAGGTATCTCCAAGTGATGCGGAAACTGCAGAAGACCTACAGAATGGAGCCAGCGGGGAGCCAAGGAGTGTGGGGGCTCGACGACTTCCAGTTCCTACCCTTCATATGGGGCAGCTCTCAACTCATAGGTGACTGCCTCTCCACTTAATGCCATTGTAGCTTCAGCTCAAAGCCCCGTGTGCCACCGTCCTCGCTCTTGTTGTGGTGTTGTATGGGAATGAAAAGAAGATACTAAAATTACATAAGCCTGTTTGTTTTGATGAAGCCAGACATTAAAAATGAATAGTTCTTTCTCTTATTGGCCTCTGTTAATAAAGAATGATTCAATGTGACCATAGGTCAGATGTATTGGAGTACTCCTACTAGCCCTGGCCATTTCTTTGACTGCATATAGTAGCTGTTACCATTTTGAGTGGTTAAGCCTTCTTGCTTTTGTAGTGTGTAATGGATTTGATACAACTCGCTGAGCTTGGTTTGCAAGTAGTTTGGCTCTTGATTCAGAGCAAGTCATATTCTTGCTCTAGAGAGAGTGAAATTTGCCATTGCCAGCACTGCATTCAGAGTTGTGGGGTGGGGAGGGAGACACCTGCTGGTGGCTTTGAGGAAGTGTACTGTGTTCACTCTCTCGCCATTGCAGACCACCCCACCCTGGAGCCCCGGCACTTTGTGGAGGAGAAGGTGGTGAATGAGCACCACCAGGACTACATGTTCCTGGAATGCATCAAGTTCATCAACGAGGTGTGTGTGTGTGTGTGTGTGTGTGTGTGAGTGAGTGAGTGCTTTCAGGGTGGGGAGGGGGGGGGTGTGTCTCAGGTGGTGTCTTCTTTTAGCAGGGCCTGATCTAAATAAGACACCAAGGAGGAGGAGGAAAAAGGAGGTCAGAGGGAATTATGGGATTGAATGTAAGGAGAATGTTTCTCCAGGACATGTGGACAAGGCAGGAGAAGACTCATCTGAGCATTGTTCAGGCAACCCCTCTAGCTAACTGTGCTAAATAGTGAACTTTGACTGGTTTACAGGGGATTGGTTCATTTCACTGTATGTAATAGGGTTTTTGTATTTTCTGAATATACTCTGCTTTGAATGTATGTTTGTGTATGTGCATGTTTGTGTGCATGTGTGCATAAATATGAAAGTATGTATATTTGAGTGTGTGTATGTGCGCGCGCGCTTGTGTGTGTGTGGGGGGGGGGGGAGATGAGAGGATGCTGCAGCTGTGGCTACAGTGTGACTCAACTTCCCAGAATGCAGAAAGGAGGGTGGGGGGAGCTTGGTAGTGTAGGAGTGGTGTAATGCAGATTTCTTCCAGCTTACGGTACACTATAACCCAGCTGCCCCTCCCCTCTCTCTTCCCCCTCTCTCTGTCTCTCCATTTCTCTTTCTCTCTCTCTCTCTCTCACTTTCTTCCCCCTTCCCCTCTCATGCTCACTCCCTCTCTCTGTCTCTCTCTCTCTGTGCTCTATTACATGTTTGAACATGCCTTGCTCTGTATTGCTCTGTGCCATTCCTGAGAGAGCCTTCTAACACACATGTGCCCAACACACACTTAACTCAAACATACTCTTTTTGCACTTACACATCTCTCTCTCTCTCTCTCTCTCTCTCTCTCTCTCTCTCTCTCTCTCTCTCTCTCTCTCTCAGGGAGGTCATGTGTGGAGCACTCTGCCCACATGAGTCATTTCCTTCCCTACATGCTGTTGTGAATCACTCGCTCCCCAACCCCCTCTACACACACTCTCTACGTCTCTCTCATTTTCTCTCTCACTCACATGCTCTCTCTCTCTCTCTCTCTAACGCCTTCTCTCGCTCCGTCTCTCAACTCTGTGGAGGGATGCTGGGCCCCACTGGAAAGTCCAGCCTCTGGAGGGCAATCTGGGGAAGTGTGTGTGTGTGTGTGTGTGTGTGTAAAGCCACACAGCACTCCCATTCATGGGTTCGTCTATCCTTATGGCAGAGGGTCCAGCCTCCCTCCGCTATCGGCCCAGAACTACAGTCCCTACTAATATTACTATTAGTGCTGAAGCCCTTTCTATTACTTACCTTACAACTCTAATTACCACTTACCACTGCAATTACTCCCATCTTCTCCTTTCATACAACACATTCCAGCACCTTCTGCCTACTGTACTTCCAGGGTGTTTCATTAGCAGTAATGGCTACCCTCTCCTCCCAGTTCTCCTTTTACTCTCTGCTCCAGGCTGCGGCTGACTTTTAGGCTCTTACAAAAAACTCTTATCTGGTCTTATTTACTCCTATCTAATCTTATCTGTTTTATCTAATAGGGACAGAGGGTCAAATACTGTGTGTGTGTGTGTGTGTGTGTGTGTGTCTGTGTGTGTGTCTGTCTTTATATAGGCAACATTACCAACACTTCCCACCCCAAGCACCAAAAACACTTTCCACATGGAATCCTAATATATTTTCCTCCAGCAAATAGGCTTATTTTTTCAGCCTAGTAGACTACAGAGGTATTTCATTTAAAAGCCCCCTTTAGGTTCTGGTTTCTCTCACTCATCCTCCTTCTCCTCGCCTGTGGTTGGTTTTCTGCAGATGAAAACAGGACCCTTTGCTGAGCACTCCAACCAGCTCTGGAACATCAGTGCTGTGCCCACCTGGGCCAAAGTCAACCAAGGCCTGATACGAATGTACAAAGCTGAAGTAAGTGTCAAGTCATCAGAAAACACACACAGATCCACATACACCCGTACACACACCCATTTATCCATCATAATGGTACACTGGCTGAAGTTATTCCTGAAGTGCTCGTGGTGTGTTTACCAGCAGTCAGAGTCAAGAGTGTTCCTCTTTACTGGAAAAATCAGAGCGTCACTTCTGCGGAGCTGGGAGAAAGCTCTGGAGAGAATAGGGAAGTGACTGCTCTTCAGCTTGTGCCACTTTCTTGGAGTCTTTTTGTTCTAAGTGTGAGAAAATATAGAGGAAAGCATTCAACCAAGTTAACTCAACATCAACTCAAAGCAGTCTGTAAAGTTGCAGGGCCAGATAGGGAAGGGTAAGGGTTAAGTTAGTGAATTTGTATGTGTGTATGTGTGTGCCATGCGTGTGTAAGAACTGAAGGCCCCACCCCCTCTTCCAGAGCCACATCCTGTGGTGTTAAGAGGGAAGGCTTGCTGCCCCGCCCCTCCCTCAGCAGAGAGCTAGACTATGGGGCCGTTCTGTCTGCCAACTTCCCCACCCCCACTAAGCCAAGCCCTCCTCTCTCTCACACACACACACACACACACAGGCATGCTCTCTTCAGCTGCTTTTGCAGACCTCAGTGTGCCTTGTGAAGCTGACTACTACTACATCTAAAAATATTTTTACATTTAGGGCAGTAAAAATGTGTGCTCTTGTGATATATATCACATCACATCTGCCTGATGTGAAAGATACAAATGATTGACTTACACAACTAATTAATAACTTATTTTATTGTTCTTTTGTGTAGCTACATTGCTGGTGATTTTTTCAGTAGTCCCAGAACACACGAATACATCTTTTGACCTTTCTCAGGATCACAGACTGGCGAAAGCCAGCTCCATTCTGTTTGCCATTATCACTGACCTCATAGAGAATGGGATGTCATGGTACTGTCTGACAAGGTCTCTGATGTTCTAAAGAAAATCACTTTTTTTGTGACTGCAAATATTTCATTTGTTAATGTGAAGTTATGACTCTCTGTCCCTCTCTCCGACTGTCTTTCTCCTCTCTTCCGTCTCTGCTGTCTATGCCTGTTCCCTCCTGCAGTGTCTAGAGAAGTTCCCTGTCATCCAGCACTTCAAGTTTGGCAGCCTGCTTTCCATCCAGCCTGTGAAACCGTGAATGACTGCAGGAAGAGCCAATCAGAGAGCACAACCAAAGCTCAACCTCAGAACAAACTACCCACCCCCCACCACCTCCACAATCACAAGGCCCAATATTTACCTACTGCTCAAACTAATAGATGTGCCTACATTCGAAATCCTTCTTCAATACCAAGTCAACATGGCTGTTACTCAGTTAAAAGATGAATTTCTTATAGATGTATTTTCTATGTTCCCCCAAGCTGGAAATCGAAAGAATCAGTTTATGGTGTTCTAGGCCGAACTATAGCCCATGACGCAATAATAATTATGTGCATTTTCATGATCTACAACATTCATATTTATTTATGTAAATACATATGAGGAGTAAAGCTTGCCTAAATCTAGATACAGGCTTGGGTTTGGTTTGACATGTGGGAAACAAAAGCCGGTTTATTAATATCCCTTTCATTTAGATTGTGTAATGATATTTGACAAATGGATGCTTAGAGTTGCGTGTGCATTTATCTCGAAAACGAGTGTTTAGCGTGGCTTTATTGACTTGGTCATTGTTTGTCAAAGTTGCTGGACCCTTCTTTTGCTGTGAATGCGAGTTCGTTTTGCACCGATGTCATTTCGTCACTGTACGCCATTAATAACCCGTTGACCATTTTAATCTTAATGTAATGTTTTATTTTTGCTGCGGTTGAATTCATACTGCTAATCGTCTAGGCAGTACGACCAAGAAACACCTGGGGGGAAAAAGGTATACAGAGAATGTGTGTCGTAGTCTTCCATTCGAAAACGAGACATTTGATTCACATAAAGCAGCGCTGGAGGAAGCACACTTGATGACAACCAGGTTTCATATGTAAATAAATGGCTTTAAATTGGTCTTGCACCATTTCTCCCTTTTTGCGCGAAGGGACTTTGCGTCCACATAAGTGTCACGTGGTAGCCTACGCTAACCAGGTAGTGACGATACTGTTAGAGCTGTGATTACATGTCCACAAGTTGGAACGATTCAAGTAATGCCAAAATGTTATCCGAAACGCGCTTGCCTCCCATGCTTACTAACTACAGAACTAATAGCAAAGTATTTTCCTATAAATAGCTGGTTAATCCTGTAATATGTGGTAAAACTCCAGATCTCGATTATGACCGATATTCACGCACAATAACATTCTAAGGCTATTGTGTAATTACAAACACGCATGTGTATGCATAAACTCCTAATTAAGGGACCGTTTTCCTTGTACCGTCGTCAGCACAGCAGTTTGGACCTTGAACAGAACCTTTTGGGTGTACACTCTTGAGAATCTTGGGGGGAAAAAACATGAAAATTTAGAAACGTAAAACTGAAGGCGCTTGTTCGATAACTTGTTTCCAAAAAAAACAACTTTAACTCAAGGACATCACATTCAAATAAATGCTTTTAATTTTCAAAAAGCAATTTACTTGAATCCTTTTAATCTGCTATATTAAACAATGACTTCGTTCTGATATTTCGTCTTTGGCCTACTTTGCACTTTAATTTTACATTGTTCCTTATATCACCACTCTGTCATCGGCAAACCTACCCCCGGGATCCTTACCAACCCTTTAATTTCTCGGTGGCCATGCATATTCAACACGTGCGCAGTCACTGTTGATGCTATCTGGATTCCACCTCGCTGTGAGTTTCAACTCAGCTTGCTGAGTAATTTAGATGAAGGCAAACGCGTGAATTTAGCCAATTCATCCCTGCCCCGTTCTACCCTCCCCCTGTTCTATTGTATTCAAACGCAGAGCCCACCGCTGCGATCAACGGTCACAGCTCCGTCGAAAAAAGACAGTAGTCGAGGCTATGTGCCTTTAAGTGGGACATTAGATGGTTCAAACCTTTTGCAGCTTCAAAAGACGGCGCATTCATGTGATAAACAAAATTATAATGAGTTGACATTTTAACTCGTATTTTTACGCACTGCATATCTTTTGAAGATGGTCAATAGCCTACAACATCCAAATGGTTTTATACAGACGCACTCATAAAGGAGGGTGGGATGGTGGCGTTATATAGGGGATATTGTCATATTTAAGTTTAAAAGTCATAGGATGTAGTCCTTAATAAAATGAATCAAATTTATTAGAGTTTCCGCGAACACAGAAAGTAAATTCGTTCTGAAGCATTTCCCATTTTTGCCACGCGGAGGAGCTCGCCATACGTGGCTAAACGGGAACAACTACTGCACGGCATTTGTCTAAAAATAAGACGGTATACGCTACAAAATCTTGAAACGCATTAAATACATCGGTTGCATGTATGAGTGTTCGTTGCGGAGCATTACATATTTATAATCATGCGAACAAACATCACTACACGTGCTTTTTCCAAAGCAGCCTAATTACGTCATTATATCGCCTTCACGAAATTTAACCTTTAATTTAACCTTGAAATATCCTACAGTATTTTAAAACACATGCATTCCATTCGAAACATGGTTCGATGCAACAGCTACATTTTGCATATTTTTAAGATGCACTTCTACAATCTTCTTAATATCCCTATGTCGCCGAATTACCTGCATTTTAAGTTATTTAACATGCGCAAGTAGATAGCCGAAGTGTACAGCCGCCACGGAGATTGGACAGAGACTGTAGCGTATGTTCGATGCTGATGTGTCGAACGTACTGCAGTATCTCAAATTGAGTGGAGTCGAGAGGTTTCAGGCTGGAGACGAGGGAGACGGGAGAGGAGGGGGGAGGAGAAGTTGGGGGGGGGGGGTCTGGTCGAGCGGAGCCGCGGATCCGAGGTCAGCCCGAGGTGCCGCTACATAGGCGCTCTAATACCTTCATTCATCGATTTTGAAGAACACCACCATGTGGCATACAACAGAGATAACACAGCCTGCAAGTTTTGCGAGGGTGTCTGACAAAAAAAGTGAGTGCGCCTTGCTCATGGCGGCGCCCAACAGAACACAGGTTAGAGAGTAAAGAATCCAAAAATGTGCAGAAAACTACTAATGTAAGACATCGTTTCAGCGAAATGCTTTATCCGAAACTACTTTATTTGTTATCGCATAGTTGTTGCTTATGCTAAACCAGGCAATGGCTCCAAAACGACTATATATTTACTGTGTATTTCTTATATCTGTATAGTCTGTTTTAGTAGGCCACAAACGTTAAAAATATCTAAAGTTTAAGTCAACAGCATCCCAGAACATAAACACTAAAAGGGGCATGCAGTATTCAGAAGGGCAGTTTTAGCTATAAACGTGACAAAATGGTAACTGGTGTATACATTAGGCCACGTAGCACGTTTTCAAATGTTTCATTTTTACAGAGCTTTGTAGCCTTCTTACAACCTTCATAGGTTGTTTATGTTGTTCTTCTGTGATATGCTGTTAGTTCATTTCTGGGTACACACCCACTACCCAGTGTAGTACATGACTTATATATGAAGCTGTACTGCTCAGTTAACTTGCAGTAGCAGCTGTACTAGTATTTAATTCAGGACAGCAGAAGTAGGTTTTGTCCTTGGATAAGAGCTTTAGCCATATACTGAATCAGTTGTGGTGGGTATAACTATATTTTGCATGATCTAAACTTTGAAGGTTGCTGTTAGTTCACTGCTTTTATACAGAAGGCATGGGCAACAAATTATTGCAGGAACAAAGGATTAGTCAACCAAATGAATTTCATTTTTTTTATTAAGGTTATAAATTTTAAACAAATACTTTCTAAAACAGTTTTACCCGGTGATATACAATTTAATATGCACAAAAATACAAGAATACCAACAAAATATGGAGAGTACGTCTGAAAACGTCTTTAATTCAGTACACATAGTGCTTATATAATGTGAGGACTTATGGCTAACTTATGAGATTGCCTTTTTAGAACAAAAGGTCTAACATTGTAGAAAATAAAATCAAACCCACAAAACCAAGCAAATGCTGGCATTATGAATTACTGTGAAGGCTTAATCAGCTTGTTTAGAGAGTAAAAGGGAAATAAATGGTAACAATCTAGAGACCAAATGGTCAAAAAAAAAAACAAAAAACAAAAAAAAACCCAAACACCTGGCTGGTTAAATTACGGCGTGCATTCTGGGAGTTGTAGTTGTAGCGTTAATTAATGGCCCCAACGTTCAAAGTGATGTGACTGGCATAGTTGGACTACAAACACTCAGGAGGATCTGGTGCTGTACGTCAGTGCAGTCAACAAAATGCACCAGTCTTCGCCACTTTAAAATATAAAGAAGACAAACTAGACAGAGAGGGGGGTTTAATATTGCACCTTCTTTAGCCTATACGATTGCCTTACATGATATTGATGTAGTCGGAATATGCCAGTCCTATAGCTTCACATGATCTCCCCGTAAGCAAAAGTTAAGATAGTCGTGCTGTATGTAGCCTTTGTAAAAAGGTAGGGTTAATTGTAGTGAAGTATGTTTTCACGACTGAGAACGTGTAGTGTGGGGCTGGCTTGTTTGCAGAATTTAACATTACACGGGTAATGTTATTTTACAAGACATCTTTGTGAAAGTTCCTAATGAGAAACTGAAAAACAATCCACGAGCAAAAACATTCAAAGACTTCCCATGTTTGTGGTGATAGCTAGCTAGCAGTTTGCGTTGGGTTTAAGGCAACGAAATTCAACTTCGTTAGATTATTTCAATAACCATTTTAAAATGTTCGTAATGTCAACATCGTCAGTTTTAAAAGGATACATCACAAGTGGTAGGCTACAACCACTCCTCGCCTCCCCAATAAAACGAAACTAAAACAAATCTAACTTAAATGTTTAAATAACATTTTGTTGCAAAAATAAAGTCAATTTGTCTTAGACTTTGTACAATTTCATAAAGGATTTGATTCTAATTTAACACAGAGTCAAAAAGCTACAATAGCTCTCGTCCATGCTCCTAAACTCGCAAGGGCTTGTTTGCTACAGAACTGTCCGTTTAATGATTGCTCAAAGTCCGTCTGCCTGCTCACCAGCCCCGAAAACCCCGATCCGAATATCGAGATCAGATTGGAAATGTTCGACGTGTCCAAGGGCTCTGTGTTAGCGTACGAACAGTCCTCAAATTTCGCTCTTTTACACGGCGTAAAATCCGGCACCTCCTCGATCTCGGACACATAGTAGCCAAAGTCAACCTTGCGTTTCTTGGCCGGGTTCTGTGCGCCTGGGCAGCACGGCTGTAGCGACGCGCAGCAGTCCTGATGCAAATACCCATTCTCCACCGTCGTAACGACATGCGTGTCCAAATCTAGCACTGTCGTTTTGTTGCAGTGCATGCTGTTCGCCGGGGAAAACTCACAGTTCGATGCGGGGTACGCTTCCGCACAACAGCTTCGGTAGAACAAGGGCTCCGAAGTCTTGCAAACATCCTCGCCTTGGAGAGACAGAGACGCAGAGCAAGCGCTGGGTGGCTGTATGTGCGCCGACTGCACCGGAGCTTGGTGGCTGACGGGCAAAAGCGCGCCGCAAAGACTTGGCGGCTCGTTCCCAATGCCGCAGCAGTCTGCGCTTTGCTCCTCGCAGTCCTCGGCTAAATCGAGGGGGTTCAGCTCCTGTATCTCGTTGCATACGGTCATTACCTCCTCGTACTGTTGCATTCTGTAGATCTCTGCGTACTTCTCGTTCATGTAGACTTGCCTGGCGTTCCTCAGCACGTATGAGACCAGGAGGTTTTTGTGCAGCTTAACTCCCCCTCTCTGCGTCCGGGAGTTGTGGATTTTCCGTAAAGAAATCGAAATTAGACTTTGTGCATCCACTGCACACTCCGTTGTGCTGATCATTGTCGGGGTTTTGATGCTTTCCCACCTCTCCGAAGAAGGATACGGACTTTCTTTTAGTCGAAATCACGATATTTCGTTCGGGGGCGAAGGCTTAAGTTAGCTCTGTGGAGAAACATTGAACACAGCCTTTGCTGCCTCTACAAGCAAGCGCAAGCAATCATTAGCTTGAAACCCGCTGCCATAGTATATATATGGCGAAGGCGTTTCCACCCACACCGCCTTTGTCCAAACAACGGGCGAAAATGATCATGAGTGACAAGTAAGTCCCGCCCGTACGTTTCGATTACAGCCAATCACAGAGAGGCGGTTCTTCCGTGCTATTCAAATTCCAAACTGACTTTACCAAACTGGAATGTTCTCATGAGGCGCACTGAACAGTGGAGAACCCGGTTGTCTCTCGAGCGCACGTGTTGGGCAAGATACAAAGTAGTGAATGTGCCCATATTAAACTAGCGCTTCAAATCGAAACCGCCTAAATAAAATTGAAGCAAATAAAAAAAAAAAAAAAAGAAGTGCTTTACTTGTTGTTTAACTTACTGCCTTCACGGCCCAAACCATTTAGGCTATTTTATGTCTTGATAAAGGTTTTTGTCCTGTTGGTCGTTTTTTTTGTCCAGGAATGCTTTAATTGTTGCGAGTTTTGGTTGAAAGTTGTTTAAGTTTGCGCAAAGACTTGTATAAATAGGCATGAACTACTGAAAATAAAATATTAGATAAGAAATTTCGTATTATTTGATGCTGGGTACATTAGAAAAATGCATATTTGAGCTGTTTTCTGCTTAGGCAAATCGAAGATGCAGTCATTGTAAATATGTAGATAGAAGTTTATACAAACTCTAAAAACAAATAAAAATAAACAAATGTATACATACATACACACATTCATACATTTACACCTTGTTTTTAAATTCTCATTAATAACTATATATATATATATATATATATATATATATATATATATATATATATATATATATATATATATAATTTAATAAGTATTTAAAAATTCAAGTCAAAAAAATATTTTAAAATGTGTTGTGTATTTATATTAACATAATAAGAACCATTTCAAAGTGCTATGTAGAAGTAATGTCCTTTAATATCTGCCAGAAATTTTCACTTTGGTCTCAATACTGTGTTATAAGAGGTATTGTGCTTTATCCCACTTTATGTCATATTAATACTTATAGAAATTTCATAGCACAAGTAGGCTTGTATATGGGCTCATATCTGGTAACTACCATTCTATGTCACTGTTACAGTTTCATACCCTCTTCTGGTATTTTCGTTCCCCAGTAAGGAAAACCTGCTAGAATTAGGAGGTGCACATCCTGAAGATCATGTGAAGCTCTCTCTCTCTCTCTCTCTCTCTCTCTCTCTCTCTCTCTCTCTCTCTCACGCTCTCTCTCTCTCTCTCTCTCTGACTATCTCTGCCTCTCTCTTCCTCTGTATCACTCCCTGTCTCTTTCCCTCTTTTTCTGTCTTTCTCTGCTTCTCTTTCTCTCTCCCACTCCCTCTGTCTCTCCCTTTTTCTTTCTTTCCTTCTCTCTCCCTCTCCCCCTCTCTCTTTCTCTCTCTGTCTCTCTTTCTATCCTCTCTCTCTCCCATAGATCTCCAGTGCTACCACCTCTGCATCTTAACAATGGCAGGGATCAGAGGCACCCATCTTTTAGCTATGCATCGCGCAGGAAGAAATCAATAAGCATGTGAGGGGAACCATCTCAGACCAAACTGGAATGGTGATAAGGCACTGGGAATGGTGATTGGGTTAGGCATATGAGTGTACAAGAACAGAGCAAGGAAAAAAACAAACGTATTTGTTTGTTTCTTGTTTATTTGTATGTTCTATTTAAAAAAAACATTGTTCTAACTGTGTTACATAATGACAAGAATGATCCACAACACCAAACATATAATACATTATAGTGGAAACCAGAATTGCATACAGTAATTTTAGGTTATATCTGATGGCAGTTTCTAATAACCACATTGACAATCTATTGTAAAAACAGGATTAAGCCATCTTAATCCAGCCTTGTTATGTCTTTGGACAAGGTGTAATAATTTATAGGGCATGGTTTTTACAAGTGTGGATAAACTGCCATGGACAAGAGCATCTGGACAAGGGTGTCTGTTAAATGCTGTAAATGGAACCTCTGCTTGGTTACTGTACCTATTAACTTGATTTCCTGTGTTTAATACTGGGAAACAAAACCTGGATGAGTCAGCGGACTCTTTATTCAGTCCCTGCATTAGGACCAGGAGTGCAGTCTTGGTTCAGTCCCCACATTAGAGCTATAGAGTGTGGTCTTGGCTATGCAGAACTCTAGGTAAAAGGGTCAAGTCTGACTGAGGGTGATGTGCCTGTGAGCAAGGTGCTGAACCCTATGGGGCTCCAGGGGTGATGCAAATGATGTCTCACTCCCATTCCTCAACCCCACCCCACCATCCACAGATAGATAAGAGATCAACAACTAGCAAGCCACTAATCGACAGTACTGTCAATGTGAGGGGGTATATATTAAACAGAATAACGTTATATTTATTGTAATGATCATGAGCTGGGTCCTTTCCACTTGACAGGCCGTGTGAGTATGGACATAGCGTGTAACAGTTCATGTGACGTTCTTTCAGAGTTTGTGCTGCTAGGCTGCTGTTCAGCTGTGGCATTCCCCCTCCCTCTGACCTCCTGGCCCATTCGTGCAGGAAATGTAGGGGTTCTGAAGCATTGGCAGATGTTTTCCTGGGCCCGATCCTCTGGACTAGTTCTGCTCAGGAGCGATGTAGACCTTACAGTGTTAGAACTATACCATTATCAAACTTTTGCAGTGCCTTCAGATTCTTGAACAGCTTCAGGTTTTGGGGCAAGTTCAGCTCACAAATGGTTGTACGGTAATGTCGCACGTGTCGCCTAGCAAGCAGCAGTGCTCCTAATTTTGGAGGCTGTGGATTCTTAAGATGTTTACAGACACTTGAACAAAATCTGTGAGACCTGAAACAAGTCGACATTACATGGCAGTGGAACACTGCCTGAGTCTGCTGTACTGGCATTGAGGACTTAGTGTGCCGTGGAATGTAGTTAGTGTACTTCTCGGGTCAGGTCAGGTTGGGTCCAATTGGGCTGAAACAAAAAATTCTAATAGGCCCAGTTGGTGTAGGGTTATAATATACTTTTAAGAAAGAGAGGGTGAGAGAAAACAAGAAAACTGAGCATTAGCAAAATTAACATTGCTCAACAGGATGTGGGTGTGGATCTGCGTTTTAGAAACATGGATGCAACAAAAAAAAAAAAGAGAGGAAAGGAGAAAGTTCGTTTGTTCATTGGTAGTGTAGGCCCAAGCTGATATAAATTGTTTTGGGGCTTGAAATATAGCAAGGTATCACTTTGACACCACACAGTAATGCAAAGTAGTACACTGTCCTTAGAATGGGCTCTAGGAGCTTCCACCACAATTATTTTTTTCTCTCCTTGAAGAATTATTGTTCACGTCTATTTTTCCAGCCTCCCAACTGACTACCATTATGCTCACCTCTCTTTGAATTTAGCTCTCACTCATGAAACAGAACCTGCTCGGCACAAAGCTTGACAGGTCCACAGCTTCATTACGCTGCACTGGTATTAGAACCGTAATGCTTTTCTAACAGGTTTGTGTGTCCATGGAGACTCCAGTCGTCAACCTCATGCTCACCAGCCCAATGGGCCTCTGGCTGCCCTCTAGCTCCTGTTTGTACCCACAGCAACTGCCATGGCTGATGGGTAACTGGGGAAGTTATGAACATTCTGTTGACTCCAGTGCAATCAGATTGCTTCTGTTGTGTGCAACAGGCTCACAGTTGACAACCATTGTCCTGACACCTACACAACCAATATATATCGGCTCTGGACTCTCAACCAAGAGAAATTTCAATAAGATGTTACAATGCGCACTTTCCAAAAAAGGAACTTGTGTTGGGACCACATCTATAATACTCAAGAAATCAAATATATTAACTACATTTTGAATTTGTATATTTGACCACAAACAAGTTGGCCTCTGCTATGTGAAATGCCTTGTTTAAGCAGACAGAGAGAGGTTACAGCTTCACTCTACTGCTGAAGGGACATAGATATAGTCATAGAGCTGTGTGGGAGACTGGAGCCACAAAATACATTTAAAATTTCTTGACTCCGATGATGAGGGTCCTGTCACTGCCAAATTAACTACTTGAAGACATCCATTCAAAAGTTGAAAACACTCTCACAGGTGAAAAAGATATGTGCCTTTGAATCAAGAGGGTATACTGTACCTGAAGATTATTGTTTCAAATATTCAAACTCACTGCAGTCCCAGGTATTATAATATTCAGGTAACATTTTGTACTTTCTCCCATATATCATGTATTGTTTACTGGCTATGTAGACAAAAGCAATATGTATATCTTTACATGTTGCCAATAAAGTTTTACTAAAATTCTAAGTTTTTTATTTGAATGATTTTTAAGTACTAGGCATGTATTCATTAGGAGTATCTGATGGTAACTAAAAAAAACACATTGACCTTGTTCTCTTAAACACTTTGTATAACCTACCCTCTGCTATCAAAAGGTTAGTAATGTAATATTTTAATGCATATCACAGTTTGTACCATGTTTCAAATAACAAACAATTTTAAACTTAATCTGCAATTCTCTGGAATGGATGCATAAAATATATCTAAACAAAAATTAGTGAAATAAATAATTATTTTTTTCCCCCCACAGAACTATGATCAGTGTGATCACAATCATTTTTGCATCTAGAAAACAGAATCAATTAAAATAAAAAAAGGTAGAGAAAGAAAACAAAGATAGATGCATCGATTTACA
Organism: Electrophorus electricus; assembly: GCF_041902795.1. Taxonomy (NCBI): domain Eukaryota; kingdom Metazoa; phylum Chordata; class Actinopteri; order Gymnotiformes; family Gymnotidae; genus Electrophorus; species Electrophorus electricus. Next base: position 23,752,176 of record NC_137504.1, read on the forward strand.
TATTTTTTGTGTCTATAGGTATAATCCACTAAACCAGTCACTGTCCATGCACATTATATAATACTATTCTGTTTGAATATTGTGTTCTCATTTTTTATGATTACAATGAAGTCAAATGACCTCCTGTCAATCAACACTATTTTAAATTAAAAGTCACAAAGACTACATTCCCCGTTCTCCAAGGATATACAGTGGGATACTTTTATTAAAGGAGAATTGTGGGATTTGAAGTGTGCGTTGAGTTGCCCAGGACACTCTAAGGCATTCAGGTGGCAGGAGGACCAGTGGGTAAAAATATCAGGGCGGAGCTTTTCGTGCTTGGCAGACAGATGCCTTGTGAACTTAAAGGCAAAGTAATCAACTTGCACATAAATCGCTACATGCAACTTCACAGTCGGACGCCACCGTACGTCCAGGACTGTAGTAGCCTTCTCTTCATATAAATATGGCATGCTTGACAAAGCACTCAGTATAAAAGTAGCCTATATTTTCTGCATTTCTTGAAAGCTGTTGGTAAACCCGTGAGGCAGCTGCGTTAATCTGTTGGTTTTTATTTTTATTTTGTTTTGTTTTGTTGTTTCGGTCGTAGTCAGGTAAGCTTAATTTACCTTGAGGTCTGACGCGATGGTGTTCTGCACGGTAAGATGCAATTTGTACGGATGCTTTCCAGAATTATGTCAGACCATTTAAAATACAACTACATATAATATGATATGTCGTTAATTCTTTTTTGTTAATGTATTTGTACACGCTCTTACGATTAGGAGAGTAGTGCATTGTCGCTGGGAAAAAATAAATAAATGCGTAAAATGTCCAAATTTACTACTGCATTGCAGAACCATGGCTTCAAAAAATACATTTCTGTATTAGCGTAGATTGAATAAGGATGCGTATATAAGGCTGCTCTTTGCAATAATTAGTTACCGCATCATTAGTAAAAATATTTAAGTGTGTTATTTTAGATTGCACATTTGTTTTCTGTTGCGCAATAGAGTATGGTTGTAAGAGACGTGTTCTTTTCCAGTGAATATAACACTTTAGTTCTCGACGATGGGGTATTTTGCGGTCAACAGAGGGACAAAATATGAACGAAAAAATTAAGATTTCAAGGTAAGTTTATTGCTTCGGATTAAACACGTTTCCCCCGTTCACAAAATGCATTTTTATTTCCCCTTTAAGAGCACCAACCGTGAGGAGGGCGGTGTCAAGCCCAGCGGTTGAATTTCAGCCAATTAAAGCCGTCGACCTTCGCAATACGTCCGTTTACGAAAGGGAGGGCTCTGCGCTTGAGCGATGTGTGCGGTTTCTAAGGCAACCACTTGTCTTGACCTCCACGTCCCAAGCCTCCTCAGGCAAGACTGGTTTCCATGGCAATGACTGTATCTCCGTGCACGTTTCGGTTCCCGTAAAGCGATCTGAGTGAGCGGTCGGAAAGTAGCCTATTTCCTACAAACTCTGTCGGAAAATCGTAAAAGTGTTTGGCGAAAACAGCGCTCGAAAACTAGACTGTTGTACATTAAACATCCTATTCTCTTACCCTCTGTGTGCATGAAATAAGAGCAAAAGGAGTAATACTTATATGCAAGCCGTCTCTACGTAGGTTATTTCTCCAGCTCAAATGGGCCAAGACTACAATTTATTGTAAAACATTGTTATCCTATAGGTCAAATGCTAAAATGTAATAATAATGTAAAATGTAATGAATAATTTAATTCTCTGTCTATTCTGAGTTAATTTGTTATAATATCAATGTGGCCGTTATTTTATATCACTGACTCCGCCGGGCTATCTACGGCTTCCTTTCTGACGTATCCTGATGTCAACTGAAATTTCAACTTCCTGTGACCTGTCGAGACTCATCTACCTACCATGTGTGTTCAGTGGGGGTGGCGCGCCTGGCGGGATGGTGTAGAGGGATAACTCGGGGAGATGCGGAGAACGGAAGAAAGAGGGAGCTGTATCTCCCTCTCTTCCCCCTCCCACACTTAAGCACACAACGCAGGGTTCTGTTTAAGGCCTTCATAGTCGAGTAAGTCTTCTTAGCATTGTATTTTATATTACATATTCTATAGCTGTACAATCTACTAGATCTGTTTCGCACTCCTCAGACTCGATTAGGTGTCTTACAACTTCGAACACACGATTAACATATTTTTGTATACGCTGTTAAATTTAATGAATGTCTTAAAATCGATTTACTTAATTCAAAAACACCGGAAAAGAATTCCGTTTAATGTTTTCCCATTCAGAATGTTTATAGGTCAAGTGTTATTTACAAAATATCCTAATAGGAATAAATAAATGCAACTAGTCAGATATGGACAGTATGGTTTATTGTGTTTATAGGTTTAGAATGATTCTGTTCCTACTTGCTCGACTGAAAAAGTACATGTTTATGGAATTAAATACGTTAATATACTGTAGGCCTACCACAGTCGACGGTTTTAGTTGGCTAAATCGAGAGCCCCTTTAACAATAAAAAAAAATATGTAGGTGTAGTTTCATGACGTCTGAGAAAAACATTTCTTAACTAAACAAGTCGCACGTCGTGGTGTTCTGAGGACAAAGTTCTCTCTCTCTCTCTCTCTCTCTCTCTCTCTCTCTCTCTCACAAATCATTCCCGCTTACATGCGACATAGAAAAGTCTGTTCTTTACTCGCGTGCCTCTTCTCCCCCTCGCGCTCAACAGAGAGGGCGCAAGCTCGCCCACATAACGCGCGCCGCAGAGCGACAACAGAAAGCACAGCAGCGCTTGCAGCAGCCTATTAAACACACTAATTTAGTGCCGACCGGAGGAGAGGAGTACATCTCCCAAAACACACTGTGTGAGGTAAAACGCATCGAATACACTTTGGTTCGTCAGCTTTCACACATTTCACTGGCTTATAATGATGCTAGGCACTCTAACGGGAGCTGCGTGTTTTCATCATTCAGGTCTTTTGCGTCATGACAGCGATGCATGTAATGACACTATCCCTCGCGGATGTTTTCCGGGGTTCGCCTGCTAATGTTCCCCTGCAGAGGGCCCGTTTGCCCTTGATGTCCATACTCTGTAAAGTAGAATGTTAGCTCAAGCACTGCAGTCTAAACAGTGTCAGAAAATTAGTGGTTCCATAATGGCACATTCAAATCAACAAGGTAAAGAAAAAGTCGATTTCAGAAAAATTTGTTTCATCAGTCCTCTTAGTCATTTCATGCTTGACATTTGCAAAATGGTTAGCCTTTGCGTAGGCTGTTAAGAATAATGCTAATGTAGGACTTGTGCTATACTACACTTTTGTTTTATTGCAGTGTGATTTTAAAAGGAACTTAAAAACAAAAAGAACTTATGATGCCGTTTACAAGGCCGAAATTTGTGTATCATTGCTACTGTTTCTCATTTTGAAAGAGTACAAAGATAAGCACAAACTAGGCTATAGCATGATTTTCTGTTTTATTGCATTGCGATTTTAAAAGGTTAAAAGCAAAACGAACCTGTGATTTCGATTATTTCACCCTGTTCTGAAGCATAGACCAGTAATTATGTATAAGTGCTACTGTTTCTTATTCAAGAAAGAGTACATAGGGAGTGTGAGAGATTGAGAGACAGAGAGAGAATGGGTGCAGAGGGAGTTGCTAACGTACTTCCAGCAGAAGGTTCGCTGCCGTAGGGAGTGTCCCTGCGCTGAGGAAACGGTTCAGGAAGTGGTCAGTGAGCTGACCGCGTGCGCGCGATCCCGCCTTTCCGAACTCCCTCTGCTGGAGTCCACTCTGTCGCCGTGGCGAAAATTAGAGCTGTACGGCTCCACCGGGACATGTAAGACCGTGTGCGTGTCCATCCAGCTTTATCTGTAAAGAAAGTGCCCAGTAGTTTTGGACCATTTGTCCATGTTTTTGACTGTAATTTAACAAGCCTGCTTAATCACTTTTTGAAGTATGTTGCTTTTATTCTTTACATACTATGCCATGTTTTTCCCTCCGGTTATTCTTTGTAAGTGAAAACCTTAAAATTAGTACAAGTAGAGCAGTGGCATTTCCTGTTCATAGCTGTGTGAGCAGACAGGAGGAACCAGGGGTGTTTGTCTGCTGCAAAAAATGGAAAAGGAACAGCTGCATTTCGGATAAAACAAAAAATTAGTGTTTCAGCAAACTTTGTGGAAAAAAAATGTCTAGGAGGTCCTTTTTTGATGGGGGGAATCATTTTCACATTTCACATTCAGAACATTTTTGCAACAACAGAGAAAGAGCTAGAGATGGAGAGGCACTCTCTGAGTTTGCGGAATCAGGTCAAGGAATTCCTGAAGCATGTTCGGGAAATCTGGAACACCCGGAATTCCAGGGGAGGGGCCTGCATGAGAGAGCACTCCATAAACAAATACTGCAGCAAGCGCTAATAGAACCCACATGCCTTCACTCACAGACAGGGGGTGGATGGAGGCAGGGAGCAGGTACTTTCCCAATCCTTTCCGAGAGGAATGGTTCCAGTGTCTGTTGGATATGAGGGTATTTGTAGGTTCTCTGAGGGTTTAGAGTCTGAAGCAGATCATGGCCCCTCCATCATGCCCAGAAGTCTGGGCAATATGTACTTATATTTGTATATTGTGGTACAAGTATTTAATCATTGTACCTCATTGGACCTGCAATCAAAATATCACATTAAATAGTCATCCCACTAGCACTTAGAAGTACACACACAGACACTTTTTCTTAGAGTCACATGGAACAAACAGTGTTGCAACACAGATAGAACAGCTCACAAAGTGCAGAGTGAACCTTTGTAATACCTTCTGTGTGGAAGACAAAGTAAATTAATGAAGCCTTCATTTATGCTGCTGTTTCATTATATTGCTTCTTACACCATAAGAACCTGTGTCAGTCAAAAGCGACACCAAGACCCTTTTTCTTTGAAATTTCCTCTCATTTCTTTCTATGTAATTTCTGGAATTAATGATAACTCTTTTCAGTTTGTGTATGTGTGTGTAGTGGGAGTGTGAATTTACATGTGCAAGAAAAATAGACAAATATCAGTAGCTCAGATAAACCCCATCTTAAGACTGAGTCTGCACAATATATTGTTCTTAATCATTATTGCAATACTGGCCTTTGCAAGACTGACCTCAAAGAAGGCTACGATATGCAAATGAGCCCTCCAGCAAATCACAGAGGTTTTTTATTGCATGCTGTGCATCCTGACCAATGTCAGATGTTCCATGTATGTGTTCTGTGGATGGTTTGATGAATCACAGCATTCTTCTGATGCAAATATAAACAGATGTGGTCAACTACAGTAATATATTGCAAACACAATTTTGCCACAATTGCAATAATTATCAGTATAAGCTATACATATATATATTTTGCCCCAGTATTGGCACATTTAGTCCAAGAATGTAGTCCACATTTAGTATAGAATTAATGTTGTCACTGGGTTTCTGACTACAAGATCAGTCATGCTGAGTTAACCCCTGTAACCCAGGAGTCTAGGTTAGAGTAACCCAGCATGTGTTCAATGTAATGTTTACCCAGTACCCAGGTACACAGTGACCTAAATCAAACAATCCAGGAGTTTTATGGTCCAGATCTTTGAATTTTGTGTTTGTTTTTCGAATCATTTGTTTTAAGCACAGTTTTGTGCTATAAGATTTAATATTGTCTTTTTATCTACACAAAAAATACTTCCAGATATTATGAGTTCCTTTAATGATGCCTCTAAAAAAGGCATGTGTAACATTTTGGAAGGTAACGTTAATATGACCAAAATGCCATATTTTTGTGTGTACATCTGTAAATGCATATGTGCGTGTTTGTGTGTGTGTGTGTGCACGCGCATGCTCTATGTGAGTGCTCCTCCACTCCTTGGCTGTGAGGGCGTGGGTGCACTGTTTGAACTCAGTGGTTAAGCTGTTAGCCTCAGATGAATGCAGGGGGAGCTCAGTCTCCTCTTTGAAGTCTGATACTGTTGGGGGGTGGGTGGAGGGGTGGAGGTTGCTTACCCCTCCTTCCAGGAGGTGCCTTGGCAGGGAGGGAGAGAGAGACAGAGAGAGAGAGAGAGAGAGAGAGCAAGAAAGAAAGAAAGAATAATAAAATGGCCTCCTGCCTCCTTTTTGTGAAGGACACTAGAGGTCCAGCTTGAGTCTCAAACCTGTTTTTTTTTTTTACTTTTAATTATTCAATAAAAGTACAGCAGAGGTGGAACTTTTCCTTATGGGAATCTTAATGTTTCTAGACAATGCAAAGGAATTATGTATAGGTTACTAGGAGAAAAACAAAAACAAAAATAAGACTAAAATCACACATTTACAGTTTGCTTTTTATATGCTTACCTTTGTGTCTGTCAGGCATGTCTGAATAGGGGAACTCCCTTTTCAGTCAGACCTCCCAATCTGTCTTTCTCTCTTCTCTTGTGTGCACGCACACACCCACCCACCCACCCACCCACCCACAGAAGCATGCTATGTCGTGTCTGGGACCTACCTCCGAAGGGAGTGGGGCCCAGGTGTGTGGCAGGAGTTCTAGCTGGGACGGGTGCAGGCAGGCCTCCATCGACTCCCCTGGCATGTGTATGAGGTACACTCCATGCCGGGCAGCCCCTCCCCCACCCACCACCACTCTCTGCCTTCGCCCCTCCTCCTGAGTGTGCATGCAGGAACATAGGCTGCAGTGGAGCCTCCCCTGATGTCTTGTCTTCTGTCTTTCTACCACTCTCTCTCTCTCTCTCTCTCTCTCTCTCTCTCTCTCTCTCTCTCTCTCTTTCTTGAGAGAGTGTTCCAAAAGACGTAGTGTTATATACAAGCCATTGGATTCATTATAAGGAACAGAAAGGGGATTGCCCTACAATACAGTGATCTACAAGGTCAGTCACTGCCCATTTCCTGCATACCAGCCGAAATATTTTAACCAGAGACTACAGTAACGAGCTGAACAAGCTTACAAAAAGGATCAGCAGTGTTGCATTTAATAGTTAAATTGCCATGAATTTGTTGGGTTCCCAGTATATTAATGTTTGTCCATTACATATTAGAACTCTTATTTGTTCAGCTATTCATCTATTCATCCCTACATCCAATCTCCATCCATTCAGCTATCCATCCTTTCATCCAACTGTCCATCTGTCCATCCATCCATCCATATTTAAAATTTGTATTTCTATTTATGCATTTCATTATGGACCATTTTTGAACTAATACCCATACCTCACTGTTGAATATCTCTGGTTCTTCACACTGCCTAAACGTAAATTATTTCTCAAAAAGGGCTCCTGTGTTTAAATTGTTACATCCATGACCCCATAAAGGACCCTTAAAGCAGGCGTTTCATAGCAACAGCCTGTACGATTCAGTGGCTGCCATTTTTGCTGCAATGCATTGCAGTCTCTGAATGTTACACTGCTACAGGATTTCAGTGAAAGCACATGAAGGCATGAGTTCATACTGTATGATGCTCAGATGGAAATCAAGGAACTTGATATCAGTTTCCATGAGAGATTAAAAATGCAAGGAAATGCTATGTCACTAGTAAATGTGTGTCTGTGAGTGTATATTCATATTAATACGTTGATATAGTGTGTGCACACTCGTATGGTGCTTGGTGACATTCAGTGACGGTTGCTTGTATACCTGCACTCAGAACGGCCTTCCTCAAAGCCGCTGTTCTTTGAGCAGCTGCCTTCAAACGTTGGACTGGCCGTTGCTCTGGTGGGGTTGGAGTGTGCTTAGTTTGAGCTGTTTTAAATTCCTTATCAGTCTTAACGTGTTTCTGCACTATAGCACACAAGACTGAGGCTCTTAACAGAGGCTTTTGATGGATGCACATGGTACACATCACCATAACACATTGACTGTCTTTGTCTTTGTTCTGAGATTTTATTTTAAATGCTCACTTAATGTGCATATAACAAGCCCTCAAATATTATTACCACTTACCATTGAATAGTGAATTGTGCAGTCTGGGTCAACCAGTGCTTTTTTACACTCTTGTGAAGTATTTTTTTCTCATTGATGTTGCTGTCTCTCTTTATCTCTTTCTCCCACTATCACTCTCATTTTATTTTGTTTGTGTGCTGTACTCATCAGTAAATAAAATGTTTTGCTATGCAGGGTGTGTGTATGTGTGTGCATTCACACATGCGTGTGGGGGGGGGGGGGGGGGGGAGTGTGAGAGCTGTTTATCCACACAGGAGAAGATGTGACTTTGGTGCCTCCAGTGGCAGATTTATGATGCTGTCTTTAACTGACCATCACACACACACACACACACACACACACACACACACACACACACACACACACACACACACACACACACACACAGTGTTCCCAGGGAGGTCTGATTGGATTTAGTTTCCAACTGTAAAAACAATAGCAGTTACTGGCAAATGGGTCTTTAGGGTTTCTATATTGTTTTATTGAATACTAATAATAATTTATTGAACAAATTGAACTAATAATATATTAACAATTCAAGTTCATTAATTTTCAAAAGTTTAAAATACAGATAACCTTAGCATTTCTGAATTGTAAAGGTTGGACATTTAGCAGGACAATATATGAAGAAAAGTGCTGAGATAAAACTATGGAATGCAAGCTGAAAGATTTCCAGTATATCACTGTGCCAACCAGTCAAAGAGTGCAGAAGGGGGAACAGCAAAACCAACCAAACAAACAAAACTGAGTTTACACCTGGTAGACAGGTGGAAAACCCTGTAGGAAGATAGATGCACACAGCTCAAATTATAGAAATTCCTAAACACACAATTGTAGTACCTCTTAACCTCTTATAGGACTTGTTTTCTACAGTGTTTTCTTAAACTGGCATATAGTACTGTATTTTTTTCATATCTCTCCCACTCTCTCTCCCTCTTTCCCTATCTCTCATTAGATAATTCATGGCTCACTAAAATGTTTGATGACAGATGTGTAGGAGAATCCCACTCATATCTCAGAGTTTTCACGGAGTGGGGCCCACAGGGAGGAAGTGGACTTCTCTGGGCTATTTCATCCTGCCTTTCGTAATCCAGCAGTAATGGGAGCTTTTTACCTTGACAGTTTGGGAGCAGGAATGTACCATGGCTAACCCCTAAAAGCAGATTAGCTAAGAATGAACATTTCTTTTGTTTGAACATTATGTCTTATAATAACTAAAAATGGCCTTCTATTTTTTGTGAGTAAAATGATCTGAAGTACCTTGTAACAGTTGTTATATGTATGTTATAAGATTATATTCTTCCAAATTAAGCATATGAGGAGTTAGCACAGAGGAGGCAGCATAAGAATGCTCGTGTGTGTGTGTGTGTGTGTGTGTATGTGTGTATATTTGTGTGTGTGTGGCAGAGTCTTAAGAGGGGGCAGGTCTCATTAATCCATTTTACAGCCCTGAGATGAGGGGGGATGCGGCACCAAACCTGATTTAGTGTCTGCGTGCTTGAGTAAGTGATAAAATATGTTTACCATCCCTACTGCATGTAAATCCTTCTTACACAGACACACTCACATACACATAAATGCTGCTATAGTCTTCTCCAAAAAGAGCAAGACATGAGGAAGATATCTGTTGAAGTTGATTGGAAATTGCAGCTCTTGTTCTTAGTTATTCGGTAAGCAAACCAGCACAAAGTTGTCTAGCTCCATTCACACACATCTTGCATGCTGTTCATCTCCACATCAAATATGCGTGTTCAAAGTAGGTTTGCCCAGCGCACTGTGACTGGAGGTTGACTCCACCATGAACCCTCCTCTCTGCCTCATAAGAGAGTCTCTCACACATTCTAGTTCTGATTCTTCAGCCGAGAAAACACGTCTGCCATTCAAACAAATGTCCAGGACGTCCATTTTCTACCTTTGTCCAGGAGTCAACATCTCTCCCTTCCCCTCCTCACCCCACCGACTTCCCCCCTCAGTATGCATTGAACATCTCATAGTGACATGGCAATTTCCATTCTCATGCTCATAAAATATGGTAAACATAGCAGCTGCGATATTACAGCCAGTCAACAAAAGATAGATAGTGTGTCAGGGAGCGCTTCAGGAGGTCATGAGTTGTCACTCTTAATTTTGAGGCAAAGTGAAGCCGTGTCCAGGTGATAGCATGCAAACTGTTTCTTTGCTTAGTTCCTGATCTTGAAATGATGTTATAGCTTGTACCTTCTTTCTTCTTAACTTTCTCCTTATCAGCACAGAAAAGGAGCAGTAAAAATGATTTCAAGTGTATCTTACCTGCATAAGAACTCTTTACTGACTCAAAGACCATTTATTAAATGTTTAAAACACAGAAATTAGTGTAAGTATGTTGTCAGATATGGGAGGATGGGGTTTTCTCAACTGTCCACAATACATTTTTTAATCATTGAGCAAAGGAATCAAATCAGACAAAGCTACAAATTTAATTGAGTGATAAGAGATCTGGGTAGAACAGACTTCACATAAAGAAATGTGACCAGTAACCCCCCAACACATACACACACACACACACACACACACACACACACACACACACACATGATTTAGACACAAAAGCTGAATCAATGCACTAAACACCAAATTACACAACCAGTATTGGTCTCACATCTACATTACGTCTGTGTTGAAGAAATTCTACTTACATCAGCTAAATATGAAACATCAAACTTGTAAAATTGCAACTGAAAAGTTTTCTATTACTACTAATAAAATCAGTCACCATGCTAATAAACTCCATTTGCTTTGGCTTGTCAGCCATTGCAAAAAGCCGTGTGTTGTCTTCTTTTGTCAGTTCTGTTGCTTCCCTTTTTTTCCACACGAAAACTCATGATACCATATAGCTTAGGGATAGAATCTGGTTAGTGGAAGCTGGATTCCAACCACCATTTGAGGGGCTTCTCCTACATGGACCTGGAATCACTCCATTTTACCAGTCCTCTTACCCCTTAACGTGCACACACACACACACACACACACACACACACCCACACCCACACACACACACAGACAGAGACAGGCAGACAGAGACACACACAGAGAGACAGAGAGAGACAGTACGTTGCTGATATGTTCTGGGTGTTTGGCTAAGGGGATGTCCAGTGGGGCATGGCTCAGTGTGCAGCCTTGGTGAGTGAGGGAGCAGCAAATGGGACGGCAGCCGCTAAAGCGATAAGAGCAGTGCTGCAGAGAGCACGGTGTCCCTCTCGCTCTCTCTCGCTCTCTCACTTTCTCTCTGCTTTTTTTGCCCTTTTCACTTGGTTCTTACATAAGAGAGTTTGGAGCGCAGAACATTAGCAGAGCCACAGTTCCAGACTCACCGCAGATGCCGAGGAGCTGAAGAGAACATGGCGAATGTGTTAAATATTCTTCCTCCTCCTTGAACTGACTTCCTGTGATAAATCATGATTGTGATATGCCATTGTTTTTTCCTTGTTTTTTATGCCTTTGTTAGGGTATCATAGCCTCTCCAGTTTTCCAAAGAACTAGAAGAATTGTTTTGGCAAATGTATTCCTAAAGTCTCCTACCACATCTCTCAGACCTATATTTACAACATTGTTTTATAGTTGATGTCATTATTTGGGAATATCCAAATATATGTACTAACATATTTTTCGGCCGATCCTCAGGCAGGATTGGGCCATAGGTTATGTACACGTTGTAGCAGCCATACCACACAGGGTCCATTGCGAATGTGATAGGGGCTGTCTGCTTTCATATTTCCCAGTGTATGTAGTGCTGAAACACGCAGATGGGTACTGAATGTTATGCAACACTGGAGCGGGGGGTTATGGAGACTGGATGAAGGGGCTTAGGGTGGAATCGGAGGAAAGTGAGAGCCTTTTGGTGTGCAGCCCTAGAACACTCCATGCTCTGCTGACTTACAAAGGAAGGTTACAGTGCTACTTTGGATCTTCTGGAGGGGTGGAGGGTTTGGGATGGGAAATGACCTTGCAAACTTCAGTCTTGGTCTGGTCATAGTGCAGTGATTACACCGTTGACTGAATTAACAGCAGAGTTGGCAGAATGTCAATCCTGTAACATAGCTTGCGAATCACAGCAGTTAGCATGCACACTAAGCCCTTGAACTCAGTGTGGGGTTGGTGTTCAGACACTCTTAGAATCATGGACTTCTTAGCCCACATTTTGTATTGATGAATGTATTTTTTTTTACTAAATGCGCTATATTAATAGTCTAAAATATGACAGTTGGTGGTACTGTGTAATGGGATTGATATAAAATTTAAGAGAAGACAATTAAAAAATTTAGACCATTGTAGGGCCACTTGACCAGAGAGTTCTTCCATTTACAAGCTATCACCTCCTATTCCCATGACAATCTCAGTATTGTAAAAGCTCCTTCATTATCGATGTTTGCATGAACTTCAGTGTTGTATTTTAGGGCTGTATTTCTCAAATGTCTCCTGTGAGATATTGTAACCCTCTGTATGTTTGGTTTATGGTCAGCCCGAATTACTGTCTTTTTGAAGTTCACCAAGGTGAAAACACAAGCGCCAGGAAAAGCTCAGGCTCTTCTCAGTGCTGCTTTGTCGACAGCACGTGCGCCATTACAGGACTCGCATTCAAACATTACATCATCCTAAAGCAGGGGTGTGAATGTGGGCGGGGCAGCTTAGCTAACTGCCTCAGGCCCTGCACCAGACTTCCTTCAGCTGCTGCCTAAATGAGCCTGTTCATGGTTGCTGAACTACAACAGATTCAGAGCTTATCCTAGATCTCCAGCACTGTCAGACACTGTAGTTACTGTCAAATGAGCTTCATCATATTCCCTGCAACGTGTAGCATGAGAAAAGAGGCCTCAAATTTTGCTTCGGAAGGCAGTTTCTCACAGCAATGAAACCAAATACATTTTGTTTCTCTTCTTAAAAGCATATTTTTTATCCAATGTGGAAGCAGTAAGACTAGTAACTCAAAAGGTTGTTGTGTTTTGTGCAGCAGCTGCCTTTTGCAATGTATGGACTGTTAAAACATACAATGGTGCTATATATGCCTCTTAAACATTCTTCAATATTATGCCTTACATCACACATCATCACAGAGAAAAACTTTTAAACTATTAACGAGCTTTCGTCCCTTTCTCCTGCTTCTAGCGCACTTGGGAGAGAGGATCTGCACGATCCGTATCTCAAACGCTTCAGCCCCGCGAGCACGCTTCACACATCCTGCCCATCCGGTTCTTCTTGTCTATGCGCACTTGTCACATGCTTGGGAGAGCCCGTTTGCACCGAGGCCGATGCAGTTAGGTGGCTGTCCACTCCTCTCCCCTCCACTCTGCCTCCTTTCGGTAGCCGTCTCTCTTTCTCCTCTCCTCCGTGCCCCCTCCGTGTCTTCTCTCCCTCCGTGTCTTCTCTCCCTCCGTGTTTTCTCGGATCGGTTGGCAATAAAAGGCGAGCGGCGGAGAAGAAAGCAGATTAGATGCCCCCCTTTCACGAGACAGCTGAGGGGGAGGATACACGTTAGGGAGCCGGGAGGCTGGAAATAGGCAGCTATATTTGGTGCTGCACACAGAGAGAGAGAGAGAGAGAGAGAGAGAGAGAGATTGCAGTCCCATGTACCAGCCATTGTGACTGGGAACCAACATGAGGTCCAGGATCCTGGGAACCCTGGAGGCCCGTGGCGGTTCATCTTGTCTTCGTTTTGGTCCATTGCGCCCTATCTCAGGCAGCCCTAAACCAGCGGAATCAGAAAAGAAACATAAGCAGCATCAAGCATCCTACGCTAATCAGTAAAAGCAGTCAGTAGTTATTCAGGGCACTTAACATAACTTTGCATGTTAACTTTTGCAGACGTTAATGCTTAATACCTCAAACATCGGGATTTTGTAGTTTTTGCAAGTTGAGAAGGCTGCACTGTGTGGATAGACAACTGAATTCTGTAATTACCTGAAATCTGTAATTACCAGTTCAACGAATTCAATAATCGCCAAATCAATAAATTAAAAAGTCACCAAAAACTCAAGTAGGACTCAGTGGTGCAAGAAATTGAAAGTGTATAGCTTCACCAAGACCTTTTTCTTCATTAAGGATGAGTTGCCTAGGCCCAGTTTAAGCTTAGTCCTGAACTAGAAAACAGTCTGGCTGGGGAAAATTCAGGTTGTTTTGTAAAGTACAGTTACACTTGGGCACACAGTGGCCTAATGGCCAAACTGAAGGTGTAATCTATACACTATACACTTTTTGTTAGAGCACTGTTGTACACAAAAGCAAGTTGACTATAGTCCTTCCAGTTGGGCAAGTCACTTATTAGTCTCTTTCATGACTGATCTGCTTTTGACCAACAGGATTGTTGAATACAGTCACTTAACTAATAACCACCTGGACCCTCAAAGGTTTCCGTAAGGTTAGGTTATTAGTTTTCTTAATAACAAGCCTGATAGTAATAGTAGTAATATGGATCCATGTTCTGAAAGAGTAGTATCAGACAACACCAGACAACAGTGATCATCATGTTTACTACCACAAAGTTCACTTAAGCAAGTTAGTTACAAAGATGTTATTGAACTTACTTTTGACTTATACATTAGTTTTACAGCACACATCACTTGAAGCCTGTATTTCCATGTTTCTGGTTCCCATTTCTACATATAATGAAATGCCAATGCTCCTCTGTAAAAGTGTTTCACTGGGGCCTAGCCACCCATCCCCTGGTGGACACCCATACCTGGTGTTTATATCACCGTGCTTAACAAATGAGAACAGTAATAACCCCCCCCCAAAAAAAGGCGGTGAGCGGGCTTGGTGAAGATGGACACCCCCAAATTAAGAACAGCAGAAAAAAGTTGTTTTACTGCTAAATGCCTCTGTTATGCCCCAAAAAAACAAGGCAAGAAAGGATACCCTACTAAAGATCTCATTTTAACAAAGAAGCTTTTTTAAAGGAATAGTAAGGTATGTATACCTTACTACATATTTTATATAGCTTACTGAATATACACTTTACTGTATGACTGGCAGTAGTTAATCAGATGTAGTGTTGGTACATCTTCAGTGACTCAAGTATCCGCATCACAGTAATAACCCTCCACAGCCTAAGGAGGGTCATGTGAAAAACATCCTCACAAGCTGATCTGCCATCCATCGATCAGAAGTAGCTGCACCAGGGCGGGAACACGGGAGCCTGACTGCCCAGATTACAAACTCTTCCCCTTGCTTGAAACTGGGAAAAGGAAAAGTAGAAACAAAATAAGAAACACCATATAGTGCCTAAACGCCTCAAATCGTAAACTGGTAGCCGATGACCCTGTCAACCACAACCAAGTGTGATCGTGAGTGTTAACGCGTAAGCGCGTTGGCGTTGCATACACCCCACTGCACTGCTGTCAAGATTCACTTTGTTTTAGATGCTGTTCCTTGCTTTGTTCATCGTACATACAGCCTATGAACAACTGAGGTGTCACTGCTTCGAAGCATGCACGTCTCACGGACCAAGTCTTGTTTTGTAGTGCTGTAAGCAATATATTATGTATCAGAGAGACTTCTGTCCTCTTGATACATATTTGCACATACACATAGTTAAGAGGGTAGCACAAGGGAGAAGTCCTGTGTATTTGTGCAAATGGCCAACAACATTTTTTTTTTACATCTTGAATGAAATCTTCTGTGGCCACCTGTTCATCCTGGGAGACCATTGCACTCTAAAGCCTCGTTCCAGTATAGTGTCTCTACTGGTGAGGCAGAGGGGGAGAGAAAGAGAGAGAGAAAGAGAGAGAAGGAGAGAAAACAGATTATGGACAAGCAACAAAAATATAGCCTGGAGAATAAAAAGGGAAAAGAGAAAAATCTAGTGCTAGTGATTACTGGGGCTGTGAGGAGTGTCCTAGATTTGAGAGGGAAATAAATGATCAAGATTAATAGTACAGTGTAGAATAGGGAAATGCAGACATGTGTTACAAGTGGATAAGAATGAGTTTGGCATCTGTGTTTACAAAGTCATGTCTTATTGTTTCACTTCAATCTTGATGATAGAGAATACAGCACATTTTCTCACTTTCAGGCTGCTTGCTTCAGCATACAAAATAATATTTTTTTGTAGGCCTCTTACACTGCAAAATTTCCACACTTTACATGTATCTCTTCTACTGAACTCTCAAAATTCCTATACATATATGTCCAGTAATATGTGTGTCCCCTTCCCTTTCACACTCTCTGTGTGTGAGAATTGAAGAACACACATACGGTGTGTGTTTGTGTTTTATTTCTCAATATGAATATGTGTATTCTATCTCTGCAGGAGAGGGAGAGAGTGAGAGAAGCTTGTAAACATGCATGTGAATCTCTACCTTGGTCCATTTTACTGTGTGTGTGTGTGTGTGTGTGTGTGTGTGTGTGTATTTGTGCTTATGATAGTATGTGTGAGAGAGTGTGAGAGGGGAAGAGAGAGAGAAATGTTAGAGGGCTTGGAGCTGTCCCCGCCCCCTCCCTGCTTGGATTGGTTGGTGTTTCCATGGCAACGGTCTTGCTAGGAGGGGAGGGGTTGCTGGTGTTAGTGAGGCAGCTATGTGACTCAGTTGCCTTTCCTATGCCTCATGTCCCACAATATCATGCTACACCAAAGACAGCATGAGAGACAGAGAGAGGGGAGATAAATAGAGAGAAAGAGCCAAAGAGTTTGAAACAAAATATAAGATACATGGAAAGAGAGAGGAGCATGAGAGTTAGAGGACCAAATAGACAGAAGATAGAATAGAAACTAGAATAAAACAAGATGAAACAAGAACAGACTGAGAGAATGGATCTGAGAATGGGTCTGAGTAGTTTGAAATATAATAGTGCCTATTTACACTGAGGTGCCCTTTGCAACAGCAGTAAACAACACTGTTTCCTGACTTGAGCGCCTGACACACTTTTTTTAGGATTCACTGCTGGATACTGTGACATAGACATACACCTCACTGCCAAAGTTAGACCAAAACTGAATGTGCTACTGGTCATTTCAACTTTTAGCAACACATTAAGTAGACTTTCTATAGCAATAGTCAGACACTGTTTCAGAGTCACCGCTGCTAGTAAAAAAGTGTAGCTGTTAAACTTGTAAAAATAAAAAAAGTGAAATGAATTTAGTGAAATGAATTTTCACCAAAACAAGTGTTCAAAAACAAAAAGTTCCATCTCCAGTACTGTTCATGGCATTTGTGTGAATCTGTTTTGTTGTTTTTCGTAACACAGGTGTGGGAATGAAATCATAAAGTGGTGTTATTCGAAGAGTGTGGTTGATGTAACTATCTGTAACTTAGGATACCTCTCAAGCTGTACAGAGCCGACTTGTCTCTTTGGAAAGTTTGAAAGGACATGCAGGAACTAAGCTTCTGTGGTAAATACACATGAGCTGGGTAAGCCAGAGTGTGTGTGTGTGTGTGTGTGTGTGTGTGTGTGTGTGTGTGTGTGTGTGTGTGTGTGTGTGTGTGTGTGTGTGTGTGTGTGTGTGTATAAAAGAGAGAGAGCGAGAAAGACAGGTCTCCACAGGTGGATATGATATGCTTGTACCACACACACACCCAAACAAACGATCCTGACAAATCTAGTTTCAACATGTTGACAGAACAAGTGTAGCTACCATCTACCTGTCCCAGTACAGGAGCAAGATCTTCTTCAGTCCGTGATCACATTTTCTGTGGGAGTCCTCCATAGGTAACTGGCCTCTGATTCCTATATCAAACAATCCGCATACCTTGCTGCTTGAAAAACCTAAATGTAAACCACACAAGACCAAGGATTTGGGCCTTCAAGAGTTCAGTGCACAAAAAAGAGAAAATGTAACAAGAAAGAGAATGTTGAAAATAAACACTTAATCTTACTTTTTTAACTTAAAGATAAGTTGACTGACCTAGACTTGTGTGACATTTTGTACACAGGAATGAGAGGCAAGTGTGTAGCAACAAGGCTTTAAGGTTTTATTAGGACAAACCGTGATAGGAGACAAGGAATGAACAAAGACAGTTATGTTGTAGGAGAGTAGTCTGCAGCAGGCTACAGCGCAAAATACTGGAGACTGGCACCTGGGTTTAAATAGGGAGAAGGAGAGATTGGGAACAGGTGAAAGGAATATTTCTGGCTCTTGGTGGTGGCCAGAGCATGATGGTACCCTCCCCAAGAGCCTGCCGAACACTGGGTCCAGGGATGGCCTGGGTAGCTGAGCCTAGTTAAAGGCCATTATGTGTTCAGGATCCCGGATCTGGCTGGCTGTGACCCAGCTTCTCTCCTTGGGCTGTACCCCTCCCAGTCTACCAGGTATTGTAATCCACTGCAGTGCCTCCTGTAATCCAACAGCGCTTTAACTGTGTAGGCCGGACCTCCTCTGACATCCCACAGCAGTGAAAGGATGGAGGGCATGTTGGCTTCATCCAGTGGACCTGTGGCGACAGGCTTAAGAGCAAACACGTGAAAGGTGGAGGACAACTGGAGGACCACCGCAGGCAGGTTGATACGGTATGTGACCTTGTTTAGATGTTCCTTGATGGTGAAAGGGCCAACATACTTGGGGTTGATTTCACTGGGGCCTAGCCACCCATCCCTGGTGGACACCCATACCTGGTCTCCCAGCAGGCAGGTGGTGTTTCCCCATCATCAATCCACTTTCCATCTGAAGGTTGTGATGTCAAGGCGGAGGTGGCGATGGGTCTCCTTCCAGACCCTTTGGCTTTCCCAGAAACAGGAATGCACTGCATAAAAGCCAGAGGTGGGCAGGTTCCAGGGGCACAGCAGGGGCTGGAACCCCAAGATGCACTCAAATAGGGTAAGCCCAGTGGAGGTGTGCCATAGAGAGTTCTGGGCATATTCCACCCAGGTCGGGTACGCATTCCAGGTGTCCGGGTGTTCCTGGCAGTAGAGATAGAGGAACTTGTCTAGCTCTTCATTGACCCTCTATACTTGCTTGTTGGCCTGAGGGTGTCAGGCTCACCATTATGTTCAGCTTGTCGAGGAACTCCCTCCACACCTTAGATGTAAACTGTACGCCTCTATCAGAGGTGGTGTCCTCGTGTAGGCCAGTCTGGCTGGCTGTACATCCCTGAGTGGAGGGATCGATATAACCCAGACCCTCCTATTACGGCAGGTCATGCTAGTGTTCAGGAACCAGGGTGTCAGGGCTTGTCTTGGACTGTCAATGGAGGTGAACAGGAAGGTAAGGTAATGGGTGCAAGACAGTGGGAGTGGCAAAAGGAGGAACGTTTAACTATTTGAGTGTCAGGCCATAAGATGAGTGGGTTGTGAGTATGAACTCAGGGCAGTCCTAATATGATGGGATAGGTAGGGGAGGCAGGTTCACTGAGTGTGTAGCATTAGTCAGTAAGTGAATAAGGAGTGTCAGGAGTGATAGTGCCTTTCCCTACAGGGTTGCCATCAACACATGCACAGAAAGAGGAGACAGCAACGGCAGTGCCTCCAGCCTGAACTTGAGTGCCAGCCCCCAGCCAATTAGATTCCCCAATGCTCCAGAGTCCACAAAGGCCGAATCAGGAAGAGAATGGCTTGTAAAATGGATTGTAAAATGAATGCAAACATTGTAGAAGGGACTCTGCTCACCTTTGGACAGATGTTTTAGTCTCTGACGTGGGAGGATGAAGAGGGCAGGTCAAGAGCTTGTGGTCAGACCCACCACAATATAGACACATGCCTCTTCTCACTAGAGGACAGGCAGGCACCTCCCAGCTGCATGGGTTTGAGCTGGGGCCAAGGCTCATGCGCTGGTGGAGTGGACATGCATGTGGGGGGAGCATTCTACAGAGAGACATATGTTTCTACCCCAGGAGTTGGTCATGGAGGATGGCATGATCTATATCGGCATCCAGGGTACTAACCTCCCCCCCCCAGGCTAGCTCTGCCTGCTTTGGGCAGTGGAAGACTGTCCAGATCACACAAACTCAGGGTAGCTGTGCCTCTCAGTGGCCAGGCGGTGGTTTCCAGCATGGTGCCCCAAGCCTTAGCTCTCCCTTTGAGCCTACTGATGACGAACGCCACCTTGACTATATTGCATCTCTATCTATATTACGGTGGGTCTAACCACAAGCTCTTGGCCTGCCCTCTTCGTCCTCCCATGTGAGAGACTAAAACATCCGTCCAAAAGTGAGCAGTGTCGCTTCTACCATGTTTGCATTCATTTTACAAACCATTTAACAAGCCCTGCTCTTTCTGTGGTCAGGCATGAGGGGCTGGTGGTCAAAATACAGTTCACACTGTACAAGGAAACCTTTGCAGGCCTCTAGGTCCCTGTTATAGACATCCAGAGTAGTGATGTGAGAAGATTGGGTGCCCCAAGCAGCAGGATAAGTGGGACCTCCAGCCACTGCTAAGGGAGCTGAGGAGAGATCCTCCATGCAGCTAAGCAGTCAATTGAAGCTGGCATGGAGCTCTGTCCCTGAGTGGCCAACATTTGATGTTGTTGGCCGATCACGATGCCCGGGAGACTAACACCCTCGGTCAAGAACGCCCCACTCGCTGGACTCCTTTCTTCACGTTTTGCATTCTTTGACATTTTGTACACAGAAGTGAGAAGTGAGTGTGTAGGAAAACGACAATGTTTTATTAGGACAAAGTAAGAACACCGTGATGGGAGAAAAGGAATGAGTAAAGACAGTTATGTCGTAGGAGAGTAGTCTGCAGCAGGCTACAGTGCAAAATACTGGAGACTGGCACCTGGGTTTAAATAGGGAGAAGGAGAGACTGGAACAGGTGAGTAGAATGAACTAATAAATACATAATTGGGAGCGAGTGGTTGAGGGTAGTGATTGACAGGCGCTTGTGAGTAAGTGTTTGTGCGTGTGTGTTCATGGCTGGGTTGCAACCTGAGCGTGACAACTTGTGTGTGTAAAAGCTCTTTTAGAAAATTTCTCTTCAATTAACTTGTTTAAGTAATTAATTATGGGATTGTTTTAAATTAAAATACACAATTTTTATAAAAGAGAACAGTTTTAATACTCCTCACTCTGAAAGAAGAAATTTCATAATTTTCATTGCTTTACATTTTGTTTTTGTTTTAAATCTGTCCCACTCACATTTCCCACTCTATAAAAGTTTTTTGTTTTTGTTTTGACTTTTACTGAGTACTTATTCTCTAAAAAAAAAAAAAAGCCATCAAAATCTGCAAACCATTGAATATGTTTAAAGAGGCTAGGGTCTATAGTGATTGCATTTGAAACCATACATTTCACAAAAGATGCTGAACATAAACAATTATTTAAAAAACCCAGGCATGTGAGTCTTTTCTTATAGTACTTGTATATTCTTTTTGTCGGTTATTTATCCACATGCAATTGTGTTACAAATAAGGGTTTAGAAACATGCCTTGAGATTACACACATGAAAAAAGACAATAGATCACAACAGGTCATACCCCATTTTCAACTTCATTTCCGTTCTGCCCCCTTTGCTTTGCTTGGTTACACTTGCACTGGTCGACTGCTGACTAGAAGTTAGCAGTGCATCACATCACCAAGATAGTATTTGAGAGGAATGTAGGTGTGGTTCTTAAAACTAACTGCATAATACAAAGTATATTTCAAAATCTTACCAGCATTCTCCAACTCAATGTTTTGAGAAAGGTTTGCTGCCTCAAATTTATAACAAAGAAATTGTATAACAAATAATTGAAACCCATATTTGTCATAAACCTAATATTCAAAACAACACAATTAAGCATTTGCTGTGATTATGTTCTTTTGAGTCCAAATGCAGGGGTACATTCAATAACATTACACATAATCACTAATTTCAGACATGTAATCTCATTACTGTTTAGCTGAAATCATTTCACAGATACAAAACGATGCAGGTTTTCTATACCTAAAATGTATGAGAATTTATCCTGCATGTATTTCACATTTCTCACTTGAGATACTGGTCCCATTACCATCTCTTAAGAAAAAATTGGGTGCTCTACATTGCTCACATTTTGACAACACTCATACATCTGGTTGTGCTTGACCAAAGACTTGCATATATTTTGGAAATGTAACTTTGAAGACCACTGCTTGAGAAAATGATACTTAGATTTGAATCTCATACACGTGTTTCACCATTGGACCTAGATTTAACCCTCCTTGGAATATGCACCATCTAATGCTGCTCTGCAGTAATATTGTTCTCAGAAAATAACTGCTTCATGTGAACCAGTTGCTGCTTAATAAATGATTTAAGATTTGATATAGCTGCAAAAGTAATGACTGGTGAAAACAGGCTCTTAACAATTTCTATTAATTTAATAAGAGCTGTAATGAATGCATTTTTCACAACTGTGCATTACAAATTGTAAAGTTTTATGGAGGACAGGCATTTGTCGAGAAGGCTCCTTCAGTTTGTTGTCATTTGATGACAAAATGGTGACTGTAACAGGCCAGAGTTTGCCTGGGACATCAATGGTGTATGAGCATCCTAGTATAGTTCTATAGCTGCCCTCAAAGCACAAGATGTTTCAACATACTTATAGTGGTGCTACAGCCTCCAATATCAAATTAAATTTTGAAGAGTTTTCCTTATGAGGTCAAATGCTGGAAATTCTACCAATTTGCTTTTTCTGTTAATTCCATAACTTGTTTTCAAACTGTTTCTTAAAAAGTCTGTTGTGGCCCTCTTGATTTTACTGCTGATATGCCTACATAAAGTCCATTGCACAAAGCTATCCTCATCAACATTAGTCTGCATATCATTAAAATTGCACTTACAGCATCCCCATTTGCAGAATGCAGATTCAACTCTCTCTTTAAACCCTGGTAGCTTATGCTGAGCTAAGGTATCAACACAAAGAGAGACTAATGCCCCATTTACAGCTCTCTCCTCGCAGGCAGCCTTGATTCTCACGACATTGTCCAACATATTCAGTTCTTCCTGCAATTCTGCAGTAACACAGCTACATCACACTGGGTGATATCAGCTGATTTTGCAATAGCAAGTAGATGGATTGCAGCTAATGTAGACTTGTGTTCAGAATGTGTATTCTCTAAAGTATAAAGATTGTTTTTTGTCACCATGGAGGAATACACAACTCTATTTCATCTATATAAAATATCAGCTGTATGGCATTGAGTTGCATGGAGAATAGTGGATTTGATTTCAAAGTATCACCATCAATAACATCATTTAAAAGTCCATCCTTGCACTTCTGTGGCCCTTTGTCCAACATGACTAGAAGCACTGAGTGAAAGTGAGTACTTTCATGGCACTGGGTGAAACAACTGGATGAAAGTAACTGTTCCAAACTAAGTCTACATAGTAAAAGCATGTTGATGGTATTGTTAGAGTTTCAGAAGCTCCCTGTTTCATATAGCATGCAGTCTGGACAATCTAATTTTCTTCTACTTCAACTATCCCAAACAGCTCCTTGATAGATGAGTCCCACACACAGGTAGAGGGAACACTGGCAAAGGGATCTTCAAAATGATCAAAAATGTGTGACATCTTTCTCAGCAGCTGACATGTGACTCTGCATTGTGTGGAATGAAAAATCAGTAATTTGATTCCTCGGGTGTCCAGCAGTGAGGCTTGAAACTGCTGTACTCCAACGACAATGTCAGTGACTGCATGCTGAAAATGGAACATGCCACAAATTGTCTTGCTTTATGTTTACTTACAGTTACAATAACATGTTTCTAACTTCTCATATTTCTGTGTACATATTTATTAAAGGCCACTATTTTTTAATCTACACTGATTTTTCAGTCATTTATTCCCATTGCACATAGTACAACCTTACAACTCATCTTCTCACCAAGTGTAAACATGCAAAACCTTTAATGTCTTTCACAGAAACAAGTACCACATGAATCAATGTATTTTATATTTATTCAGAGCTGTTTTGATGTAGGTCTCATGGTCCACTTTACCATTACACCACTGGTAAATGTTAAATATGTTTAAATATTTATATATTTTAGCTGCAAACATCAGTAATGCACCAACACCATCATGTAATGATATTTGAAACCTCTTTCCAGGACCTGAACATTTTCCTACAAAGGAAAGCCATATGGGAAGTCTTTCATAAGGAGCAGGAGGTAGACACCAAAATCAGTTGGCATATAACATTTCATTTTCATTACCTGCAAGTACAACCTACAAGTAGCATTCGATTAATATAGAAAACAATACTTAAATTAAATGATTAAATGTAATTGTTAATGGAATATTCAAGTATTATGACCAAACTGTTTTACTTATTTCATTTCAAATCAGTAATGATGTTGATAGGCTAATATTTAATTTTGTTCAGTTTTGGTCAGTTTGATTTGCACGCTGATTACAAATATTTCAGTAGTCAAGTTGTTTGTTGAATTTAAGTCTTATAATTACCAGAAAAATAATGTTGACATTCATGAATTATAATGTTAGCTGCATACACTTCCACACGGCAACAGGTAGGGAATGTTCAGGCTGAGGCTGGTGGAAGGCTGTCCAAGTGTCCCCCAGTACTGCAGAGAGGCCCAGTGTTCATGAAACTCCCAGAAGAAATGTACCGGAGACCTTGGACCCTCTAAGAACACAGCAGTTACCCAACCCTGAATTTGGGGTGTGTACACTCACAGTGAGCGAGAACATGCTAGAAATGCATGTTGACCTATAAAATTAATCCCACTGTTGGTTATTAAGGAACACAGTGACCAACATGGCGTCTGTCATCAGAGCAACAACGACTTTATGTATCCATGAAAAAAAGTCTACACAGTTGCAAAGCAGCTTATAAGATTATTTAACCATGCTTCAGGATAGCTCTGTAAACTACAGACATACTTGGGTAAGTGTCTTTATATATAGCTATATATTTTTTTCTTTTGGAAACACATGCACAGATACATTTGTGAGGTAGGAGCCATGTAGTTTGGAACTAACTTAGGAAGCATTTTATTTTAAATGTGTGCCTTCCATGTACAGATTTTAGGTTTTAAATATGATCTTCATATCCAAATCTGATCATTGACATTGTAATTACTGGTAGTTGACTGAACAGTTAAAATAACTGGTTGATCTCATAAGGAAAGGGGACTCCTAAAGGAAATGTAGGACTCTGCCCTTGACCCCTGGTATATAACCTACCCACAAATCTAAGGCATGTCATTGCTTGTTTTTAACAAGTTACATGGTAAAAGTTTATTTAGTTATAAATGGTGTGATAAAATTTTGATATACTACATACTCATGCCTCTGTCCACATCTTTTCTGCTCAAGAATTGCTCTACAAGTTATTAAGGAAAAGACTTCAGAACATAAGGACTCCAAAAAAGACACAAGGGCCTACACCACAGAGAAAATGAAAATGAAGACACCTGGATTTTGAGGGTGATGATGGTGATTCAAGTGCATCTATTGTAGATTCAGCAGGAAGCACTGCATCAAGCATCACTTTAGACAAAGGAAGAGAGAGGAAGAACCAGTACATCCTCTTCTTTTGAACTTTACCTTTTTTAGATGAGAATTTTGTATGTGTGCTTTTTTCTTCCCCATCTAGGGTATGGACGAACTGTGTAGGCTCCTTGACAGAGGTAATCCTCCCTTAATTCCTGAACTGAAGACCTGCTCTGAGATGAGAGCTTTCTTGGCAAAGCTCAGTTCTATGGGGTTTTTAAAAAGGTTTGAATCCACCAACAACACAGGATGAAGGTAAGAAAAATACCTTGCTGTTCAACTTGAAGATATGAACTTGATATGAAATGTGATCTCAAATTTGTTCAAGTTTGTCATTTCAGTAAAGGCTTCTGAAGTTCCCAAAATCCTCACAATTCCCAAAATGCTTGTACTGAACTTTATTAATTTAACATTTTTTGTGCATGCCTTCACTTATCAAAATTAATTTGCTAACTTCAGTAAATCATATGAGACTTTTGCATTAAAGTGACATGCTCCATAACCATGATCAAAGCTGTGCCCAAGACATTCCCATCACCTGTGGCCCCAACTAAAAGGACAAGGAAGTAATGTGATGGTGCACATTCTTGAGGTAAGAAATATGTATTAATGCTTAAGGATTTAATATTCGTGACTGAGAGAAAAAGAGGTGTGAGAATCAATAACAAGATGAGGTAAACCTTAAATTGTTTTTTCTCGTTGTATTTCCAGCCCACAGCAAACCTAAACTCTTTCCTCCAAAGAAGATCCATCACCACTCCTGCCTAACTTGTTTGCGAATGTAACTGCACGCTGGCCACTTGGTGTACACCTCTCTAAAAGAGAACATCCACACAGGTGTGCTCTACCTTATATCATACTATTGGTTATGTTCATCTAACATACCCAAAGTGCATTGCAACATTCTTGTCAGTGCTTTAGAGAGAAGTTTTAAGGGAGGCAGTTCACGATGGGTATGAAACTACCTACTACAAGAAAAAAACAAACCAAAAAACAAAACGATTTCAGAATGGAAAACGTTCACAGGGGAGTAGTGAAAAGGTTCAGGATGTGTTCCTATGACCTCCATATTCCTCTGCAGTAGCTTTCAGTTTAGGACGTTGTTTTGATGCTTCTTTTATTTTTTCTGTTGTTGAGTGAAACTTTGTTCCATTGGTGTGGGAATATTAAATGTGTGACTTGAGGCTTGAAGTGCTCTTTGAATATTAACCATTTCAACTCTAACTCTGTTCAAGGTGGAATGCCACTACATGTTTTGATCATTGGCCCACAGACCCATTTTTCAGGATATATGGTATTGCTCACTGTACACATCTGAGCATCTTCTACAGATGTAGTATCCATGTAGAACAACACTGAAAATGAATGTTTTAATTTGTAATAATAGCCATTCTCTTAGTTTAAGAAGGTCCTATTTGTTATAGAATAACACGTGGTATAACAAGTTAACTTGATTTCAGTTGTCTTGAGATTTGCGGTGAGCAGTACATAACCACATAAGCAATTGATTTATTTGTCGTAGTCCTTTTCCGAACAAGTGTTCTGGATTTTAAAAAACTGTCTAATAATTATGTATTTGCTACACATGTTGTCTTATTTTGAGCTGTTACCACCACCATACCCTCTGTCTACACTGAAAGTGTTCTACCTTCTAACTAGATATCCACACTTAAAACAGCGTATATTATACAATCTTGAGTTTTCAACAGGTGTCTCTGACACAGCTTGTTCTGAACTAAACTTCTGAGATGGATGTATGTGTACGTGTATACATAAATATGTGAGGATGTGCATACCGTACAGAGACGCAGCATTGCGGAGAATGAGCGTTTAAGCGCCTTTAAACACTGAATGTAGTAGAGATGCACCACCTTATCCCACCCATCTACTTACGCGAGATCTATGCGGAAGAAAAATTCAACACCTCGCCAGCCTTCCGGCGTCCTGTCAAGTTTGAGCTGTCACCATCGACGGAGTCGTCCCAACATTTCCATGTTTGTAGTCACTGAATCTGGGCAGGTAAAAAAGAAGTCCTTTCTTACAAATCGAACCTGCTGTTCCCGTCCCAACCGACGATAGACTCCAAACCTTCACCAGCTTCATGGAGACGTTTGTCGTCTATGATCTGCTTCGGGGGTTTGGGCCTTCGGTCACCGCGTTTCCCGAAATCGTTGCAGCGCTCGTCTCGTTTCTCCGTGTGTGCTGATGTCACCTTTGATTTCATGACGGGGGAGTATTCCAAAGGGACGCACCGAGACATCCTGTGAGTTCAAACGTGAAATGTTCTGAGGGTTTTCGAAAGCAACGGAATTTTGGGTCGATTCCCATCCCACTGTGGCGATTCTCCTTGAGGAGGTTTTAGAGAGCGTGCTAAGCAAAAGATCTGCCTTTTTAAAAAGTCTAAAACTAAGGTGTATTAATAGGTAAAAGTTCACACATTCGAGAATAAGTCTACTGACACATTTAAAAGACAGATTTTTAAATAAATAAATAAATTAGCAATCTGATAAATCATCACGTTGCTAATCATCACATATTTATTTTAAAGAAAACAATACCAATCTCTCTTTCAGCTCCCCTACCCAAACACACACACACACACACACACACACACACACACACACACACACACACACTCACTCACTCTTTCTTCACGACCCGGTTTCCAGAGCCTCCTCAATAGCACCACAGACATTACCCTACTGGTTCCCAGTATCACAGCACAGCCACAAATTCTGAAGCCTGACCATAAGATTGGACAGGTTATGGGACTAGAGAGAGAGGGAGAGAGGGACGGAGACAAGGAGGGAGAATGACTGAAATAAATGTCTCAAAGTACACAGAGAAGAAAGAAAAGGGAAGAGAAAGTGTGTGTGTGTGTGTGTGTGTGTGTGTGTGTGTGTGTGTGTGTGTGTGTGTGTGTGTGTGCGTGCGTGCGTGCGTGCGTGCGTGCGTGTGTGTGTGCGCGTGTGTAATGACGGTATGGAAGAATGAATGGGAGAAGGCATAACGGATGACAAACAAATCTAGACATGCCACCCCCTCCCCCCCCACCACCACCACCACAAACTGATTTACATAAACGGCCGAAGGGCGTTTGACTGACAGGACTCCCGCTTGCGCCGCTCTGCTCCTTCCTCTTTAAGGGGGCTGCTTTGGGGCACTTAAGGGAGGAGTCAACCTGGACATAGCCCCTCCCCCTCCTCCTCTCACATCCCACCTCCCAGCACTCTAATTGAGATATATACCAATTCCGTCCTATATGGCGCGCTGGAGAGGGGGAAAAGAGGGAGAGGAAAAAGAGAGGGAGACAGAAAGGGAAAAAAAACAGGGAGGAGGGAGAGAGTGCGGAGGTGGAGAGAAGCTCTCAGGGAAGTGATTTGTGGTTGTGATGACACCTTGTGTGTCTCTGGTGCCTGTACATTGCCGTGGCAAAGAAGAGGCTGCACTGTAATGCACAGGCATGGATAGCAAGATAGCAGAGCAGATACGGAAAGCAGCCTGTACCTGTAGTCTACATGCACACACATACACGTTCCATAAAGCATCTATTTTTTGTGTGTTTTTGTACTTGCATATTGTGAATAAGAGCTTCATTATATACTTACAGAGTAATATTTAACTTTTCATATATATATTTATATTTCAAAGGCTTTCAATACATGAATTATTTGTTTGGTGGCTACTGTGAATGTCTATATTTGAGCTTCAGTTATATGCATACTTTCTACATTATATTTTACTTAAAAATTATATATATATATTACAAAACCTTTTTTCTGATCTAAGGCATTCAATTATTTGTTTGGTGACTACTGTCAATGACTATATTTATGTTATGTGAAATGGATTCTAATGAGGCAAGTATCCTGCATTAGTGCTATCTATCTTTAAACTGCTCACATATTATTAAATTATTTCATACTGAGGTTGTTTCCCAGTATGGTATTGCTTTTTGTTTGTTGGCCTGAGTGATAGGCAGCTGGAAGAAGTTCAGTCTGCTTATCACTTACCCACACTTGTGTAATAATATTAGCCTACGCATCTTTCTGAAATGTCATGTCCTACATATTCACAGAAATATTCAGTTTTTATTAATAGAACCGGACAGTTTGGTTGGAAAGAATTACAGACTGAGACACAGTTTCCATGCCCTCAGTGCAGTCAGTTAGCTGCAGTCACAGCTCTTGTGGAACATACCTCTCAGGTTTTAGCTAAGTGCTAACGCAGCAGGGCTAAGCTTGCCGAAGCTTGCTATCGTTTTAGACTTGAGACTAGTGAGCTATTTGGAATATCTGCATGCAAGGAAACAATCAGAGCTGGACTAAGCCACTGGGAAATCTGGACTGAGGACTTTCGGGAGTGGAGCTGCGAGTGTGTGTTCCTAGTACAGGCCTAGAGCTAGCACTTCTCTTCTGGAGTAAACAGACTGAGCCAAACTGAGAGATCGTACAAATCTGATCAGAGGTATTCAACTCAAAAGCTCACATCCAAAATATAGTAAATCCTGGATTTTGTAATCACTTATAGCTAATTAATATGTGTTCAAATCACAGCCCTTTAGGTTAATGTACTACAGATTTTCCACTCTGTACCTAGATGGCAGGTGCGATGACAATGAGTGGCGAATCCCCTACAGCAACTGTTCAATTAACTACTAGTAATTTTTTTTTTAAAACTGGGGGCCAGAAGGTGAATCAAGGTCTGGTACTGAATACCTCTGCTTTAGAATATGAGAGTGGAAAAAGCCAAGCTCTACTAGTCTTATGATAATATATAATTGTACTAGTAGTAATAAACAAACTCTTAGTGACATTAAATGAACGATAGTGTGGAGCGGCTTACTGCATGATGAATATTGTGCCATCGGAATGGGTGTTTTATTCTCTGTAAACATGTGCGCATCATATGGAGGTCAAAAACAGGCGGGTGGCAGTGTCACTTACACATCTGGAAACAGCTGTCAGAAGCATCTGCATGGAGCTGCGGTCATGTGGAAGAGGCAGCTTGAACGCAGCTCCTGTTGGACCTCAGGTGAAGGACCACAATATCTCAATCTGACTGCATCAGCATCCTATTATGATTGTGACACAATGCCAGAACCAGTCTGAAGATTCACTACAGTACCTTTAACAAAATGGAGTCCAGGTTATTTGCTGGTCTGAGGTGCCTAGCCAAAGGTCATTTGTGTATGTATACAGCGAAAATTTGATGTCATTTGTAACCTTTCTAGTCCAGTCTAGTGTCAGGTTGTCAAATTGGTTAGTTATGCATTTATTAAGGGCAGAATTACTGCATGTTTTAGAGAGGTAACACTGAAATGCTGAATTTCATGCGGAAATGGCACTTAAATCCAACGTCTCCGCAGTTCAGACCCCAGCACATTTTTTCCTGCTTAAAAGTACAACTGATTTTAAGGGATTGATGCAATTTAGGAATTCCCTTCCTCACAAAGATAGGTATGCATAGGTGTGTGTGCCAGGTGAGTTCTTATTTGTGTCTTGTATCCATAATTCCTGTATCTCTAATCAAGAATTTGATTATGCCTTATATTATTATGGCTCTGGCAAATTCCTGGATTGTAATAAGTTCTTGACCCAATGGCATGCAATAAGATCAAATAAGTTTGTTAAAGTTATAATCAGTAATGTCATCATACTTACCACCATCATCATCCTCTCATAATTACTTCTCATCTGATCATATACAGGGTTTTTGACACTAGCCTTTTTTTCACCGGCAAAGTGAACCCTTGCTGTTCCTACATGTGTTTATACCTGCTTTCGTGTTATGTGTACACAGTATTCATAATAACCGATTCATTATTTAGCTTCCTCTGATAAAACATCTAAAGAGCTATTCTTAAAAAACTGTCTTGTTCCTTTTATTGTGCACTCTGACCTCTGTCTGACCTATATCACTTGTGACTGCTTTGTAATATAAATGGTTTTAGTTTCTAATCAGTAAAGCAAGAAGTTAATAACAACAATAAGATTACCAAAGTAATTACCATTGCTAAGTACCATGGTTAAAAATGATCATTCAGAAAACTGTAAATGCATGAAATGACAAACCCATATTAATAAATAGCCAAAGATTTAAGAAGCCATGAGTGGCAAGCCAAAAAAAGCTATGACTTGTTTCTGGTGTCACTGCTTTGCATTTAAGAATCCGTGAGTTCAAACCATGTCCTCTCACCCACTATCATTTGCTTCAAAGTCTTATTACTACATGTCAGTGATTGAACAGACCAAGGTATTGGTCATGAATGATTACAGATAGATGAGCAGGGAACACCGAAAATAATTGACAGGACACTTAGTCTGATGGAGAGTTATATATATACATATACATACGTATATATATATACACACACACACATTTTTTCTTGTTTCTAATCACCCCATAGCAGACTGGCACCAAATAATAATTCCTGTGCATCTGGAGGGGGAGGCACAGAGCTAAAAATAATAAAAAAAAAGTGTGTGTGGCATTGGGGGGGGCTGTTGAAGAACAGAGAGCAGGAGAGGAGACAATCTATGGCTATCTGTCAGTCGATTGGCCAGTTAAAAATGCATACAATTACTTCCAGCGGCTCAAAGGCAGAAGCATTTACATATGCATACGTGAGGGTACTGCCTGGGTGTTGGAACGAGGGGATAAAGCATGAGCGGGTGGAGGGAGGGGTGGATGAGAGGGGGAGAGGCAAGAGACGCGGAGAAACAGAGAGGCATTAATCTTTAAACACTCAACATGCAGATTTATTGCAGACAGCGGGAGGACAAAATTAAAAATCTCCAGTAAAGCAAGAGAACAGAGCTTGTGTGTGTCATGGGGGGAGTGAAGAAAAATGGTAAATCATTTTGGCAATGTTTAAAAATTTGTGATGTTACCGATTACAGTACAGTGATGTTTCTGTATTATTAGACACTTTGTTACACTGAGAATTTTCTCCACTCTTTCATTATAATGAGCATTTTTGTTTGTTTGTGTTTCTTTGTTTGTCTGTTTGTTATTTTGCTTTTGTTTTTGTTTTTGATAATACACTTTTGTGGTATGTACAATATTTCACAGAGGGCCCATGGAAAACAGCTTGGTTCTGAAAAATGTTATCTGGAAAATATTTTTTAATTATGATGATCATTTATACAACATCAAATTCATCTAAACCTGTATGGGAGGATGATATATGTATATCCATAAACACTCCCACACAGGAGAAAGCTGTTTCATTCATGTGGTGGATTGACAGCACTGTCTTTTGCCTGAAAGCAGCTCATATCGTATTGTATCAGCATTCTGTGCATCTCGCAAAAGCATTCTTACAAACGGATGAGCTAATTACTGTTTGATTTCAATACAGAATGATCTCCTTGCCGATAACACATCCTTTCATTACAATTCAATCAACCCCTCCACATTCTCAGAGCTGCTCTACGTTTAGGGAGGGCACGCCCACTGTAATGCCAGTGCTTTGTGAGGCTTTCTTATGCCACATGTATAAAGAAGCACGGATTCATATACCAGACCAACACAGACGTGATGTATGAAAGCATTGCTCTGTCCTTGTGTGTAGTGCGTTGTCAGTTGAACAACCCTCAAGTGTAGCAAAGCCATGAATGACCGGCATGAAATATATGCCATTATGTTATCTTCTATAAGGCTTTAAGAGTGTGGGCTGGGCAGAAGATGCTGATCTCAGATCAGAGTGGAGAAGAAGAACCATCATGCAGAGTGGGACGATAGCTGGGTAAAGCATGTTCATATGCCCAGCAGATGCACATATGTAAGAGTGAATCCACCCTCCTCCCCACACACGCACTCACTCAAAAACACATGTTTAATAAGTCTCATGTTGAAGTCATCGTGGAAAGCAGAGCCTGGCCTGATGGCGCCCTTGCAAAGAACGTTCTTGGAACATCTTGCCCTGTGGGGAAGGCCTCAGGATTCAGGATTCATCGCAGGAAACTTGACACGATAAACACGACCAAAGCATGTCCACAATGAATGCCAAGCAGAACCTTGTTATAAACAAGTCTCTACCATGCTCTTACTTTCCTCAACAATCAGATGGGTTCTGCAGACTACAAGGTGCCCGGCTCACAATCAAAATCTCACCACACATTCGGAGTGCTGTCTGCTGAGCCCGCCTTCTGAACACACCACAATGCTCTCTGTGTTTTCTTTATCCAATAACCAAAATACAAAGTTAAATAACAGTAGTAAAAAGCCTCTACAATAAACAAAGGAAGATATAAAAAATATTAAAACCTTTATGGTATGGGGTCAGGGGGGCATCTCTTTGTACTCCTACCTTTCAGCCTGCCCAGGAGTCTGTCTCCATTTACATTACAGCTCTGAAGGCAGTACTGGCTCTTTTCCCTATACATGGTTTCTCCATTTCCACCCCTGTCTCCATCTCTTTCTCACTCCCTCACTCTCTTTCTCTCCCTCTCTCTTTTCCTCAAGTTTTAAAAGGGTGGGAGGGTGGTGCATGATGGGCCCAGATTCTGCAGTTTCAGACCCACTGGGCGATTCCTCAACCCGCATCTTATTAAATAGTGGTAGCGATCTGCCCTTCCCCCAACCTGGGCCAGCTATTATGGGCCTGGCTGGTTTGGGCCAGTGACTGGGAGAGCAGATCCCTCATCAATTTGAAGGCCAACATACTGCTGGTATTTTGTGTTTTGTGTACTGCTTGTGTGTACTGAAACTGCTATGCTAAAGTTTGGAATTGTACAAATAATTACTTTCGACTATTTAATAAAAATTACAAAGTACAGTAATCAATCATATTGCTTCAGACAATATTAACCATGTGGTGCACTTAAGATCTCGACAAGGACAGACAACTCTAAGTTGCCGATGGTCATTAATTTTTCCATACACATTTGAATCTTGAAAAATTTAAATCTGATGTCATACCTTATGTGTGGAGGCAACACAGTGCTGCTCGATTTGAACTGCATTGGAAGTGGCCATGTTTTTCTCTGAGCAGTCTGGGCTCAGGCTGACCCTTGACCTTTCAGAAAAGGAGTGGCCAGGTTTCTGTGATGTCTTCTCATGGGTGTGACGCAGAGCTCACAAAGGCCTGCTGTACCTAGCCACACTGCAACAGGATAATTGGTTTTGGCTGAGTCTTGATTGGATTTTCTCTCTCTCCCTCTCTCTATCTCCCTCTCTCTCTTTCTCACTCTCTCTGTCTATCTCTCCTTTCTTTATCTCTTCAACTGTATAACATGAAGTGCATATTCATTGACTTAGATCCTCATGCTCGTCCTAAGATTCCTCTTTGAAATCTGAGAAATGTGTGTGTGAGTGTACACATACTTGTCTGAGGTAGTTGAGTTACATTCTGATTATTCTAACTCGGAATTTATGGTTTGCATGATGGTTTTGTATGCAAGGACAAGTGTTTACAGGCTGTGCACCTGAGTTCTCTATAACACTGTGTCTAAGACATGCCATGTGGAGTTCCTGTTCTTTGGACGTTAGTGTTCAAATATTATAATGTACTCAAACTACACGGCAGCTTGCAGAGTGGCAAACATAAATTCATGGGGTTGCCAAATCTGTATTTATAAATGCAGCAGCTCCTTTATTTAAAAACAACACATATGTACATCTACTTGTACATTTACTTGTACTATGTACGAAACTTGTGGGTTTTTAGCCTATAAAAGTATCCAAAAATATCCAAAAAGTTTTACAAAAATAAATAAATTAAAAAAAATAAGATGTCACCAAACAATTGTTTTTAAACAACCCCTCCTCCGCAACCACCAGCCCTGCTCAATCTTAGATCTCAGTGGAATAAAGTACAGTGTGACTGATACAAGACGTGATATGCTAAAGTTGTGCCAAAAGTAGTCAGGTAGCATTAAGCTAACTTCCTGATAATAAGCCACTAATCAGACGGTGCCATGTATTGAATGCTAATAGCACTATTTCATGATTCAAATGTTGTGAATCCTTCCATTTTGTAAATTGTAATCAAGTGGCCATTTATGACATTACTGTAAACCATTGCTTTGTGACATGTTCTCATCAGCAAATGCAACTGCTTAACAGTGTCACTCACTCACATATTGTATCCAAGAATATATAAGATACTTAACAGTGACCTTCCATTTTAACCTAAGTGTTTGGGATATTTCTCGAAAGCATTAGACCATGGTTTTATATAATCGCTGATCGTTTTTCAAAATCAGCATACAATTTAACCAGGTGCCGATGACTAGTTTTTATAAACTTTAAAACTAAGGACATTTCTTCCGTCCAAGATGGCTTCAGTTGCCAAGCTAGTGACAGACTTCTTAAGGAGCTTTTGAAGTAATTTGGCCGAGTTGGACCGTTTGAACAGAATTACTAAGGAAAGATCAATCGGTGAAGTTTGATAGCTAAATAGTACCAAGATCCCCTAGCCGGAGAAGTGCTTTCTTCATCTCTTTTGTTGCATGTTCAAGTACACTGCAGCTGAAAAAACTTTCCATCATTCTTTACCCAGTTCAAACTGATACTGAACGCTAGCATGAAAGTAAAAAGCAATTATGTGCCAGAATATCTCTCAAGGTACACTCGTGTGAGAGAAACATACCAGTGACGTTTGGCCTCATTTTTGTAGCCTGTCATGATAAAGGTTGATTAATGTGACCTTAAATTATTTTAAAGATAATTAGGAACTGGAATATCTAAGATGGGACACAAAAACAATATGTAATGGATCATTAAAATGAAGTCTGATTTAAGGAGGTATTGGCAATTTAAATCAGAATTTTCACATATTAACAAAGACCACAATATTATACAAATCTTAGTGAAAGTAAAGTATTTTTAATGAAATACACATATATATTTGTTTATAGCATAGTAAAATGTTGCCATCAAGCTTACATGTGGGCACAAACTTGCTTACTTACACACACACACACACACACACACACACACACACACGCACACACACACACAAACAAACACACAGCTTCACTATGTTTGGACACGAAGAGAGGAAACAGGAGACCACAGCTGAGAAAGCTCCAATTTCAAATCCTGTGGCAGGAAACACTCCCGGAGACTCACCCCTCCCACTTGTGTGTGTGTGTGTGTGTGTGTGTGTGTGTGTGTGTGTGTGTGTGTGTATTAAACCTCATGTTTTATGCTGTTTTGTGTTATAATGTAGTGTAACAGAATCCCCTGTCATTCCTCCTGATGTTGATGAAGTTCACTGAGTTGGTTTGAGTGTGTGATTTGTACCATGTTCCATACTGTTGTGCTCTTTGTGTGTGCGGTCTGTGTGTTGTGTGTGTGTGTGTGTGTGTGTGTGTGTGTGTGTGTGTGTGTGTGTGTGTGTGTACATAAGTGTCCCTTTCGTTGCATCCCCAACCATAGTTTCTATTTTTAGTATATTAGTCTCTATACTTCAGTCTTTATTAGTTCTCTGAGAAGTTGTTAGTTCTCTATACACATGCACTCACTCACACACTCACTCACACACACACACACACACACACACACACACACACACACACACACACACACACAGAATAGATGGAAGGACTGAGTTTCATCCTTTCTTTCATTTTTTGTCACTCTTGCCCCATTTATCACAACATTTGTACAAGTGGAAGCCTGATTTTGCCACATCTGCCCTAGATCTGAACGTGCTTTCTCACTCCCACTTAAACAGAGACATTTAAACCAGAACATACTATTATATACTCTTTATCCTGCATACGTCCTCACATGCGTTCTTTCCTGTTTTGGTGGAGCCATCTCTCTCTCTCTTTCTCTCGTCCCTTCTGTATCTGAGGTTAGGGAAGAATGTTTGCGATGTATGAGCTGAGAGGCCATGGTGGAGCGGGTTGAGCCGGAGAGAACACCCCCCTCCCCCCACTAGAATCTAAACCAGCTCTCTACTGCTTTCCCTTCTCCTCATCTCTCCTTTATCTTCCTCTCTTATTGCCTGTCTTTAAGATTTAATACTCCTCATGTTTCTGTTACTCTTATTTTAACATTTTTTACTGTTTTACATCTCTCTTTTGGGCGCTCTCTTCCTCTCTTTTCTCAAACAGGCTCTTTCTCTCGCTTCACCCCTACTCATGCTCAACCTCCCACCCCCCACCCTCGCGCTCCCAGGCTGCAGAGTGCATTGCAGCGACAGCTGCTGTTATAGCCATCAACTGCAGCCTCCACGGTAACGGTTGCCGTGGAGGAGAGAGTCCACGGCAACAATGCCCTCACTCCGTAGATGCCACGTTCAATGAAACACAGAAACTGCTGTTTTTGTGGAAGTTATTAATAGGGTGGTTATTTTTATTATAATACTCATATCACAATATATGTCTAAATTCACTTTTTTGAATTTAGTGTAATTGCAATAAATTAAAAAGAAAACAAATAAAAAGTTTATGTAAGTGTGTAAGTCAAAAGCTTGGCCCTGCTTGTCTTTTAGTGTGTCATTACATCTGCTTGTCTGCCTGCCTGGGTGTTCATGTTCTGCAGTCATAATATGGCAATACTGATTTCACGTTTATATGCAGTCATTGTATGGCAGTACAGAATTCATGTTTATATGCAGTGCATATAGTAGTAATGATTTAATGTTTATATGCAGTGTATATAGTAGTAGTGCTGATTTCAGGTTTATATGCACTTATAATATGGCAGTTTTGATTTCATGTTTATCTTGCAGTATGGTGGTGTGTCAAATAAAAGTTATTATAATGAATGCAAAAATTATATTTAACACATACACCCATCCACACATTTTTAATTATTAGTCTGATTTTGAAAGTTCAGTATTCTGCTGTCTCGAAGCAAAGCAAGCAGCTGTCATATCTTAGCAAATACCTAAACAGCTAATACATGGCAGCAACTCAGTCCATTTAGGCATGTAGACATGGTCAAGATGACATGCTGAAGTTCGAACCAAACACCAGAATTGGGAAGAGAGATGATTTAAGTGACTTTGAACAGGACATGGTTATTGGTGCTAGACGGGCTGGTCTGAATATTTCAGAAACTGCTGATCTACTGGGATTTTCACACACAACCATCTAGAGTTTACAGAGAATGTTCAGAGAAAGAGATAATAACCAGTGAGCAGGAGTTCTCCTGGCGAAAAATGCCTTGTTGATTCCAGAGGTTAGAGGAGAATAGCCAAACTGGTTCAAGCTGAAAGAAAGAGCAACAGTAACTCAAATAACCACTCATTACAACTGAGGTATGCAGAAGAGCATCTCTGAATGCACAACACATCGAACCTTGAATCAGGGCAGCAGCAAAAGACCACACTGGGTGCTACTCCTGTCAGCTAAGAACAGGCAACTGAGGCTACAGTTCACATGGGCTCACCAAAATTGGACAATAGAAGATTGGAAAAACATTACCTGGTCTGGTGAGTCTTGATTTCTGCTGAGACATTTGCCTTGTCTCAGTGGTTCAGGTGGTGTCATGGTGTGGGGGATATTTTCTTGGGACACTTTGGACCCCTTAATACCAACTGAGCATTGTTTAACCACCACAGCCTACCTGAATATTGTTGCTGACCATGTCCATTCCTTTATGACTACAGTGTACCCATCTTCTAATGGCTACTTCCAGCAGGATAACATGTCACAAAGCTCAAATCATCTCAAACTGGTTTCTTGAACATGACAATAAGATCACTGTATTCAAATGGCTTCCACAGTCACCAAATCTCAATCCAATATAGCACCTTTGGCATGTGGTTGAACGGGAGATTCGCATCATGGATATGGAGCTCCAAATGTGCAACTACATGATTCTATCATGAACTTGAGAGTCCTGTGTAGTATCGTTGTTTTCCCAGGACTGCACTTTTCTGGATAGAGATCTCGGATGTTGTTCCTTGGATCTGCTGGAGCAATTCTCCCAGTTTGTGGCTCACAGCCCTAGTGCTCCAAAAACTATGGGACCCACTGTTGCCTTCATCTTCCACATCTTTTCCAGCTCTTCACTCAGCTCTTGGTTTTTTGTGTTCCTTGTTCCTGATGTTGATATCTCTACGGCCCTCTTCTGCTGTTTACCCCCTACTACTATGTCTGGTTAGTTAGCCATGTGTCTGGAGGTTCCACAGGATCTTAGCATGTTCACTGGTCACGTGGTACGGCCCGCCTTGTGCATAGTAGTGTTTTGTGTTTCTGTATGTATTTAAACCTCTGTTGGTATGTGCATCATTGTTGGTCATTGTTTATGTTGCAGTTATTAACATTCACGTTGTTTATGCTAGTTATATGTGTATTCATGTTGGCCATTTCTGTTATGTGTGAGTGCCACCGTTGTATGTCAATAAATGTCTCTGTTGAAGGAGTCTGCGCATCCTGCTCCGCGCCCTGCTCTCGGGCCATTACAGAAAGACCAACCGCCACAGGACGCCAACTCCTTCATTGACAAATGGGTTTCCCATGGCGATGGATGTAAGAACATCCCAAGCTGCTGCCGGGATTCCCGGTTGTTGGGGAGAGGACCGCAACCAGCGTTTGCGGTCACTCCGTAGTGAGGAGGGGAACGCCCCCTGGAATTTCTTGGGGGGCCTGGGGCTAGTGAGCCAGGAAAAAGGAGAGCCAAGTGGGTCCACGGGGACTGCGGAGAAGGTGGTTTAGTGGAGACAGCTAGGTCCCTGGCTGGCGAGGAAACAGCTCAGGTTCTTCCTCTTCCATGGACACACCAGGAGTACTGGATGCATCCGCCCATTGCCCAGGAGGTGGCCTACCTCTGGGGTGCTCCTAACACGGCTGGCAAGAGGAGGACTGTAGCACGTTCAGAGCTGGGCGGACATGCTCCTCTGCGTGTCCAGTAGGGCCAAGGACACGCCCCCAGCGCCTACGCTTTCAGCGCCGTCAATGCACCTTTTTGTATGTGTCTATGGCTGCATCTGTTTGTTGCTTTGTGCACCCACGGTGCTTGTGAGTGCAATGTTATATGTGCATGCTGGGTCCCTCTGAGAAGGTTGCTGATGCAGCAAGCCATGGCCATGCCTTCGGAGCAGTGGACCTGCCACGGACCATACTGGACAGCCCTGGG
>NC_137504.1:23797500-23810000 GCF_041902795.1 Electrophorus electricus
GAAATGTAAACATTGCAATTATATTTTACAAAGGTGATTCTGTGTATTTGTTATCTATACTATATGTGATTTCATGCCCCCCATAAGATCAAAGACACTAGATTTACAAATACAGATGGATATAAGTTCAGTAAATGGTATGCTTGATTTTAAAATCAACTGGTAAAGCTAGTTATGGGGTCATGGGTTATTTTGGTGCATGAGTTCATCTACAGATCTGGTACATGGTGCCTGAGTTCAT
The DNA here is from genome assembly GCF_041902795.1 of Electrophorus electricus. Lineage (NCBI taxonomy): Eukaryota > Metazoa > Chordata > Actinopteri > Gymnotiformes > Gymnotidae > Electrophorus > Electrophorus electricus. Next base: position 23,797,742 of record NC_137504.1, read on the forward strand.
CTAAAAGTCCACTTCACAATATATAGGTTGACAGCCATTCTATATGTATTTATTTTTATAAAGTGTACACCACTCTGAGTTAATTATATTCCTTAGTTCCTGACTTAGCTATATTCTCCTTTAGGTTTAGGGTAAAAACAACATTATCCTAGAACAATGCATCTGCATTTTCTGCATCACCAACATTGATGCAACCTGATGAAAGCAAAAATGATATTACAGAAGAATTCATCAGTGTTCTAATAAAGGACACTACTTTGATACAAATTGTTATAAGACTGAAATTCTTATACCTCAGTGATGCTGTGTTTTAGGACAAAGTTTAAGGTCTAAACATTTAAAAGTAATAGTTGTGCAGAAATTGTAAAATAACTTGGCACCAACATTTATCTGCTAATAACAACCTCATTCAGGTAAAATTAAATTAAGCACAAATTTGACCATGTATGTAGTGTTGTTCAATGTACTTTCTAATGAAAGAAAATTTTAAAAATATATAAAGGTTGCTATACTTTTAAAACCAAATAGTTCATAACATTTGAAACCAGTCCTTTCTTTTTCATTTTTATCACAAGATAGACCTTTAGAGACGATCCCTACAGACACATCCGCAGGTCTGACTAACGGCTAAGCTATATGACCTGTTGAAAAGACATTCTAAAAAATACATTCTAATTATATAGCTGGCATTAATCTTGTTTTCTATATGTATGAGTACAGAAGATAAGCAAAGAGAATACATTTCAAATGTATTAAAAGTGTTACATTTAACACGTTTTTGCTTTGTACGTCTCTCGGTTCTGCCTCCACTTTTCCCAGTACAGTATTCCGGGAACGAGAGGGAACATCAAGAAAGAGAGAAATCTATGAAAAGCCTCCCAAGGGTAGAGGTTGTTTCCTAGGCAACGTGTCGTTGATTGGCTGCGCTGGAAGAGGAGCTTTCAGTTTTGTGTGTGCGTGTGCGCGTATGTATGTGAGCGAGAGCGTGAGAGAGACAGATAGAGAGTGATGTACGCAGCAGCGATGTGTGCAAAGAAAAACATTAAGAACTCGGTGCTTTTGCAGATGCAACTGGTTTTCGCGCTACTCCTGATAGCCAGTGTGCTTCAGCACTTAGAAACTGTCAATGACATATGAAGGTGAGCTAATGCAAAACCTGTACCCAGTAGGCTATTCTGTCATAACCCCGCGAATGTGACGTCAGAAAGTACCTTCACACCGTTCACCTGGCACAGCACAACCCATACCATTATGCAACATATTCCATTTAGATTTTGAACTGTAATCACAACATATTGCAATTAATTTCCATTATGTTATATAATGCATGTGACACAAACCTTTCTTTTCAAGTGTATTAATATATATATAGAAGTTGGACTTTTATCATTACATCCAAAATCTTATCACCTAGCATTTGTAGTACTTTTTGTAAGCCCACTCATTGTGAATGTCACATGCTGTATGCATTTGAGGCTTTCTGTAAGATAGAATTCTGCAAAAAGAACAATGTATCTCACATACGAATGAACAAATATGTATTACTTCATCCATAAGACATTCACATTTACACTATTCCAACACTGCACTCCTGTAATAGTTACTATTACTTCTTTATGTGTATATTTGGTTTAAATTATAGCTCACATTATGAAATTAAGCTAGTAGGCACATTGCCTTACTACAGATAAAATGGGATGGAATTGGCCAGTTGAGAATTTATGGGGTCAAACTTTTGACACGTCTACACATTGGCTAGTTGAGCATGTGCCTTCCATCAAATCAAGCCATCTCAGATTCATTGTGGCTTTATGTCACTCTTAACATGGTGGTCTTTCACTTGACAGACATGTTCATATGTAGCCGTGGTGACAGAGTTAGGGGTGGGGCTTTGTTTTCCCCCATTGTCTTTAGAATTAGTACAACATGTGGATTTGTGAGGTGAAATCTGATGCGAGTTCCTCATTGTATTGTTTTGCATATATGCAGTTTGTCCAGTGCTGGTTTTTCTGGCTCTGTTGTGAAAGTCTGAACCAGTGGAATGTGGAAATACCCGAGTGCTTGTTCAGACAAAAGCAGTTACTGGAACACTCAAGCCAGTTTTTCTGTTTGGTCGTGTAATAGAATGAAGCCAAATCAGGCAAACAGGCATTCGACTTGAATCATGGGTCTGTGACTGCAGGACAAGTTGAAAGTACAAATTCAAGGCCATCCTGTCCTAACCAAATTCTTGCTTCACCTATTTTCAGAGTTAAAAATGTTCAGTTACTAGGTGCAGTTTTACCAACAATGTAATACTCACCAAAGATTATTCCAAATCTCAAACCACTCCAGGCAGTAGACTTACATTTTGCATTATAATGTAAACTGTTTTTGTTTAAAGCCACAATCATCTTTAAAAAAACAAAGGTGGAGGGTGGGGGGTGTTGGGGGGGGAGTGGGGGGTTCCACATCAAATTTTTCAAAGATTTCAGAGATATTTTAGATGCAACAACCACTGCCACACCCCACCATGTTCCTTCATATAAGGGATTATTATTAATGTTCAAAAGTTTTCAACATGTAAACAAAACATTAAAATATTTTTTAATGTGATTTGCTTTTGAATTCTGCTTTGAGAATGAAGGGTATATTCCCTCACATTTCAAAGCAGATTTAGTAAGACTGTTGTTTTGAGTTCTTTGGTTGTGTTTTTAAGGTTAGAGTTAAACTATCAAGTTAAACTATCAAGCCCTCATGATCTTTAATGTGTGGCTTCAACAAGCTAAATAATCAACTAACCCTTCTTGTTGAATTCAGGTAAGGAAATCTGCCTCTGTGACTTTTAGGATCACTCTGCACCTGTCATGTATCTCCTCTCAGTTGCCCTGTTGTAGGGAAGATTCCCCCCCCCCAAAGTCCACAGTCTGTCAGAGGTCTTTAATTACTGAAGTGCTCGTCAAGTCCGATTGGCAACCTGTCGTCATGTGATCAGAGAGAAAATGAAGAGACCTGGCTGGGTCCTTGCTAATGATTGGACATTGACCAATCACAAGGGACTGTGCTTCCAAGCTGCTCTGTCTCCTTGGTGATTGGCCAGAGTGGGGGGAGAAAAACAGTGAAGCATATCGATCCACCTGGTCACATCTCACGGGATACAGGGATCTGGTGGAACTAGTGTGATGCAACGAAGACAGGCTGGGGGGGGGGGGGGGTTGTATGTGTGTGTTCATGGGGGGGGGGGGGGTAGTGGTATCCACAGTGTGTCTGTGTGCAGGTGTGTGGGTGGGTGGGGTGTGGATGAGTGTGAGTGGGTGTGTGTAACCGAGTCTATCAGGAGAAAAGACAGACATCGATTTGTGTCCCCTTGACTGCAGATCCCTGCCACTGAAAAGAAGGTAAAAGTTATGGAGCTCTACCTGCACTATGAAGCAGAGAAGAGGAGTTGTGTTGTGGAGATTTCTAAAACACCAACCATTCCAGTAGCGATCAGGGGACAGCACTTAAGCAGACTTGAAGGCAGGGGTGTTATTCTGGAGTGGTCTGGCTCCATTGCTTCTGCTGCAAGACCACGTCATGCCACTATTTTGTGCCTCTCTGACAATAGTCTCTGAGCCAAATCCTGAATAATCTGACCTTGCTCTGACTGACTAAGGAAAACATTGAAATTTGACCAATCATCTTGCCCATGCATGTGAGAGGAAAAAACTATATCACCTTAATTAGACCCATTATATCATTACAGGATAGGACAAGCATGCAAAATTCTAAGTCATAAAATCTTACAAGAAAGACAAAAACCCATAGCCATGACATTAAGAATGTTTCACTTATTGCACTGCCTATTTTTAAACATGACAAGTTATTTTAAACCAGGCAATTTGTGATCATATATGTCTTCCAAAAATTCTGTGTAGATATGTAAATCATTTTGCCCTGAGTGTATTGATGTGTGAGTGTGTGTATGTGTGTGTGTGTGTGTATGTGTGTGTGTGGTTTTGTGTGTGTATGTGTGTGTGTTTCGCTGTGCGCATGACCATTGTTATGGTTTCCCAGAGAAACTGTGCGGCTGCAGTAAGCTAACACAGGACGCAGCGAACCCATTCACCCCTGCCTGATGGACACACTCAGCTCCTCCCACTGCACCGTGACATCATCCCCCAGCCTGGCCTCAGTTCAGTGAACTGCGTCTCCAGACGGCTCCCTTTAAGGTCAGACACTATTATCAATTAGTTCGATATGGAGCACTGCTCTAGAATCAGTTGAGTCATGACATGCAGTGAATAAGATCATACGATGTAATGAGTGGTAAATGGTAATTGTGATAGAAGACCAATGCCACTGCTAATACAGATAATTGTTCTTCACCCTGTGTGTTTATTACTATCTAACATCCATTTAATGTCAGGAAGGAAAACATGATTTCAACACCATATGTGAATTAATAAGGTATCCACTTTATATAAGCATGTCACCATTTTAAATAATCATGTCACTTATACCTATATATGTACTGTACACATTTTGCTAAGGCTGTATGGAGGGTTTCACCTTTTCACTATGGCTGTATATGATGTCATATTTGTACTAAGGCTGTATGGAGGGTTTCACCTTTTCACTATGGCTGTATATGATGTCATATTTGTACTAAGGCTGTATGGATGATTTCACATTTTCACTATGGCTGTATATGATGTCATATTTTTACTAAGGCTGTATGGATGATTTCACATTTTCACTATGGCTGTATATGATGTCATATTTTTACTAAGGCTGTATGGATGATTTCACATTTTCACTATGGCTGTATATGATGTCATATTTTTACTAAGGCTGTATGGATGATTTCACATTTTCACTATGGCTGTATATGATGTCATATTTGTACTAAGGCTGTATGGAGGGTTTCACATTTTCAATAAGGCTGTGTGAGTGGCTTAGCATTTCACTTAGGCTTTATAGATGGTTTTGTGCATTAGGGAACAGGAGTTTTGTGCTACACAAAAGCAGCTTTTTAGTCAATTGCTATGGTGGCGAATGAGCAAATGTCTGTAAGCATGGCCACGTGGTCACCTCCTAGCATTCCTCCCTCAGCTAGCTGGAACATTTGCTCACTTCTGCATGACTGCTAGTTTGAAAAATTGTGGGCTTTACACACTTAAACAGGGTACAAGAAGCCTCCAACTTAAATGATCACCACTGAGTTGTAGCTTGCTGACTACTGACCAATGACATTTAGCAATTTGTGAGGAATACAGGGCAAAAATTAAACAGATGTTAGTTTAAAGTATGTCACATTTAGGTGAGTTCTGATACTCAGTAACAAGTAACACTCAGTAACAAATGAACTCATCTTAACCATCAGACAGATCTTAAGGTCGGTGTGTTGTTGTGGTAATAATCTCTGAAAATGAAAAACAGTCCATATAGGTCAGCCCTCGTGTGTTCCTGCCCATACCAGTCAATTTTGGGTAAGACTATGAGCAATAATGATGTCCACTGAAGTAGCAGGACCAGCAGCCTGGTTCCCAGTTTGTTTATAAGAGGTTTTAGTTTCCAGATAGTCACTGATTTTCCTCAAGTTTTGATATTTAAGTGGACTGGCCTGTTCATTTTGCTGTTTGCTTTGCTGATTGACTAGGTAACTATAGAACTGCTCACAGGTTTGACAGCTAGCGAAAGGGCATTGCTAAAACACGGTCATTTACCTAGCCCGCTTTAGTGTCAAAATCAACAGTTTAGATAATATTTTACACAATCGAATGGTCCATTTTGGTCCCCTCCCCCTCTTGCTCTCTCTCCCCTCTTTGTGTTTTCAGTTCTCCAAACTCTGTTTCCCCTCCGTCTTTTTTTTTTTTCCTGGAGATGGTGTTAAAGTTGAATATTGAGATAATTAGCTAAAAGCTTCAGCCATTCTCTGCAAGCCCCACAATGTGCTGCTTTGGTTTGGCTTTACTGGCTTCTGCAGCTGACGAGAAACAGACCTTGTGCTGACACAGTGTTGTAGTGACGCAGATGCTCCAAACATTTCACAAAGGGTCCAATCCGATTCCGTTCAGCAGCGGCAGTTTTAAACATGCGATGGGCTCTGTTGCTATCACTGCTTTACGCTTGCTGACAATTAGTGGCTAATATGACTGAACTAGTTTTGGAACATTTATCCTAAAAATGACACTGTTCTGTTTCAAAAACTACTATTCTGGATAGCTTGTTTGAGGGGATTGACAAAAAAGGTGTTTCATTCTAAAATTTTATTTAACCTCATAGTGTCATAGTGTCAATAGTGTTTCCTTTACAGTGACTAAAACTAATGAAAACTGTAAATAGGCATGAACAGTTGTTGCTGTTACTGAGGCATCAGGACTGCAAAGCAAACAGTGCTGTTGTCCACAGGAGAAACAGCCATGGACAGATGAAAGTAAAGAAAGGGCCAATCACCAATCTCTACTGAAAGCTCATTAAAATATCAGCCAGTACTATACAGATAGGACAGAGAGAGAGAGAGAGAGAGAGAGAGAGAGAGAGAGAGAGAGAGAGAGAGAGAGAGAGAGAGAGAGATGAAAAATCTTGTAAACACTGCATCAGTAAGCAGGCCAGTCAGAAATGAGGAAGAGAGGTAGTAGGGAACAGAGTTAAGTTATGATCATCTTTCCACAAGTACTGTATCAACTAGGAGATGTTCTATTGTTGTCAAAAGTCTGTGTTGTACTAGAAACTGACCTGGCATTTACAGCTTCAAGAGGGATTTGCAGATGGAACGCGTAAACAGCTGACAGGGACTGTGCTGTTTGCCACCAAATGTTTTGATTGGTTGGAACATTTGGTGCCAGTCTGGGGTAGCATAAAACTATCTGCTTTTTAAACTATGCCATATATGTGATAAACATTCTACTATGTTTAAGCCATTTCTGTTATCTATTCTAACTAGTACAAACTGGATATTAAGAATTGGGAGGGGCAGGTGAAAAACAAATTGTAGGGTTTGCTATTAAACAATATTTCCTTGTTCAAATTTCACTGCATACGTAAAGGTTTTTAGCTATAGTTTCAGTTTGGGGATACTGATGAGTTTTATATCTCATTTGGTAGACTGATGAGTTTTATATCTCATTTTAGTCAGGTACTCTTTACCAGACTTTAATATTTTCCTCTCTCTCTCTCTTAGGTGGCCGTGGTGAATGAAAACTATGCGTCAAACTAAGCATTTATGATCAGAAACAGAGAACGAGAAAGCAAAGACAGAAAAGTTTTCCCAACTCCTCAGTTGTTCTACACTTTAGTCACAGCGAAGAAAGCGAGCAACGAAGTTGGGAAAGGAGCGGGAGGGGGTACACGTCCGCGCGTGCGAGGGGCAGTGAGTGCGCTTGCGCGTGCACAAGAAGCGCGAGGCATTTTGCAGCGTCTGCTTTTGTCTGCTTCTCTCACTAGATGCTGCTAGCTTGCCCTTTTTTGCTCCTCTCGCTGATCTGAATTCTTTTCGACCGTAGACATACGACAAACAAAATCCTTCGCTTCAGAAAATCTAGTACCACTTTCGCTTGTGGACCGTGACCCCGAATGTCAGTTTTTTAAAAAGAAACAAATAAGAATGATAAGAAAAGGAAAGAAAAAGCAATTAATTTAATTTAATCACAGTCGTTATGTATGTAATATTTTGCCTCTATTTCCCCAGTATGTCGCGGCCAATCTAAGGAGAGAAAAAAAAGACGAAACGGGAATATTTTGAGGCAAAATCTCAACTCGTGCTAGTAATTCAAGATCCGTAATGTTTTGACAGCCAGTCTGTAAGGGTTAGAAAAGGAAAATGCACGAGAGTACAAGGGAATCTATTTATATCAGCTGGACTATGAGGGGTCACTATAGCATGCCCCTAATGGCCGGGAAGAGTAGCAACGAGCGCGGTGAAATATTGCACAGAGGGAGGGAGAGGGAGAGAGAGAGACAGAGGAAGAGAGTGGGCGAGAGAAAGCGTTCACTTTCTGTAGTCTTTCTCTCCACCTTTTGGTGTGAGGGAGAAACAGTATTCAAGGATGTGTTTGCGCGTAGTATAGTAAGCTGTAATCTTCTCCTACATGAATATGCGTGCATACACGGATGGCCACAGTAAACACACACACTCAGTCATAAATATGTAAAATTAAATAAATGCAGCATGTACACACACGCGCGCGCGGGCGCGCGCTCGCAAAATGTTGTTTAGGACCAAACATTGACCTGCACCGGTCAAATACTGGTTGAACCAGTTTACACTCCTAGGAAAACACATATACTTAGCCCTCTTCCTCATTCAGTTTCTTCTCCTTCATTACTGAATTTACACCATTTAACTAGAACTTTGTAGGGTTAATTACAACAATTTGCAGTTAACAATAACATTTTGCTGAGGTTTGTATTGCACTATTTGAACATTGTATTGTACTGTATGTATGTATGTATGTATGTGTGGGTATATATATTTACCATGGTTTTAAAGTTTTGTATCATTTATGTGTTCTTCGAAGGTCTGGCTGTTTTGTGTAATACTGCAATTAGCACTGTTTCATTAAGACTGTGCACCAATCATAAAAGTGGATGGTAAGTTGAGGCTCTGATGAAGAGAGCTCCTTTTGTGATAACATACATACATTTAATATAAGAGGTTATGCATATAATGAACTCATGGGTTAGCATACATACTAATACAGTTACATGCTAACAGAGTACTTTAGACCTTCTAGTAGTCATATAGCTTAAGGGCTCACAAAATAGCACTGTTTAGCCTTACAGTCAAAGTTTGTCATGTTTTAGCTGAAAACAAATGGACTGATTCTTCAAAAGCTGAAATTACATGATTACATTATCTGCCTTGTCAAAATGAACAGACTTAACCTTTCATACCATTCTGATGTTAGCATTGCATTTGCCAAATCTCAGGCCCTTAGATACCTTAATCCATGAAAACAATGGCCCTCACATCCCACACTCAAGGTACTTGAGAAATGGAATTAGGAAACATTCTACTATCTGAACAAGGTAGCACTAGGCCACATGCTAGGTCACATAGTTGAGCAGTCAGTGCCATGAGGAGCACCAGGATTCTGAGCAGGAAGTTGAAAAGATATGGTGGCTGGCTTTACACACTTAACAGGAAGGCACATGTCAGCCTTCACCCTCCAGGGGTTAGTGGTGGACGACAAGTGCAGAGTCCAGCAGTGGCTGGAAGTCACAAGTAACTGCCACTATGAAAATATGTGAAAGACTATGTTGGTCTGCTTTCTGTCAAGAAAATTATGCTGCATTGCATTGTTTGTGTGTGTGTTTGTGTATGTATGCATGCGTGTATGTATGTATACGTGTGTGTGTGTGTGTGTGAGTGTGTGAGAGAGAGCAAGAGAGAGAGCGAGAGAAAGAGAGAGAGAGAAAGAGAAATAGTGCAATCATAAGCAAGCAACTCTATGGCATGTTAATCTGGCATACTGGGTAAATCTCATAGCCATCTGGACCAAATTCAAAAACAACAGGAGTTCTCTCTCGCTCTCATTACATATGATGTAATGCTTTCAGATCAGTTGATCTCACAGCATCCACATATTCTTCTTTATGACTATATTATTCAGTAGTAGGTTTCGGTAGGTGGAACAGCCAATGGATCTATCAGTTTCAGTTTCAGCCAATCTGTCTCCAAGCAACATAACCATGCAGTAACACTAAACATGCAGTTCAGAAGTTCTGCAGTTTATCTGGATAACATCCACTCCACATCTGTCAATCTGGAGATTGCAAAGGCTAGTGTACCTTCTCTCTCTTTGAATTCAAATGCAGTCTGCTGTTGCTGCTGCTCAAAGTACAGACCATGTGACTGCATGAGGATAGTGGGAGGAAAGGTGCATGCACGGTCAAGCACCTTGATGAGCTCTGAGAAGTGACCTGTCTCATATCCAGGCAGACTGGCTGAAAGGGGGCTCCTTACCACAGTCTTTCACTATCACAACACTGTGCCACATGGAGTTGGAAAGAAGCCCAGCCAAGGTGGTCACATGACCAGCACCTGCACCAGAGGCAGTACCCTGGATGTGCCACTCAGGTAGAAATTAATTCCATAACGGCCCTGAGAAACGACTAAGTCAGTATGGTTAACATTTGTTGAATGCTGTGACTACAACAAATAGCTTTCTTTTTTGTCCTTCATTGACCTACTTTCAGATAAGACGTTCATTTGAAAATTAAAAACGTGTGCCTGTCAAGACCATAGTTAAGATTGAAGTTGGCTTAATAATTCATGATTTGGGATGTGCCTTTTTTTTTGCTTCTCCAGTGTTTTTTTTTTTGGTTTTTTTTGGGAGGGGGTGCTAGGACATGAAGTAAATATCGGTGTCATTAATATTTCATGAGTACTCTATTGCTCCGCCACGCTCGCACTAGGAAGCTTGCAAATGGAAGACAGAAAAACAACCGTTTCCCTCATTTTCTTTCTTCATTTCTTCACTCTTTTTTGCTTTTTATCGCTTTCCCTCTTTCATCAAATTTGACCTTATCTGTCTCTTTGTTATCATATCTCTACCTATCCTTTTTGCTCTTTTTCTTGCATACAGTAACAGTAAAATGTTGAACACACCCTTCTATCAGTCCGTATCAGGGCCTGTGTGACTCTAATTTCATCCCATGGGTTAACAGAGTGATGACACATCACCATCGATGGGAAAGAGGCAGTGGATAGGCGATGAGGTCATTCTCACATGGCTCTTCTGAGATGAGCACGCGCGATTATCCAAACATTTCTAACTAGCTTTTGGTCATTTCTAACTAGCTTTTGGTGGAGAAAAGACTGTCTTTGTTATCATTGAGACTGATTTTTGAGACTATGTGGGTTTTCGCTTTCATGTCAACACTAATTTGTTCAAGATAACAGCTGAGACAACATTTTAACAGCAGGAATTACCTGGTGTGTTTTAAGTGTTACTGAGTTTTTGACATGATTAATAATAAATGCTGGCACATAAAACTACTAGTCATGAAACTAACCACTCCATTACACTGCATGTATATGCATATTCTACCAGGGTTAGGGTTAGACTTATATATTAAGGATACTTGACTGATGTAGGATCACAGCAACTGGCCACAACTCAAGCAGACTTGGAATGAGTAACAAAGATTACTACCATGATTTAAAGAAAACATATCTCCATCTCCATATGAGGAAATTCATTATAATGAACTGCTACTGGAAGGTGTTAAAAGCCTCCTTGATCATATAAAAGTGCCGTAATAAAAGTCAATCAAAGTCAAAATGCAAGGATTCGATCTCTGAAGATGACTTCAAGCTAAGCACTTTTAGCCAACCACATCAACACCAGTACTCTGCTCTGCTAACAGCCACCGAGCTGACACTTTGTTCGCACTAGCTATGCCAGTGCTAACTCGTGGGAGGTATCGGATGTTTCGCAGGGCTGCGGCAGATCTTACGCTTTTGCATCAGCATGGCGGCTTTTGAAGGGTGAGTGACGCTAACACCTTATGAGGTAGAGGTGAGGCTGTTTGGGGAAATAGGAAGTGTTTCTACTGAAGCTTCTAATCCCCCTAGGACAAACATACTGTTAAATATACTTAGATCACCCATACTAACATAGGCATACTTTGGCCATTAAAAGAGACAGCAGATGTCAGAGAATGCAACAAGTAGTTGCGCATGTGTACACCTTCTATTCATATATACAACATTTAATGTTTAAAAGAGGCATTTATTAAAATGGCTATGCTTACAGTTCACATGACATTTGGAATGATGTGTTGTTTAAGAACTCTTTATTCTGTACTTTAACTGCAGTACTCACTTTGTTCTTTTTTGTTTTGTCTGTGTTTGTTTTAGCCGTTTGCAATTAGAACATTAGAACAAGTTCAGTCTTTAAGTCTTAATGTAATGTTCTGCTTTGATTGTTTTGGGGGTTTATTTTTTGTGTTGTTAGCAGCTGAGATCTACAGTCAGATACATCTCATATGCACTAGTCATATGTCATCTAAGCCATGTGAATATTTCCTATATTCATACCCAATGAGAAAGGGATGGATCTGGAAAAAATATAGATTTCAAAATAATGCCATCATTTGGTTTAGAATAAAACCTAGATCCATATAAGTATAATAATAATGAAGAATGTTATGGGTTGCAGGGAGGCGGAGAGAGAGAGAGAGAGAGAGAGAGAGAGAGAGAGAGAGAGCGAGAGAGAGAGAGAGAGAGAGAGAGAGAGAGAAATGAGAAGATCTTGAAATTGTGCACTAATAAAATTCGAGGTCATTTACA
>NC_137504.1:23817500-23835000 GCF_041902795.1 Electrophorus electricus
GCCTCAAGCTTCTGCTCCAGTTACTGTAGCTGCTTCTGTCCTTCAGACTGGCCTTATATGGACTGACTGGGTCTTCTACAACCCTGCCTCTGCAACACACTCTCGCTCTCTTTCTCTCTCCCTCTTTCTAGCTCTCTCCCCCTCTCCACTTCAGTTTTATTTGCTCCACAACTCTACATCCAAAAGAAAATTATTCAAAATGTATGTACTATAATTTGTTATTCAAAATGTATTATAATTTGAATGTATTTGCACTTATTATTTAAAAACATACTTATATTAATGTCTTTTATATATACATCTATATTAAATATTAAATTGAGATTGTATTAAATCTTATTTTATGTCCCATGGACAAATATTTTTCACTGACAAGATTCTCTTACCCATCTTATGAAGAGATCTAGCCAACTGTTCTTGAAGACTTCAGTCCACCATATCTAGGTGACGTACAGCTCACACTGCCTTCAAGCCACATACCAAAATAAAAAATAATGTTGATAGCAAAGCATGCTACTTTGACTCACAAGGCCTAGAATGGTTATTTCTTAGTTGCTCTGACTCACGCAGCTTTTCGGCATGTCAGCTGGTGTGTGTGAATACCTTTGCCCACTTCCAAAACTGTAAGCGTTTTCTATGTTAGAAACCAGAAGCCAAGTCTATGTGTTTTTAATATGCTTTTGGCACAGAGGAAAACCACGTGAAGTGTACTTTCGCATTAATTCTGATAGGAGAAATGCTACATATTGCAAATATATGTATGATATTTCGCTGGTTAAAGCTGAGCCATAGTTAGTGCTGGCGGTGTCTAGCATATGTATGAGCATATCTGTGGGAGCAGAGGTGATTTTAAGTCTCAAAGGTCACAGAGGCCAAAAGCCGCAGCAACCTGAGTTGGGATACTGACTCGGACAATACTCAGAAAGAAATTAATCTTTAATTGACATTAGAGTCTAGACTGCCTAAACTTCTGGAGAAACTTTAAATACAATTTGCCTTACAGTAGTTTGATTATTTATCAGGTTTGGCTTTATCATTAAGAGAAGGATGGCAGTAGTAGTGTGAGAAATTAGCCATAGTAGAGAACTAGCATTAAAAATCTTAAATTACTGTCTGCTGTATATTCTTTGTTGATAAAGCTTTGAAATATTAAGGATCGTGGTCATGTCTGGTTCTGAATTAACAGAATCTCATTAACAGAATATTCCTATTAGAAACAAGTAAATGACTTCATCTTATTGTGTGAATTAGGAGATTTTCCTAAACTCTCCAGACATTCTTTTTTTTTTTTTTTTCATTTACAGCCATTTGACCACTTCTGAGGAAAAAATAAATAATTAAACCTCTCGCACACCTGTGGTGCTTGGACCCCAATTATTGCCCCGTATTACGTAAGTTCATACAAGAACACAACGTTACTTGTGTTCATACAAGAAGGTGTGATTTTTGGGTGATTTGCCATGATCAGACTTATCCATATCCAGCAGTTTACAAAATTATACATGTGATGCACTTCCTGTAAATAATGATTTAAAGATCAATGATGCATGATTACACACAACATTCAAACAAGCGTGGAGCAATAAATACTCTCACGGAGTTATTAGATTACATGAGTGCTGTTCTTCATTATTCTTACCATAAGAAATAATGCTGCAGATTATTACATTGCTGCTTTAATGCTAGATCACAGTTTCTCAAATTCATTTTGCTCTCTCATCATATGCCCTGTGGAACCCTACTGAAGGTAAGTTCTTACATTAGAAATGTGTGTTAAACCTTTCTAAAGTTTATAAATATTTCTTTAATTGTCTGTAACATTATAAGCTAATTCCCACCATTAGATTTTTGTCATCGAATACACTGAGGTTTTCAGAACGAAAGAGGCAGCGGGTAAAAGAACGTCTGTAATGTCCTTCATGTCCAATATATGTTAAAACATGTCATTTTGCATTATTTCCTTGTTTTTTTTAGTCAGGTAAGGGTCCAAATGTTTTGGCCCTTTGTTCCTGTATTCTCATGCAATCGGGATGAGGGAGAGACTACACCCAGATCTGCAGTCTCTGTTTGAAATCTGCATGTAGTGATAGCTCATGAATAAATAATCCCTATACGGCATCTCATGCAAATCCATGCAAATGTAGGCTTCAGGCCATACAATTTCTCCCTTGTTTGTGCATCAGTGTGTCTGTAGGTATGTGCATGTGTGTCTGCTAGTGTGCACAGATGTGTGTGCATACATGTTCCAACTCAAGCTTTTCAATATGTAACAAAAGTTTTAATATCTAGTCTGAGTTGATGACTTTGCATTTTTTAACATTGGCCCGTTTCACCATGACAAATTTATTTATTTCTTCTCGTCAGTTGTTGAGTATGCAGTGTGTTCGAAGTGCTTTACACTGTGTGTGCATGTGGGTGTGTGTGTGTGCGTGCATTTGCAATAAAACTGAAGGAAAACATTCGCTGGAACGTTGAGGTCTCGTGAGACATCGCAATCCAGGAACTTCACACAATCCCATCACTCCTGCTCTAGTATACATCTTTCTATTAAAGTTCAGCAAAGTTTTTAAAGGGGGTTGGGAGGTTCTTCGATGATTTCAATGTAGTATGGTCACAAAGGACAAAGCCGCAAATCTTTCCCTTCCACTCTGCCAGTGCTTCTGTAAACAAGACCCAGTCCCAAGTAATGATGCAAAGATGAAATTAACCTAAAGATTCCTTCTTTTCCAGCAATGTTTTAGAACCATGTCCTGGTGGTTCTGTGTAGCTCTCACACCTTCTGAAGGTACCTGGCACCTAATGGGTTCTCTCTGCAGGAATAAGATCGAGCTGGCTTAAATGCTTCTATCTGAAGCTCTTTTTTAAAGATTGTGTTTCTCTACCATTTTTTTTTCTACATTTTCCATGTATGTGTCTATCATTTGATTTCTCTTACAGACAGTCATCTAATGGCTTTTGTTCTTGCACTGGGTGTCTTTCCGCATCCGGTCATCCAGTTCCTGGAGCGCTCATGCATGTTTGTATGTGAGAGATAGATAGAGAGAGGGGGAGAGAGGGAGCAGGAGAGAGGGGGAGATGCTATGGAGCAGTGTATGCACTGCTGGAGCTCTCTCTGCCTTCTCTCCTCTACTTTCTCTCTTTTACTCCCTGGAGCAGAATGTTGAACATAGGCTGAAGCCCATTTTACATGGTGTCTGCCCCTCACACAGGCGTGTGCAATCTTCCACACATAACCCACTAATGTGTGCATGTGTGTGTGCATGCAGGTGAGGAAACGTGTCCATGTGGATGTGTGACACCAGCAACCTTATTATCTCTCCATCCTTTCATCTGCTACCATCGACTTCCCCATATTTTATTGGATACTGACATAGCTCTTCCTCTCTCTCATTTTACCCCCTTCCTCACTTAACCAGTGTGTGTATGAGAGAGATTTATCAGACTATATATATATATATATATATATATATATATATATATATATATATATATATATAAAAACTTTTTTCTGTCATACTAAGGGACTATATCGCTTAATGGCAAGGTCTTTGTTTAGAGTTGAAGATGGCCCTTTTCTTGCTGCCCTGTTTTTCATAGACTCGCCCTGGATCAATGATTGTATGTCTGAAATATTGATCCTGAAATCCTGGACTGAGAAACCACTGTTTCTCTCGAACCCTCTCGCTCATCTCCTTGCACTACACACACACATGCACACCCACCCACTCACACACACACACACACACACACACACACACACACACACACACATGCATACACTCATTCTCTTTCCCCAATAACCACACCTCATAAATAAAGTAAAAAGCATTGGCTTTCAAACCCCTAAGCACCCCCACCCATATACACTACGTGGACACACACCCTACACAGCCCATCATCTAGACTCTGCTTCTACTAGAGTGTGTGGGTCCCACTTGCAAGTTCTGGACATTTGTGAGCATGTATGTGTTTGTGTGTGTACGTGTATATGTTTGTTTGTGTGTGTGTGGGTGTGTGTGTGTGTGTAAGCGCGCGCGAGCATACGCACTCACGTTTGTATGTGTGTATGCATGCTAGAGTTCTTGTGCTTCCACCTGCTGTCAGTTCACTCAACCAAAGAGCGAGAGAGAGAGAGAGAGGGTCTTCTCCCCTGGTTGGGTCGTGGGGTCCTGAGGAAGGACAGCCGTGCTCTCTCATACATATTCATCCATTCATCTCTGTGCCTTAGTCCCATCAGCTGCCACCTCTCCTGCAACAACACCCCCCCCACTGCACCCACCCCCACCCCCACTCTGAGCAGCTTTGTGTGCCCAGCAAGAAGCTCTCCTCTCCAGCCACACCGCCTTTTGTCCACCCCCCATCCCCCGGTCATTCCCTCCCCTGGTTCTCCCCTTGGAGCTGCAGACGGCTGGTTGTGCTGGGATGACCCAGCTGAACAAACAGCACATGCTGGGTGTGAGATGGCTGAGTGTGGCTGGAGAATGTCAGGGGTGGGGTGGGGGTGTATATGGGTGTTGGGTAGGACCCAACACACCTGCACCTCCTATCTTTTTGTTCATCAGCAGTCATGTTTATTATCTGGTTTTATGGTGCAGAGCCGAGATATAGAAGTTATAGTAAGTTCAGGTTAAGTACTGCATCTTAACGTTAGTAATGCATGGAATGTGCTGAGCTAGAGCTGAGCCAATGCAAAGGCTGAGGGAGAGGTGTCAGCAACCACAACCACAGGCACTCCCATCACCCACCAGCACCCCGCTGCACCGGCGCAATACAGTTTAATACATTCATACACTGCATATGTACCTAAATACCCAAACACAAATGTGAGAGCAACATCCTCAGCAACCCCTACACACAAATACACACACACAGCACTATCCTTCGTTGCAATATTGCCCATGTAGAGTGGGGCTGGGATTGCAGACCTGTGTTTGGTAGGAGTGATGGTGATAGTGATGGCTGTTTGCTCTTAATGGTGAGAGCAAGGCAGCGCCGAGCCCTGATTTAAGACACCGTAGCTCTTCCCTATTGCCTCTGGCTCTCTGAGTCCCCTTAGACAAAAGAACTCATGTTGCCCAGTGAAATACAGCCCTCCACTGGAGAAGAGAGGAGAGGGTAAAAAGGAAAGGATGGATGGAGAGGAGAGGGTAAAAAGGAAAGGATGGATGGAGAGAAGAGGAGAGAGAATGGGTTGGGAAGAGAAGAATGGGAGGAGAAGGTACTAATTTCCTGTATCCTTGAGTTGGCCTTATTGTTTAAAGATTCCAATAAAAGATTTTCACCCAACTGTGTTCCTTATGTACATTAGTTGTAATTGTTGCACAATGTTTGAAGTCTAATGAACAGAGCAAGCCAGTATCTTTTAATAAAATTACAATATAGCTAGAGATAATATCCTTTGATTTTTTAATTCTATTTTTGATGTGCCACTAGACAGCATATGTTGTCTATATGTATAAAATATTCAGGTACCAGAGGCACAAATCAAACATTAAGTTTAATGCCATGACTGCAAAATAGCACTATACAAATGGCATCTATTTCCTGGTGACATTAAGATTATAGTGCAGTAACTACAGCTAATCCAGAGGCAGTAAATACCGAGCTGTGGTTGGGGTTATTTTTGTATTTGGCAAAAACATCATTCAGGAAAACAATTTGGAACAGAACAATGATAAGGGAAAAAGTGGAATATCAGTGCCTTCCATAATCAAAGAAGAGGTGTACTCTATTGTAAAAAGAAATGGCTTGGTTAATGAGTTGTTCTTAAATGAGTTGTGTTACCAACAAATACAGCATACTCAATGATACAGCAAGACAGTTAGATGAGGTAGGCCTAATAGTATTCTATATAGCATGAAAATGCAACTAATCAGCTTTTACAGTGTACTTACCTGTCTGACATCAACAAACAGACAATGTGTGTGTGTGTGTGTGTGTGTGTGTGTGTGTGTGAGAGAGAGAGAGAGAGAGAGAGAGAGAGAGAGAGAGAGAGAGAGAGAGAGAGAGAGAGAGATTCTCACCTTAAGCAAACAGGAACATTTTGCTCTCAGCCCTAGGGAGAACACACACAAAAGTCTGGCCAAAAATAAATAAAAATAGAAAGAGCATCTCTCTCTCTCTCTCTCTCTCTCTCTCTCTCTCGCTCTCTCTCTCTCTCTCTCTCTCTCTCTCTCTCTCTTTCACTCTCTCTCTTTCTCCTTAATTAAGGCAGACCTGATCACAAGGCCAAACCTTGAGCTCAGTTAATGCACTGACAATTTCTACCACACTTAATACCTATCCATCTTATAGCGTCTCTTATAATTCATACCCACACACTTCATCACACACATGCACAAAGGGGTTAACCCTCTGTCAAGGAGAAGCAAGTGTCTTCTAATCACCACGTGGTGTAGGCCACATTCTGACATCATAAAAGCTGTCAGAAACACAATGTGCCTGTGACAGGCCAAAGGGGCACTGCCATAGGATGACTCAACGGCCATAGTCATGACCCCAGCCCTTGAACATGTGCCAGTATGGCCTATAGTGTAAAAGTCACTAGACTGAAAGAGAAGGGGTGTGGCCTATGACCAGCAACTTATTTTTTCTGAGCTAGTTTGATTGGTCATCTTAAAAGGCCATTGAGCAATTGCTTAATTGCATTAATTATTCTTTAGAGCTAATTAACAGTTTTTACAGACAAGTTATATAATGGTTCACTATAAATGAGGCAGAACTTTCTGACTTGATGCGGTACATTTTTATGAGATAACTTTACAAATGGGCCCAGATTGACAATGTGTATACTGCAAACAGCAGCTACTCTCTCAGAACCATGTGGTTAATAGAGATTAATTCCCATGAATAACTCAACTGAAAGGGTTCACTGAAGCATCTTCTTTCACTAAAAATTCCACACCAAGTACAATAAAACGGGAAAAGTTGGACCAACTTTTAAAAAAACCTACTTACTTCAATTAGTCACATCTGAAACTTGAATTAGTTCAAATAAGATAATCACTTTTAAAAGATTAGACTTCAGTGAACTCATTTAAGTTTTAGATGTGATAAATTATAACTGCAGAGTTTATTTAGAAGGCTGGTTCCTTTTGTGCAAGCCTTCTGTGCCTCATTCGTGTTTGTCAGTCCCTTCCATAATGAACTGGGACTAAGGGAAGCTCTCTCCTATCTCACTGTGGATGACCTTTGCCTCCTGTGACCACTGCCCTTCATGATTTGAAGAAGACCCACTCTGAACGATATCCCAGTGCCCGGTTCCTACTGGCGTTTGTCAAGAGCCGCCAGCGAGCGTGCCATCAGAATCGAAAGCGGCATGACAGCAGCCTAGGCGTTAGCAATGGGTTTTTGTCACCACTGACGCTCAGCAGTGCAGCGAGGGTGCAGGTGTGGGTGGGAACTTCTGACAGAAATAGATGTTCTTTGAGAGAAAGCGACGTGGAAAACATTGGCGAATTAACATCGCGAGTTACATGACGGCAAGATGATATTCAAATAACGGGATGGAATAAAGGAACAGAACTGCGTTGGGTGGGGTGCGGGCATCCGTTAAGGGGGCGAGACTGTGTGAGAGAAAGTGAGACTGTGGCTGAAGGTGAAATGACCTAAAGTGGATTCATGAATCGACAGAAAGCACAAACCAGAAGAACGCTGTTGTTTGTCAGAGAATTAGTGATATATAGCAAACGATGCACTCACAGAGAAAGAAAAAAACAAGAAGAGAGAAAACAAAAACAGAAGGGCGTGATAATAAGAGAGGTAGGGAGAAAGAAAGAGGGGTAGAATGAAGGAGAAAGAGAGTGATAACCCTGGCTCAGGCTCTGTGGCTGAGGAGGGAGCGGCCTCTGTGGGCTCCTGCCATCACCATGGCGACGGCTGGAGGAGGAAGAGGAAGTGGCAGAAAATAGAATGTGGTTTCGCTGAGCCCTGCAGTCCTGCGGCAACTCTCTGCTCCCCATATCACGGAGAGAGGGAGAGAGGGAGAGAGGGAGGGAGGGAGGGAGGGAGGAAGATAGAGAGAAGGTAGAAAGGAGGGGTAGTATGAGGGTTAGAAATGAGAGCATAGCTGGGGTAAAGAAAAACCATAGAAGAAAAAGTAGGGGAAGGAGAAGCGGGATGTGGAAAGAAATGAGTGAGAGAGAATACTGTGGAGAAGTTGGAGGGAAGATGGGAGCAGAAGCGAAGGAGGAGGAGAAGAGAGGAAAATGCAAAAGAGAGGATATAGGACAAAACAAGAAGAGAGAGAGAGAGGGAGAGGGAGAGAGGGAGAGAGGGAGAAAGAGGGAGGGAGAGGTAGAGTGAGAGGGAGGGAGAGGGAGAGAGAGGGAGAGGGAGAGAGAGAGGGAGAGAGAGAAGGGAGAGGAGAAATTGCAATGACCCTGCTGTAAACAGAAGAGTAAAAGGAGCACATGTCGAGGAGAGGCAAAGAAAGGGAGGGAGAGTGAATGTTCCAGAGAAAGGAGAGGAAGAGCAAGTGAACAGTGCAACCAAGAGGGAGCGGAGAGAAGGAGAGAGAGGGTGAGGGAGAGAGAGAGTGAGAGAGAAAGGGAGAGAGGGAGAGAGAGAGAAAGATAGGGAGCGGAGAGAGGAAGAGAGAGAGCGTGAGAGAGAGAGAGAGAGAGAGAGAGAGAGAGAGAGAGAGAAGGAGCGAGAGAGTGAGGGAGGGCCAAAGAAGCAAAATATCCACAATATACCACAACAATATATGATGCACAATAAAGGCAGATTAGTTTATTGGATCACAGGGCAAATTCCTGATAGTAATTTAGTGACATTACATTTCTAATCAGTTCAGTTAGGTAGGCTCTATTTGTCTCTGAGAGAGTACAGTCATAAGCTATAGTTTAGTTTAGGTCAGTAAAGGTCATATCTATGCAATATACATGCATAGACAAACTACATATCCCAATATGCATAATACTTAACACTACATCTAATAGCTTTTTCATATGCAGGACAAATTGGAATTACCTAATGATACATTCATATCAATTACTTAACACTGAGTTGGGTCACCCACTGCAGTGGTTTAGGGTGTTTAGCAACTACACTGATAAGCTTCCCTTTATCCCTTTCTATAAGATTTGACACGTGGCCATTTCTTGTGTTTGGTGGTGCAGATTTTCCATATATCGGCATGTTCTTCCAAACCCTTCTCGCATATAAAATCATTTTAATTTTGCGACCAGGATAATTCTAGCACTGACTATATGATCTCTCTGCTTGCAGCCTTATGTAACTCCCATATCAAAGTGCTGATGGTGAAACCATATTGATAACTGGCATTCAATGCCTGGCATTCTTGCCTAGCTGCATTTGTAAATTAAATGTAGTTACCTCAATGCCTTCATGTGGTGGTTACTTCGACCACGCCCTGTAAAACAAAGTTAATATAGTGTATCTTCTGGAAACTGATTTGATCAAAACAGAATGCTGCATTGCTCACTACACATATTTGGTCAGCGCAAGCCATATCCATTAAAACTTGAGGTAGTGCTCTCCTGCCTCCGACCTCAGTAGTATTGTCAGCACTGCGCGTATTGCCAGTCAAGCTGCCTCTGGTGTCACAGTTGCACCTTGCTGTTTTCAGATAACAGAGATGCCTCTGTCGTAAACAACTCCGCCGTCATCTGTGCTGAAACCTTAAAGTAGCTGATTCAACTGCGACAGCTTATTGACAGTAAAGTCCCTACAGCTTTGTGATGTCGTTGATTGTGTTGTTGTTGTTAGCCCATGCCTGGCCATTTCCCTTTATCCATTGATCGATATGTCAGTTACATGCTATAATTAGCAGGTCGGCGAGGATAAACCAGGTGGAGCTTAGGTTAAATCTATCTGTATTTTATCCATAGTGACCAGTCATGACACACTAGTCATAAATTAATGCTGTGTGGCAGTAAGGTTGTTAGAAGTCTGGATAAACAACAGCAGTGGTTATTGGGAAAAGCATATATGTGAAGTTGAATCACAGAGTAGGTAAAGGTAGTTGTGGATCAGATTCGTCAATCACTTTCAGTCAGATTACAAACTAAATCTTTGGATTAGAGACCAAGGCATTCTCCCCTTGGCACTGTTTGTGTGTGTGAGTCACAGAAGAGATGTCCATTTATTTTTAGCCATGATAAAACTTAGTCTGTGGAGACAAGAAATACTTGGGTGAGTTTGTGTGATGATTTAGTGTGAGGAACAGATAGTGTAAATAAGTATATATATTCATTTGAGCATCTGATCTCTGTGTGTTTGTGTGTGTTTGTGTGTGTGTGTGTGTGTGTGTGTGTGTGTGTGTGTGTGTGTGTGTGTGTGTGTGAGTGTGTCTCTGTGCTGCATGCAGTTGTGATTTGTGTTTCCTGTGGACACGATCCAGGCCCACAGTAGAGGTGGTACAGCTGACGTGGATGGATATGACCCTGCTGATTAGCTGCAGTATGGATGTCTGGTCAGCTGTCTGGAGGTTTGGCCCATACTGAGAGTCCTATTCAACAGACACGTGGCTGGCACTGCCTGCTTTATCTTACTGAGAGTGTGTGGGGTAGTGACTACAAGGGGGGTCTGAGTGTGTGTGCGTGCGTGTGTGTGTGTCCGTGCGTGCGTGCATGTGTGTGTGCGCGCGTGTGTGAGTGCGTGCGTGCGTGCGTGTGAGTGCGTGCGTGCGCATGTGCATGCGTGCGTGCGCGCGCGTGCGTGCGTGCGTGCGAGTGTGCATGCATGCGTGCGCGTGCATGCATGCGTGCGTGCGAGTGTGTGTGTGTGTGCGTACGTGCGTGTGTGCGTGTGTATACGTGCGTGCATGTGCATGTGTGTGTGTGTGCGTGCGTGTATGTATGCGTGCGTGCGTGCGTGTGAGTGTGCGTGCGTGTGTGTGCGTGCGTGCGTGCGAGTGTGTGTGTGTGCGTGCGTGCGTGCGTGCGTGCGTGCGTGCGTGCGTGCGTGCGTGCGTGCGTGTGTGTGTGTGTGTGTGTGTGTGTGTGTGAGAGAGGGGGGTTGGATTAAACAGCTGTGGTCGAGATGGATAGAGGGAGGGACCAGAATCAGCTTGGCAGATGGATAAAGCGGCAGGCCTTTCTTTCTTCCTAACCCCCTTTGCTGTCCTTTCTCTCTGCTTTCCATTATGCTTTCCCCCTCTGTCAGGCTGTTCAATACAACTCTCTTATGAATACTACCTTTCAAGCACCAGCTTGCCAAAACAGTTGTATTTTGTCCTGTGTGTGTCTGTTTTGGCTTAGTGAATCTGTCTTAGCTATCAGCTGTGCTCTTGTCGCTGCTTTTAGTTTCACATTAGTTTTGATTAGACTTCCGTCTTTGGTCAGGCCAGTCAACCGACATGTAATTACAGTCTCTAGGTTTTCTTCTGATTGTTTCATTTGGCTAAGAGAAGCCCACCTGTCTCAAAGTGTGTCCTGTCCTGTGGGGCAACATGTCCCATGTTGTGACCTGTCCCATGGTGTGACCTTTGCTGCTGCAGTCCTGAACGCCTGCTCTGAGTCTCTCCTTTGCTGAGACCTCCAGCGTTGGGCCATGGGAGCGAGTTGCCAGGAAACCAGTTGTACACAGCCAAACAACTTACTTCTGCCAGACAGCTCTTGGAGTGAATCATCTAGTATTAGTGGCTGTGTTTCGAACACCCCCGCCCAACACACGCGCGTCTGTGCGCGCTCACTTACGACGCTAGCGATCTGCCTGCATATGGTTCTGAGAGAGGTCTCCGCCATCAGTTGTGGACTTGTGCCCTGGCTCTAGCCAGGGGCTGTTGGAGCACAATGGATGCTCTGTACCGAGTCTGAATGCTGTAAAGAGCTGAGTAGGCCCTTCGCTCGTTCTACCAGTCAATGGGCTCTCCACATGTCCCTATGGGCCTTCAAAGTGGAACCCCTTGGCTATGGAGGACACACAAAGCATAGCATTCTGCTTTCTTCGCCTATGACCCTGTCTGGTGACACAGGGCAACTGCTCCAACTGAGAGCAACCACAGAAATGCTACCAGTTCTGGTATAGGATGAATATTGATATCCAATCATTGCAAGTCTAAGATAAGCATGGTCTTGTACTTGGTAAGCAACCAGCAATCAAGCCAATAGTTAACACTTATGTACTCTTTTACAAAATGTGTATAAAGACTACCTTAGTAAGACTGTCAAACTGTTGAGGCTGAGCTAAACACAGACACTTCCTGTAATTGTTTCAACTACCATACATATGTCATTTAAGCTTGCTAATAAATAAATGACTAAATAGTAAGGCTTTAGATAAATTTAGCTGGGTAATTCATGAGAACTTGGGGAAGGTTCCAGGAAAATGATCAGCAATGTTATAACTGGTGCATTGTTTGTAACATTTCCTCGATGGTCCAAAATGTATAAAACTGATAAACTTGGCAACTTATTTTACAGTAAATAAATAAATAAACAACCAACACTGAACAAATTACAAAGCAATGTGTCAAAAATGCAGTCAATTTGCTTTGGCTGTTCCCATCCTTGCCTTTGTCTGGGGAGGCAGCCTTGACTGGCTGTTAGCTAGCAGCCTGGAGGGCATGCTTGCTAAAGGCCTGAGAGGAAAACTATTGATTTGACCAGTAGGTCATAGAGCTGACAGCTGCAGGGGGAAGGTAAGGGGTGAGGGGGCAATCATCCCTCCTGCTGGAGGAGGGGTTGCCTGAGGGAGATTCAGGTGAGCTTACCTTCAAGAAGCTAGTGAATGGCCTTCTAAACCTTTGCAGGTGGCTATCTAAGTGTACCAAAGCCCAGTAAAGATACTGTTTACCTGCATACTTCAAGTTATTTTTTGCAGTAAAATACAGAAACGGCTGCTGATTTGCTCCATGGCAGGGTGTTTTATATCCCTCTGGTTGCAACAGCAATAATATGATTTTATAACTGCCAGATGAAAGCATTTCCTATATAAACTGTCCTCTCATCGCTAAACTGCACGGAGCCACATGTGGTGAAACGCTAAGTGGGAAATGCTTTGAGGATCCTTCTTCAACCTTTAGCCAAACCCCTTCTTCCCATTACTGGAGTGCCCATCCAGGGATGTGGGGAGGGAGGA
The DNA here is from genome assembly GCF_041902795.1 of Electrophorus electricus. Taxonomy (NCBI): domain Eukaryota; kingdom Metazoa; phylum Chordata; class Actinopteri; order Gymnotiformes; family Gymnotidae; genus Electrophorus; species Electrophorus electricus. Next base: position 23,830,548 of record NC_137504.1, read on the forward strand.
TGACGTCCTAAGTGTCATCTGTGATTGCTGCTGGCGTAGTCACATGTGTCTGCCGCGGCTAACAGAACCATTTCTGTGATTAACAGTCTCGCCGACCCCATCAAACACCCGACCTCGCTGCTTCCTGCCCGATACCTCCCCCCCACCCCAAAACGCGTCTCAGCTGGCGGGTGTGTCATCTTAGATAGCCTGTGTGTGTGCATGAGAGAGAGCGAGAAAGAGAAAGAGATTTGTGTGTAAGAGAGTGAGTGGATGTGTACAGAAAATGAGTGTATTTGTCAGAAAACAAGATGGACTGTGCATGTGTGCGCATGTACACGTGCATGCACACCTAGTGTGTCCAATTGGTGTTCAAGGAAGGCGCTATTCATTCTCCTGAGGTCTGCGTGGAGAATACTTATGTCTCCTCGGTCTCAGCAAAGGTGTCCTTGCCACAGGCAGAGAGGTACAATGCATTCCTTACTTTCAGCAATCAACATGCACCTGAAGATACAGAACCACTCCTACCTCCCTACACATCCTCTCAAAGATCGAAAGGGCCTAGCTGGAAGGAAAACTCTGCCCATACATTTCTTACTTTCACAAATGTCTGAGAAGCTCCAAGAATAAAACAGCATTATGTTTGTGTGGGTGGCTGGCTGGTTATTTTGTGAGGCGGAACGCACTCAAGTATGTCAGAAATACCTGTATTCCTGGTGTGTGGGAATATGCTTCTGTACTGCAGAATTGTATTCTGTTCTTTCTTCATTCACCTTTAAGTAAATGTGGTTAACTTACATGCCATGCTCCTGTAGAACTGCTGGCCCAAGATAGGGAAAAAAACAACTGAAAATGTATGAATTTAAAAAAATATTCCATCAGTGCTGCAAAGTACACTGGCTGGAAGTACATCACAGACAAACTGTAACACTGTGGTAAGCAAGCAGCTATGAGTCTAAGAAATCAATTTAAATTTTCTGTAAAGCTTGGAGATATAGGCCAAATTTTTATTTTATTTATTTTGACAATCAAAAACCTTTACTTTTGGCACATTTCATTTTTCTCAAAATGTTTTAGGATTAAATTCATACAGATTTGTATTTTTCACATTTTTATGAGATTTGGGTAGCTTAAACACAAGATCTGTTTCACTACAACATCACTCAAAGGTACTATTATCATTTTACTAGGCCTTTGCACAGAGTTACATAAAGATTAAACCCAACAGCCACTTTAAAACACCTACTGTGTAGGTACATCTTGTAGGTGTGCAGTTAAGACCATATAGGCTATGTGTTGCTATGCACGTGTTAGACATCCTCTAGCCCTAAATCGTAGTCAACTTCTGGCCACAGTTGGCTGGATATGTTCTCAGCCAATAGTGACAAAAAAACAGGAACATTGCTGTGTCTAATAAACCTGTAACAGGCGAACACCCACAACCACACCATTACCACGTCAGTGCTAATGCCACGCTGACAGCGGTCCAATACACAAATAATGTATAGTTAGTGGCAGTCCGGCAATGAGAAACTAACCAGTGATCAGCATACATTGTGGCTGATTAATTGGGAATGCCAAAAGATTGGCTGTAGTCTGTAACTGCATACTTTAAAAAAATGTTTAAACCTGTATAGGTGTAGTTGTAATAAACTGGACAGAGGCACAGGAACTCAAAGGCTTTTTGAGTATGTATGTTAACTGGATGTTCACTTGGCTTTGCTGCATTAAGATAGCAAAATAAGTTGGCAAGCTGAACAAAGGTGTTTTCCACACTTGTCTTCTGTTCTAAAACTCGTTTTTCCTCAGAAGTTTGGTTCATTCATATAACTGAGACTCACTTGAGTCATGAGACGTCCGAAAAAATGTTCCAAGAATCAAAGTCCAAAAAAAAAAAAAAAACCTCACTTGTAAGCTACTTTGGAACCCAAGCTATTAATTAGAACACCGAATTCACAGTCTGTGAAAAAGCCAAAAGTTAAATTTTCTTCTTGACCCTAGGCTAAATGTGACATCATTTTTAAGATCTGAAATTGCTTCTTACTGTAGCCCAACATCATCATTAGCAAGGAACATAGCGTTTTACTGTGTTTGTTTTAACACAAATGCACGGATATTCTCCGATAGCCTACAGTACTTTCAGTTCATTTGGCTCCACAGAGCGCTATGCAAAACTTGGTGCAGGCGACCTTTAGCTTATCAGCAATTTGGTTAACTGTTTCCACTGCAACTAGTGTTTTGGGGAAAGGGCAGACGTGAGATTAGTCTTAACTGTAGGCTAAAGATATTCAACTTTACCCGTTCAATAAACAATCGACTTTGCGAGTAACTATGTTGTTTAATAGGCCTGCTGAAACAGCTTCATTGAGCTCGAGCAGCGACTGTTCATCCAAACGCAGAATGGTTTCGTAAGCCCCTTTCATACAGAACCAACCGCGGGTGCAATAGCTCGATTTTGCCATTCCTTCTGGCCTCCCTCTATCTCGCTATCTCTTTCAGTGTTGCTGCATTCCTCTTTTCCTCCTCCTCCTCCTCCTCTCTCTCTCTCTCTCTCTCTCTCTCTCTCTCTCTCTCTCTCTCTCTCTGTTCGTTATCTAACCAAACCCAACAGATTCTTCTCAGCACTGCTAAGAGAAAATCAGTTTGTTTTTTTCCTCCTCGTTTTTGTGTGTGTGTGTGTGTGTGTGTGTCTAGGTCCCCGCTGCCTCGCTCTGCTGCTCACCCTTCCTCCCTCCCTCCGCCTCTCCCTGCTTTTGCTGGCTCTGCTTTCGTTCTAACCTCCCCCTCCCCTTCCCTCAAGGGAATAAAGGTCATTGCGCAAATGATTACTCAGACCTCGGTCGCCATGGAAACGTGGTCATGTGACAGGGACAGGCATGCATCGAGCACAACAAAGGAGCCGATTAGTAAGCCAGCGATGGAAAGCCATTGCCTGGTTTGGCGTTGGTGTGTTCTCCGTATTTCTCTCTTTCCTTCTCCGTTTCTCTCTTCAGCTAACTGGGGGAGGGAGGAGAGAGCGGAAAAAGAAAGCCCAGGAGTCTGCTTCTTCCTGCGTCTCTTTGTCTAAAGTGCCAGTTTTACCCTTTTGAATTAGAATTTTGAGAACTCCCGCAAAACAGCCACAATACACGTTCAGCCGAGGTTGTTGCTCGGATTGGAAGATAACTTTTCCAATGAGCACCAAAAACTGATACTCATTCAATTCGCCACGCACATGATAGTTTTGTTTTATTATTGAAACGAATTCATAATGGATATGCTACAATATTATATATATATATATATATATATATATATATATATATATATATATATATATATATAGCTCTGGAACCTCTGTCCGTCCAAAATGGCCTGTTTCTCTGGAATCCTTGTGTACTTCACTAGTTTTTAATATCACTCACTCACTCACTCACTCAGTTTTCTCTCTCTCTCTCTCTCTCTCTCTCTCTCTCTCTATATATATATATATATATATATATATATATATATATATATATATATATATATAGTTTAGACTTACCTACGTGTTATTAAAACCTACTGCAGTGTGATGCAGTATGATGAGTATAATGTAGAATACATTATAGGCCTATACAATGTGGGACTGTTTCAAATACAGACTGTGTCCTGCAGTGAATATAAACCCCCTTTCACACGGCAAGTTTCTTTCTAATAAATTCATGAGTATTTAGGTCACAAGTAGTACTTTATTCCTTTTAATGAATTGCTTCATTCTAATTATTAAAAGTTAATATGGATAACAAGTCTCATTCATTTGTGTCATTTAGCTATTTTCTGTTTGTTTCCACACAGCAGAGGGTCTAGAGAGGGTCTCCTGTGCATCCTGTGGATAGCTGTCCTGTGTTTTGGGTATAAAATTCTCTTAGCTCCTTGACGTTTAGAAGTCATTTTCAGATAAAGTGACTAGCTACTGATTCATTTGGGATGTTAGTCTTTGAGCAGGACATCGGGATCACAGGAAGGACAAGACTGGACCCCAAACTTGCCAATTTAAGATTCCTCAAACAATTTCTTGTGTGTGTTTGCACACGTATGGTAACTGTGTGTGTGTGTGTGTGTGTGTGTGTGTGTGTGTGTGTGTGTGTGTGTGTGTGTATCTGGTGTATCAGATTACCTTTGAAGCACCCACAGACATGTGAGAGAGCCCGGCGTTGAGTCTGGGCGCGCACATTGTGTTATGACTGCACAGCTGTTTCTAACCCTCAGCAGCCGACAGAGAGGCCTGTGGCTTATTTGGAGAGGGAGGCGTGGGCTGGATGGAGGTGTGTACTGTACGGCTGATGAGTCCCTGTGACTCACAAACATTCGCAGGCTTTAGCAATGATAATGGGAGCCAGTGGAGGCCCAGCCCAAGTAAAATGCATATGAGGAACTGCATGAAAGCAATCCCAGGCTCTGGCCTGTCCAAACTCACTTGTTCTGTGTTAGTTGCTAAGATGGATGGGATGAG
>NC_137504.1:23840000-23845000 GCF_041902795.1 Electrophorus electricus
TCGTGTGAATTCTAAGCTACAGAAGCTGTTATGAGATGACAGAGAAAGAGGGAGAGAGAGAAACTGAGTGTCAGTCAGCTGTTGGAAGTGTGACTGGGTTTTTTTTTGGTGCTTTACTTCAGTGTAATGATGGTCTTCCAGAGCACGCGGTCAGCTGAGACTATTCCAGCTCATCTCTGGGGTTACTGCCAAACTGCCGCCATTATGTATGTGAAATAGGAAGAACAAGGATGGCTTGAACCCTAGCGTGTGCACGTGCACACACACACACACACACACACACACACACACACACACACACACACACACACACACACACACACACACAATTGTATTGTTAGCATTTATAACAGGTCAGTTCAAAATACAAAATAAAATTTTATAAATTATAATTCAGTCTATGTATCTAAGTGGTGCTGTAAAGCTGTTATAATCACTACTTAAGTGTGTGTGTGTGTGTGTGTGTGTGTGTTTGAGTGAAGGAAAAAGACTCAAGTCTTTTTAAAGAGTGAAATTTGGACAAGCAGCGAGCATAAAGACTACTTATTTTGCAGATGATCTAAAAAAGTGTAATTTGATGACAAAAATTGATCTCTGGTTATCTTAGAACAAAATTAAAAACAAGGCAAAATAGACCCACAAGCAGCAGTTATTAGGATCAAATAACTAAGCCTGTAAGGCATCGATTTGAAGATATATGTATATGTATATGGACATAGATATGGATATGGATATGGATATGGACATGGACATGGACATGGACATGGACATGGATATGGATATGGACATGGATATGGATAAATGATGGGGAAATTTAGTTTTTAGAGCATTTAGTAGGTTTAGAAAGTATATTTTGATGAACATTTATTATTATTAGTTAGGGGGATTTTTAGTGATGGGGAGAATATTTAAAAACAAAATAAAGATACCCGAAAAGAAGTATAATTTCAGACTAAATTGCTGGTTCTAAACTGTTTTAGAAGTATTGTACCCCCTTAAAGTGATTTTAGGTCACATTTTCTATGCTTTATCAGAACATTTCTACACACATGAATGTGAAATTTGTTTTTGAGTTCCAGCTGATACACTTAGAAAAACAATGGCCACTGTATTTAACCAACACATGGTGAGAGGGGGTGTGATAGGGTGTGTGATAGAAAAGGTGAACCTTTCAACATTTTAAAAATATTCTTTATTTGTACACACAGGTGAAAAGCCTAGAATTAGTTTGAAAAGTAGTTTTGTAAACTTTTGCAGAATTAAAGCTTAAAAGGCAAATATTTACTGCTAATTGCATGTCTAAAAATGTAAATCCCCAAGAGGTATGCTTATTTTTGCAGCTTTTACTGGTTCAGTGAATGCTAAGATAAAGTTATTGGGATGCCATACTACCCACTATAGTACTAAAACTGAAAGTCTCTTACCTTATGATAAAACAGTGCCACTGAAATCTGGATGTTGAATCTAAATATGATAGTGGATTTTGTAAGCAGTGGTAGCTAATTGAATATTTGAATATTTCTGCATTAAGTCAAGTGTGTCAAGTGATAGTTGTAGTGTTGAAGAGATACCATTCAGCTGGTCAATTAATCTACACTTCTGATTGATTAATTGGTGCTGTGGCCATATTCTTTGCAAATGTCGGTATATTGTAAATTATTATTTGGGTTCATATTCTAGTATATATTTTGAGACAACTTTCCTGAATGTCCAGCAATAAGAAATAAGTAACTTAGCATTAATTTAAAAAGTAGGTTTTATGTATTTTGTAAATGAGCTCAAAAACTAATATGGCACAAAAATATTTTCCTGTATGCTTTTTCTCATAGTCAGTTAACTGTGTCTATTGTCTTTACCTCAGTTAGAAATGTAGAAATTAAACTGTACATAAAATGGGCTTGGATAGCCAAACTGTGAGGAACACTAATCCAGAACACTAATCCACTAATCAAACAATTAGTTGTTGCACCACATATTTTCATATAATTCAAAGCTAATGCTGGTTAAACTGTAACTATATTATTACTTTAGGGGGAAAACTGCTGTTACCATTTTTTAAAGAGTTCTGCAGAATATATCATCTCCAAGTGTATTGACTGCAGTATAAACAGAATAATACAAAGGCAACAATTCATTAGAAAGACGAAAATTCAGATTTAGAATGTGTAAACACAGAGTTTTAGCTTGATTCATTGTCTAACAGAAAGTTTTATTTCAGTAGCAGGAAGGGAATTTTCTAATTCGAAGACACATACATGCCAGTATAGAAAAATACTGCCATCAGTTTATTAGCCTTGAGTGCACATTTGGAACATACAGAATGGTGGTTGCGATATGCCTTCATTTATAGATGGGACCATTACCTTTCTGCCTCTTTGGTGAGATGTTGGACGTTAGGAGGATCTTACATCATCATCCAAATCCATTGTCTGCAGGGTTGAAAGTTCATCACACTGAACGCAATCGAGTCACTACCCACAAGCCCCTGCTACTTCTATACAGCTACCTCACCTCCCCCCACATTCGTAGACAATGCCTGACCGCCCGAGTGTGGGGGTGAGAAGCATTTATTGGGAGTATAATCTGTGAACACTCGGTTTGTTTTTAATGCAATAATCCACAAGGTTAGGATACAATAGCTGCTTGTTTGATCTGGAGTGCTACAGGACAAACAGAGAAAGCCTGAGCTCTGAGGGAGTTCTTCAGTATCCAGCCACTGGTGAGGACAAGTGGTATGCCTGTCAGGTCCATAACATATTTATGTTAGCAAGATTATGATTATAACATTTTAATATTGCTTTTATAGCAACACCACCACCAACAATAATAATAATAATACATTTTATTTATATAGCACTTTTTTCTTTTATTTAAAAAAAACAAAAAACATTTTTACTTCATACACACATAGCCAGTCACCATATATTTTCAAATTTCCATGAGCAGAATGTCACCGAATGTCTCAACATGCTTGGAGGAGAGCTTCGACCACTAGCTCCGCCTACGCTGGCAAGCCAACACCCAGAATGGTTTGCACTGTACTGGGGGATGGGGGATGGGGGATGGGGGGGGGGGTAGCCATCCAACTCACCCAGACAGCAAGGTCAATGATGTTCTCTTGGCTAGGGATGGGTTTGACATCATTGGGGACTGAACCAGATACAGCACCTTTTAAAACAAGGAATACAAAGTATTTCTAGAAAGATACTATAGGAATAAAAATATATATATTTAATTTATTTACATTTATTAACATTGCCTTTGACAATTATGTTTCCTGACATCAAAGGACACTACCAGGACTGGCACTTGAGTCTAGCAATGTCTCTCAGTATTTCAGGACTCCTATTTGTGCTAGCTAAGATCCAAGTAGACAAGCACTTTTGTAAATCTTTGGATAAGAGTATCTGCTAAATGCCAAAAATGTAAATACAAATGACAAAACACCTCCCATTTCATAAAGACCCAGGATCCTTCCTCATTCATATTCACTGATGATATTCAGAATAAGGAAGACCTAAAAAAGATCTCACATTTGCAGATCAGTATAATTTCATACAAGCCAGCCTATATGAAACACTGTAAGTGGTTAAAATCATGGCAAAAAAAATTGTGTTTACTTGTCATAACTTGTCTTAGGGCTTACTTTTAAGAATTCCTAACAATTCTTTGTGTGATGAGTTTAGTGGGTCTTAGAATGCAATGCACATAACCCAACTCATTTCCACGTCTACATGCAGATGTAGGCTAGAACTAGGGGAAAGCAGCAAAAACAAAGGTAACTTCAGATAAAATCCAATAAAGTTTTTCTTCCTCTTTATAATTACTATGAATTCTTCACTAGATGGATATGACTTGACTTATCTCCATGTTTAACTCAAAAACCCCACAAAGAGTAAACAGATATTGATCTTGGTGCTGAAATTACCCTGGCAGAGCTGAAAACCCTGTGTCAAAATCCGGCGGTCATAATCTGAGAAACGTCTTCCATCTCTTCACACCACTAAGCCTATCATTGATCTGCTCATTAATGATTGGCAGCTGCATTGGCCTCTGGGCATGCTGCTTTAAATTAAGGTTACCTTGACTGCCAGAACACCATGGCCCATGGCAGAGAGGAGGCCCTGGGGGGAGGAGACATAGAATCACGGGCCTTCGATTTCCAGGTAACTATTAGATAGATACATTGCAACATCGCAATATGAGTTTGAGGTGGAGATGGGGTGGGAGGGGTTAGTGTTATTGGGGAGGGGTTCATGTGCTTGGGGAGGGGTTAGTGTTATTGGGGAGGGGTTAATGTGTTTTATAATCTTTTACTTTTGTCATCTGTAAAAATATGCTAAGGAACAATTTATAAAAACAATGAAAAAACAACTTATGGTTGTATATTTTAATTTTTATATTCCGTATGTTCTTATAGTTGCCCTTGAACATGTGAAAACCCCAAAAAATCAGTAATGTATTTAAGTGTTATTCTTTCATAAACTTCATTTATATCTACTTTTGTTGGAAAGACATTTCAAAGAGTTCAGAGAGCGATTTCCCAGAGTCACTATTAGTAAATGCTATTCAAAGGGAAAAGAGATTTCAGATTGCCTAAAACCGACATTGTTTTAATCCAATCTCATTGCGACAAAAGGTCTCCTCAACAACAGTGTATCAAATAGTGTAGGCCTATCATACGCTAACTCAAGACCCTGCAATGTACCTGGAAAGCTACAAAGGCCCATTGAATAGTTTTTTTTTTTCTTCTAATTACTAGTATAATAGATCTATTGTTTCTGTTTGGAATTTTAAAGTTGTGATTCAGGTAAGCATACAGTAAGTACTCTTTTTTAAGGATTTCGAGGTTTGAGAAACTGGAAACAGCATTGCATGAAAGCAAAACACACCCTCTCAAAAGTTCTAATTTATACACATTTATCTGGAACATCCACTTGTAGAGTCCAGCATGTTCTCATTACCAGTCAGGCAAGTCTAGCTGCTGAGAACTATGGCCA
>NC_137504.1:23847500-24045000 GCF_041902795.1 Electrophorus electricus
CGGGACGATCCCAGGTGGGATCTGGAATGGTCTCGCCCTCCAAACGAATGGCGAGGCTAGAGGAGCTGACAGTGAGAGCTGTTTCCATTCTCCTAAACATAACCAGGAAAAAAGAGGTCTGGATGATGAGGCCTTTAAGTGACCCCCCCCTCCCCCCAGTCTCTCTCTCTCTCTCTCTCTCTCTCTCTCTCTCTCTCTCTCTCTCTTTCAGGGCTGCACTGGAGCCCTCAAACGTCAGGCCGCAGCAAGGCGCACGAGTCCTGTCTATAATTGCTTCGGTCTAGACACTGTCTGGTATGGGAAACAGACACACACATTGAGTGGAGCGAAAGAGACGAGGGTGTGGGGAGAAGGAGAGGGGGATGGAGGGAGAGAGGGAGGAGTGCAATGAGATTAAAATGAGGTTGCACACAGCCCGGTGCCCCCACACTGGAATAAAACCTGTCACAGTGCTGCGAGCGGATGATGTATGGTGGTACGCGCAGACACGTTTGGTGCAGTTTGGACTTCAGAGCGTGCCGTTAAGCGCCTGCTACAGGTTGTGCTAGTTGTGAATTGAGGATCAACGTTGTGGTGCTGCTATGTTTTTGTTTGGTTTTTTTTTTTCTCTAGCTGTTGGAACTGTTAGCACGTTACCTAGTGCAAGCTGCTTCTGCATCAGGCTGTCAGGGCCAATCCATCACCACATGCCCTATAGCTGCTTTGAAAGACAACACCCTCAACACATGCGCATGCGTGTGTGTGTGTGTGTGTGTGTGTGTGTGTGTGTGTGTGTGTGTGTGTGTGTGTGTGTGTGTGTCTGTGTATGTAAGTAATGGAGAGCAATAATCAAATAAAGTCAAAGTTATGCAGGAAGAGAGGAAGAGACAGATTTGGAGAGAGAGAGAGAGAGAGAGAGAGAGAGAGAGAGAGAGAGAGAGAGAGAGAGAGAGAAATAGATTCTACTGTATTATGCATGTAGCACTTTGCTAAACTATGCTACTGTCTTGGTGGGGAGCTGAAGAGTTACGACTCAAACAGCCATTTCTCTTTCCCTTGGCTTGTTTCTTCTTCTAGAAAAAAAAAAAGACAAAAACTGCCAAACATCCCTGGAAAGGGTTGAAAATGACTTCCTATACAATGTAAAATTAACTTTTCCTAACTCTGAACAGTGCTAGGGTATAACTAATGGCAGTCACAGCAAATCTTTGGGGGGGGGGGGGGGTGAATCTCTGATTCCCTCTTCCTTTGGAATATAGAAAGTCATGAGACATGTAGCAATTTATAAAGGCTTTCCATAGACTTTTGTGTTAAGAATGGGGAAAGATAGCACATAAGTTAACCAGACAGGCATTAAGGAAAAGTCAGAGCTTAAAGATATTCTTTAATCTTACTCATATAGTGACCACATCTAGGAATACACTTCTGCTAAATGAACATTAATGCATTGTGGCTAACCAGCTAGCTGCAGTTCCGCCGGTTGCTAGCATTAGCAAAATAGCCCAGCTGTCTTATCACTTGTCATTCAGATTTAAAGAGACAGTATGAAATCACCAGTAGTTTGTCATTTGACAATACTCCATTTTCTTTTCATGTACCCTAAAACCCGTTTCCACGGAGGCCTCTCCAGCCCAAAGCTTTTCGTTAACCTACATTCACTTATGAGTCACATTAGATGAAACAGACATCAGTTTGGGGTCGAAGCCATTAAACTGTGCCAGTAAAACTACTAAAGTTCTGACAGGTTGTAGTCATCGAATGCCTCTCAGTTCCCCACTGTCCAGCATGCCTTTCCTCTGCCCTTCTCTATGAGCTGGACTACTGAATGTACTGAATGGTCCCAAAACGGTTTGTTTAATCTATTTAGAGTGGCACTTGTCAGTGGCAGCTATAAACAGTACATTCGACCTAAGTGCCTTTTATGGCAATTACATTCCATCCTCTTTGATGTCACGCCTTTTCAGTATTAAAAAGAGGCTTAATTTGCTGGCCCCCTTTCAAACAAATACTGCAGTCCTATTGGCTGATGGGTGCATATTATTTTCTCATATCCACATGACCTGGATGTAGATTGTGGAGCAGCCCACTGTTTTGGCTAATAAACAAAAGGTGAGCAAAAGATGGCAGACATAATATCTGTAATTGTGTAAACACAATGCAACATAAATAAGTGTTTTCACTTATTTCATTTACATACTGGTAAAGTGAACTATGGCACAGAGGTAACTAGTACGGTTAACTAGAGGTAAGTAACCTCAGAAATGACTACATACTTGTTAATACTTGAATGAATTTAAAGCTGAACACTTTCACACTTCAGCACAGTTTTAGGAAACTTTCACTTTTAATAGTTTAATTCAAAATCAAAGTATTACTGCATGAAGTCAACTAATTTTGCTGACACTTTGTAAACAAGTATACAGATTTTAACAATTGCTAACTGTGAGAGCATACCACTCCAGGACCTTCAAACTTAAAGTCGATATGTGAGATTCTAGGTCGGTGGAGAAAACCAACAGTTAGCAAAACTGGTCTATGAGCTCCCACACTGAACATTCAGCAGGGATTACTCCACAGCCTCCTCACATGGCTTCTCAGTCTCTCTCTCTCTCTCTCTCTCTCTCCCTCTCTCTCTCTCTCTATAGCTGTCTTCTCTCTGACATAACCTATTCACTGTGTCGGCTGCTTGTTTCCTACATGTCTGTGCAACTCACGTGCAAACCAAAACAATTGCCCTCCTCCATTCCCGAAAAGCAGCCAGGCAGCCCCTGCAGCTCAGAATGTAAGTGCGCGCACACACACACACACACACACACACACACACACACACACACATACACACACACACACACACACACACACACACACACACACACACATACACACACACACACACACACACACACACACACACACACACACACACACACACACACACATACACACACACACACACACACACACACACATACACACACACACACACACACACACACACACACACACACAAACGCAAGCACACACATATGTATGCACATCCACATACACACACATACACAAACATATGCACAAATACATACATGCACATACATACACACACACACACACACACACACACACTTATGTACACACATACATACATGCACGTACACACACACCTATGCGCCCATTTCAAACAGGCCTGATTCAAACCCCCTCCTGTGGCCCGTAGCTAGCCTCCCAGAAAGGCTTTTCATTTCTCACAGACGTACGGGGTGGGGGGATGGAGAGAGAAGGGGGGGTTAGGCAGCATTGTAATGATGGAGAGCAACTCGATACTCTTGCATGCTGAATATTCCCCTGGAGGGCTTTTTCCATTACCCGAGCACAGCAGAACGGTGGAGTCGTTTGGTTTAGCCCGAGCTGCCTCGCTCTCTCTCTCGTTCTCCCTCCCTCCCTACTTCCCTCCCTCTCTCCCCCCTCTCTCTCAAGCCTCAAACATCCCCCTCCCTTTCTCTCACCCTATCTGTTCCCCCACCCCCCTTTCGCTCTCTCGTTCTATCTCCCTCTCTCCTGCGTTCTCTCTCTCTCTCTCTCTCTTTCCCTCTCCCTCCCCTGCGCTGTGTTTTTCCATAGGCACATTGTGCAAATGTAACCTTTCAGTAAGCCCCTCCCCTCCAGGAAGTTGGCTGGCCCCTTTGCTGCCAGGAAATATGAAAAACTGGCAGGATGCCCATTTAATCTCTAAACAGAGAGGGGAGGAGAGAGAGAGTTGGGGGGGGGGGGGGTAAGGCAGAGAAGGAAATGTTGCAGCCACACTCACCAGCAGGAAGGAGGGAGGGAAAGAGAGAGAGAGAATCTGACTTTAGAGCAAACGAAAATAAGAGTCACATTAACTACATAATTCAAATGAGATTGTTAGCCTGAAGAAACAAACTGTATGATGAACCACAGCTACAATTACACAAACACACACACACACATACACACACACACTCTCTCACACACACACACACACACACACACACACACACACACACACACACACACACACACACACACAGACCAGCTCCATACTCCCAGCCACACCCAACAGCACTATTCATTCTGCTGGGCTATCGTCTCACACCCTAAAAGGTGGTGTTACCTAAGTCTAGCTTGTTGTAGACTGGATGGTGTTCGGCGCAGCAAGCCCCACATTTATCCCCATGGCTCCTTTGGACAAAGGTAGCCAGGCAGGGTTACATAATGATTTGCGTCACGGTGTCAGCTAATAAACACAAGCTTCTCATCTTTGAGCTCCTACTGGAGGGCTTTCTGGGTGTAAGCAAGCCAGGGTATTGCGGGGGATAATTCTATTAAGGCTTAACCTGCTAATGATAGCATACCATCAAGAGCAGTGTCTCGTTAATCAAGGGCACCTTGAAATGCCTGTTCTTGACAGAGGCATCTAGATAGTGTTGTGCTGAAATGAGGAGATTTTAGCTACTATATCCATGTTGTGACTAGCTCTGATGAAAAAGAAAGAAAAAACTTTTCTTTTTTGTGGGTTATTGATGGTAGATTCTGAAGAAGCCTATAAAAATTATCTACTGATGATGAATTCAGAAAATGACTGAGACACAAGTTTTAAAATCTTTATTTATTTGATATGCTTTTAATTGAGTTCCATGCTTTTAGTCAAGTTCCACAGGCAATGTTGCTATATTTCCCCCTCACACACACAACACACACACACACACACACACACACACAAGCTGACATCATTACACGCAGCTCGGTGACGGCTTGCATCGTTTGGTTGGTAGGCAGGAAGAGTCTCTTATTTCCTGAATTCCGAGATGAGTCGGCGAGATGGTTGTGAAACAGTCGGCACTGAAAGCCTGTGCAGGGCCCTGAGGCAGGCACCATCACCCTGGTCAGCGCACACTTACCTCTGCCGACACCCCTCCCCCCTAAACCCAACTTTGACCTGCTTTTCCAGTGACTGAACTCAGCCTGTGTACTTCTGATGGGCCACACACTCCTCTCTAGCACTTTCTGGGCTAGCGGAGTCAAACCCTCACTCACCCACCCAAACCCTATGCTCAGGGCTGGGTCAAACATTGACAAGTGCCCTTACTAAGAGTGCCACCTGGTGGTTGAGCATTGTCGCTGCACCAGTCACATGACTTTCCCTTTACAGACGTGGCACCTCCACAGGACAGTTTATGCAACTGCACATTTCAGTCATTGCCTTGATCCATTCTTTTGACTATAATTCAATGGTTCTTTGTCAGACCTACCTACCTCCATATTTCATGTACTTGTGCAGCTGGAAATACTTCAGCGTTCACTATTTTTTATCCACCTCTTTGGAGTTTTTTTTAACTCTTCAGACAAGGATGCACTGCTTACCCAACTGAACAGGTTATGCAGGGTGTCAAACGTTCGTTCATTGGAATGTCTAGCTCACATCCTCCCATCCTTTCCTTACTTAGTCAATCACTCCATTTCCTGGAAGTGCTTCCTTGCCTAAGACGCACGTCCTGCAGATTGCCGGGCTCGGGAGAAGCGGACGCTGATGGTGCATGACTCTTGGGAGATGGAGGAGGTGGCTGCCTTCCTGACACACACACACACTCAGGATTGTTTTGTCGGCTGTTTGGGGACACAGAAAACACTTGGCCTTCGAACAATAGTCAAGGAGTGGACAGGCCAAATATAACTCATCGTCACGGAATTCTCTTGTGAATGGGTGTGTCTTTATGTAAATGCACCCGGAAACTGGAAGATATTCTGCTGGATCTTGCTGCCCTGTTACTGTATGCCAAAATGTTAAGGTATTTTTTAGGCTTTCCGCAGCCTGTAGTGGAATCAAGTTGGTTTTCAATAATCCCTCACCGTTAACGGTTGGCAAAAGTTGAACTTATTATGCGATATAAAGTTGTGGTTTGAACCTCCAGCAGCAGTAGCTTCAGCTGAGGAAAGAACAAGGTGGAGATGCCTTGATCCGAATGGAGGCCTTTAATGTTCTATGAAGAGACATTGGGCCTTTCAATTCTTCCACTGGTCTTAAGACCCTCCCTATAGAAATAACTACAATATGTATGGCCTTTGGAACTCAGAGCAGCAATTTATAGCAAACACACACACATGCCCAGTACAGAGGCAGGTATTTAGGTGTATGGTCTGAAAAGCAGAATGGGGCATGGAGGGATCCTGTTTAGCCAATGTGATAGTGTAAACACGCCCTCTTCTCCTCACCTTTTAGTTCTCACTTCCACCCCAAACATCATCTCTCCCACCACACACACACACACACTCACACACACACACACATTCACAGAGAGAGAGAGAGAGAGAGAGAGAGAGACTCTTATCTGAAGGCTAGTCTAGGGAGAAACCCCCACACATCGCTGCCCTGTCTGACACATGAAAGGGGGGGTGTGAGCAATTGGGTTTGAGGAGAAGAAGGGGAGGGTGTGTGTGTGGGGGGTACTATTTAAATTCCTCCTTTGTTCCTTTAACTCCCCTCCCTTCTCCCATCCCCCGTTCCTTCTCTCTCGCTCTGTCTCACTCCTTGTGGAGCCCCTGTTCCCAGCCTTGTGAGGAGAGAACACAAACAGGCGTCCGGGGAAGAGGGAGCGAGCAAGCGAGGGATGAGGAGAGAGAGAGAGAGAGGGAGGGAGGGAGGGGTTGGAGTCGGGGCTGCTGCTTCCCGTCAGCCTGGAGAATGCGGCCTTTGTCTCAACCGCGTTTCTCCCTGGCTGTGGAAAGGCCTTGCCGCTTATTAAAACCTCATCAGAATAGGCCTGTCTGAAAGAAACACCCCAGCATCCCGGGCCTTCGCACAGATTTTAGTTCTGTAGAGGAAATGTGAATTATGATCCATCCACTGATCCGTCTCTTTTGGCAGAGATTAGGCAGTACTGCACACGTATACTATAAAGGGGGCAAAGTCAAACTGTTTACTGTTTGCTTTTTTCAGATTTCTCTGTAGTAAATACAAATGGACAAAGAGCAAAAGGATGAGGGATGAGAGAGTCCAAGTACATTGTTAATAATGTTTCTTAACAAAAGACCCTAATGACTCTTCTCCTGACTCTCACAACCTGTGTGTTTTTCCTCTTTCCTGTAGAAGCTAACAATGTCTCTAACAGGAAGTAGTTTGTGAAAAAAGTGCCATCCCTGTATGAAGACAGTAGGCTTATTTTTCAAATTCCAGCAGGACTCACAAGGACATGAATTTATTACGAAGACAGTCTTACCACAATACATTGTCTAGACAAGTAAATGAGGTTAGTAGCAACTAAATGAGGATATATTTTTAAGAAAGAGAAAAAAGCAGGTTTTTTGTCATTATAGAGAGACATGTAGAGTTCTTAAAGGTACACAATACTGAATCCACCCTAAACATTTGAGGTGCCAAATCCGAGTCCAAGAAGGTCAAAGCATTGATAGATAGCTGGATAACTGTGTAGGTATGGTAACACTGGGACACTGAGACACTGGGACACTGGGACAAGCTGAGACTCCAGGTTTGAAGTTTGACACCCTGTTCCACTGTATCTGGGGCTTTCTAACAGTCTCCCTGTCTCCCGGTCATGTTTGTGCATTTTGAGCGCTGTTCCATTTTGGTTTGTTTTGTTTTTATATCCCATTGACCTCTGTTGGTGTTTACTCTATCAGAGTATCTATGGTTTCCAGAAATGTCTGGCTTAGTAGCTTCCCCTGAAAACAACCAAGATCGTGAGCTGTTCTTGCAAAGAAGATTGCAATGACTTCAGTTTTCGAGTTTCGTAAGTCACAAACCGCGTTGTGATGCACTGTGGGTAACAATGTCACAGCCGCAGCTCGTGGTTTCCATGGAAGTTCTCACAGGTCAGGTTGCCGTGGGAGCAGCGCTCCTCTCCATGTGCTGTTCACATGACAGCATGGAATGTGAATCACGCAGGGCTGACCTACCTTGCCAACATGAAGAGACAGAGCGGAAAGCCACAGCTTTACAGAGCCCTAACAGAAATGGGCTACACTGCTCCACTTCTTTATAAAGATGCTACATGTCACACTAGATCCGCCTGTTCTTAAAAGGTCTGAGAGATGCCCCAGCACCTTAAGGCATACACACTGTATCTTAGTATTCCCATTACATTTTGGCCCTTTCTTCGTAAAACTTCCAACATAAGGAAAAGTTGACTATATTTAGCAAGCATTGTTCTGTATAGGCTTTTACTATTACATTATAGAATTTTGTAGGAAGTTATTGGCTGTTACAGTGAAGTGGCTTTACGGTAACTGAGGCGCTCCAATAGCTGCAGCGGGAGAGAAATCTTGCTGATCAAAAGGAATTTTTGCTGGGAGCAAGTTCTGCTTGTTTCAGACTGTCGGTAGAACTTGGCTATGAGCACGTCACAGTAGGTATCTTTCTCTTATCCGCCAATCTAGAAAATGTCATCAAATTGATGTACCAATGTGATCATGCCTGTTTGAAGCAGTAATTTTCTGAAGATGTTTGAGTCCTGGTTTGAGTTCTGCATCCTTCACTGGTCCAGAGCCTCACTTACTCACTTACTCTCTCTAGTTACCCTGGCTTTCGACGTATATATGTAATAGTTTCGACAGACATTCCTATCCTTATGAAAACAGCGCAAAGTGTTTGCGTGAGCATGTCTGTTGACCGGCAGACAGACCATAGAGGAGAGAGTGTCTCCAACGGTTGAGCTGACGCCACGGCAGACGCTTCAGTCAGCAGGTAGCTTTGACAATGCTATGAAGAAATCCACTCCCTTCTTCCTTCCCCAAATGGCTGAGAAAGACAAGAGGGCAGGGTTATTTACTCATGTTGTCAATGATGATGATGATGATGATGCTACATTTTGAAGCTTCTTTACATTCAAAGTTGGCAAGCTTCTTTGACCCCTGGTCACACTCATAAGGTTTTCATGAAGCTTTCCTAACAAAGTTCCAAAACCAAGTCCTCGTGGCACATATATCATCCATGTATCGATTATTGTGCTTGCTTCTCTGTGACCTGGTTACATTCAGTTACTGCACCTGTGCTGACTGCAAAATGGTGTGTGTTTTGAGGCTCTAATGTGTGTATTTCTCTGTGGGTTTTGCTTGTACTGCAGGCCATTGCTTTATGTGTGTGTGTGTGTGTGTGTATGTTTGTGTGTGTTTGTGTGTGTATGTGCTTGCGCAGAAGTGTGTATACTTGTTTATGGACTGATATAAAATTGTGAACGTGGTCATCATGGCATGCTCTAAATTTCGTTTCCTTCTCCCCTCCCTACACCAATTACCACTGCATTTAACCCTCTTCTCTCTGTCTCTCTCTGTGTCTCTCTCTCTCCGTCTCTCTCGCTCTCTGTCTGTCTCTCTCTCTGTTTCCCGCTGTTCTTTGAGTTATAGCTGGTGGTTGTGGGTGGCTGCAGCATGGATGCAGCCTAGAGAAAGGAAGAGCAACGGGAGAGAGAAAGAGAGAGAAATGGGAGAGAAGCAGCTGGCAGGGGAAGAGGTCTGTGGAGGAGAGAACGCAGACTTGAAAAGGAACAGTGACAGGTAGGATGAGAGAGAGAGGAAAGAAGAGGGGGTTAATGATGTAAGGAGGAATAACGAGAGAGAGTGAGAGAGAGAGGACTGATCAAAACACAGAAACACAGAACAGGTGGAAAACAAAAGACCACAAATCTGGAGGATTGGATGTATGGAATATATATATATATATATATATATATATATATATATATATATATATATATATGTATATATGTGTGTGTGTGTGTGTGTGTGTGTGTGTGTGTGTGTGTACAGAAAGAGGGAGTAAGAGAGATGAAGAATGAACGAGAGACAGAGGGAACAAATGAAAAAGAGCAGGAATCAGCAGAAGGGGGGTTCTGCGGTCCCAAAGCCCAACGGCGGGGGGAGGGGAGAGAGAGAGTGAGGCTAGGATGGCGAGATCAATAACTAATTTCAGCACCCAGCCTTAGTCGGACTGTTTTCCAATAAGCCCTGGACATAACGAGTTAGCTTGAATAGCTGTGCTGCTCTGCTGCTCTCTCTCTCTCGCTCGCTCGCTCGCTCTCTCTCTCGCTCGCTCGCTCGCTCGCTCTCTCTCTCTCTCTCTCTCTCTCTCTCTCTCTCTCTCTCTCAATCCACCACCCCCTTTTTTCAACGCCTGTTGTCTCGCAGGGCCCTGGTGCTAGCGATGGCTACATCGATCGGATCTGTACACACGCGCCCGCGCGCACTCGAGCCCAGGTTCGTAAATGAGACGCTGGGGCAGCCCCTCACTGTTGTGAGCACCACTGAAAGGAAGGTAACGCCAAATCACTGTGTAGTTTAGGGCCGCAGCAATCGTAGGCCGGCTCTAATGGATTGCTCTTTAGTAACGACATTAGTGATGAACGTCTAGCATGTGTGGTAGAGAGAGAAGGGGTTTGCCTGTTTTTTTTCAAATGGCAGTCAGCCTCCCAGTGTTGGACAGTCGCTGTGTGTGAGTGTGGGTAGCAGTTATTGGGTGTACCCTGGGACAGTGACAGCACATTGTTGAACAATTATGGGTGTTTGAGCACTGGTATTCATCTAATATGTCCTGAAAGAGAGAGAGAGAGAGAGAGAGAGAGAGAGAGAGAGAGAGAGAGAGAGAGAGAGAGAGAGAGTACTGTAGGCCAGCTAACACCAGGCACCAGACAATACACCCACTCAGTGTCCAGTGGAAACATGCCAGTGTGAGACACACACAGACACAGACACACACACACACACACACACACAGACGAACAACCGGTTGTCCTTTTTTTTTTTTAGGAGCAGTTCTTTAAAAAAAAAAAAAAAAAAGCTTGCTGTTAAACAGCTGATGCTGCTGAATTTGGAATCTGAAGTAATAACATCTGACTGTAATCTGGAAAATATTTACTGCTTACCTCCTGTAAAACACAACAGCAGGATTTTTTCTTGATTTTGTTCCCCTCTTTATGCTGTTTTAATTCATTCGAGTGCATATGATTATACAATGATAATTATACAATGCAATTATAAATTCATACATAAATTGTAATTTCTTGGTTTCTAGAAACGTATAGATCTTATTCAGTCGTTGATCTCTCTAAAAATGTAGTTCAAGCTTCCACCACCAGATGGCGGTACATGATTCTCAAATCAGGCCCCCCTTCCCTGTTACCACTAACTCAACCCCCCAGCCCCATCCCCAACACACACACAGGAGTCTGAAGCACTGTCAGCACATATCTCTGACTGAAGAAAAGAAGAGTGAGGCCGTAGCGGAGATACTGCCTGTGTCAGGACTCCTTTCTCACGCACGCACAATCACTCTGTGCCCCGGAACTCATGCCTTCCCCTTCTGCCTTCGGCTATATTTACCATACAAATAGCCCTCAAAAGAATGGAAGGAGCAGTGGCATAAATGTGATCTGTAGAGAGGGACCTCCGCTGCCGTGTCTCCCTACCACTCCCAGTCATTCAGCCCGCTAGCAGCCAGGATGCACACGTACCCTGCAGCAGGAGAGAGGTAGGCTGGCCGTGCTGGTACACACTCCCTGGGCACTCTCACTGCTGCACAGGAGAGAGAACCATCTGAATGCTCGCAGTTTCATTCTAATGGAATTACTGCTTTGCAGTGAAAACCACTTGGATGTTATGGTTGCCCAATGAAAACATTTGTTGATCACGTATCTCCATTCGCTTGGATACTAGCTTTACCGTTTTTAAAATTACATGTTTTAGTTTGACCTCATATCACTAAGAATGGGGCTGGGGCGAGAGTCACTGCACATGAAAATCAGGACTTCATCTATTCATTCCTTTTTTCACTGTTTCTTTTTACAATGGGCTGCTTTACCTCCTTCTTCTCTCTGTCTCTCTTCCTACCTCTCTCTCTCTCGCTCTCTCTCGCTTGCATGGTCGCTGCTGTGCTGGCAATGGGGAGTTTGCCTGTGTGAAATATTAATACCAAAATGGCTAATGCATTTTTAACCACCCGGCATCCACGCAGGGTCTCAGCACGCCCGCAGTAGAGCAGAACCAGCTATAAACACAGGCTTTACCGAGTCAGCATGCATGTTCACCTCCAGCCCAGAGGGGGCGCTGGCCTGTGGCTAATGGGTCAAATTAAAGACACTTCCAGAAGAACTATTAATAATGTATTAGAATCTACCATAACTTCAGTGATTTAACTCTAACCTTTAGGCTTTCAGTGAGAAGTTTTTAACAAGAGGAATGAGGCAGTGAGGGCTAGCATGGGCTGGCATGTGAAAGCTATTGCATGATTGGAGGGCACTCACAAACTCCCCTGCCTTTGTTTACCGTACTGGCCAGCGTGTGGCTTACGTGGACTGACCAAGCAGAACCGCACCACCCTTCCTGCCCAATCAGAACGCAGACGGAGGTACGGGAGCGAAACCCTTTACCACAGATTCCAAGTCACAGCACTGGGAAACAGCATCACATGCTAGTGATGGAGGTTAATTCTGCCTTCATACGAACAGTCTAATGTGTCCTAGTGAGAGAGTCTGTCTCTACCTCTGTAGAGTCTAATACTGAACTCCTCATGCCTAATTTTTATGACGGAATTTTGAACTGTTCTGTAATATAGAAAATACACTTTAACTTCTTTACAATAATACAATACACAATAATACAATAATATAATACACTGATCCTCTCTGACTCCCCCTTTTCGTCTCTCTTTATCTCTTTCTGCCTCTTTTTCAGTAGCATGTGATTTCATCAAGGCAAAGATCATCATCATCTCTCTCTTGCACACACACAGAATATATATATACACACATGCACACACAGAATATATACACACACACACAGAATATGTATATACACACACACACGCACAGAATATATATATATATATATATATATATACACACACACACACACACACACACACACACACACACAAAGAATGCTACATCACAGAGGACCCCCATCACACAGGCCCGCTGAGTTGGTGTCCCCAGACGCTGGTAAAGCTGCCATCACCGTCTCTTCTTGTGGTGACAGAGCTCACACTGGTGAACTGCATGGATGATCAGGCAGAGAGAGAGTGCTACAGTCCCCCGACTCCAGGCCAGGAACCAAGGCCAATACATGTTGGGTCTCCGTTATTTCATTCCAAGCTCCTACTCTGAAAATATAGCTAATGAAACCATCCACATGCAGAGGACTAGCCGTGTACATAGGTATGCCTATATATATATTCTCAATATGAAGTCCATAGTGATGCCTTAACCAGTGCAATATTATTGTAAATTTGGACTGAGTGAATTTGATTTGTAGAGATTGACATAAAAGCCTCAAAAGGGCTTTTCTGATAGTTGTAAATAGCTGCCCTGTATTAACTCGCTTCCTGCCCTTAAAGTAAACTAACCATTGCTGGGAGGCTTGGTAGGAAAAACAGTTTAATGCTGTAGCAGGTGTTCATTAACCAAGGAGACGAGGCTCTTCGACCCAGGAACACTGATTCCAGTTCAGTGGTGCAACACACTTTGGTTCTTGTAAATCTAGCAAATTTAACTCAAACTGGGTGTCGGAGCCACAGTACCATGCATCAGGTGCAACAGCTAGCTAACGAATAGGCACTCCAGCTCACAAACTCCATTTGCATATTGATATAGCAACTTTAATGGCCAGCCTATCGAGTCACATAAACCATGGTTGAGCTTGACCACACACGCGCACACACACACACACGAAATTAGAGTGAAGTGAACTCTCCATGGACCCCTACAGCTTTGCTCGACAGTGAGAAGGAAAATGAGGCATGTTGCAGAATATTGCTGTAATACTCTCTCTCACACACACACACACACACACACACACACACACACACGTTCTTTTAAGGACAGGACAATGTTGTCCTCCCAGTAACCTTCTGATTTTCTTTATGTGCTCTGTCTCTCTTTTTCTTTCTGTCTCTCCCTCTCTCTACTTCTCTCTATCTCTATCTCCCTCTCCCTCTCTGTTTCTAGGTCAGGGCTGAGGCGGGGAGGCAGCAGTGAGTGTGCGCCTCTCTCCGCTGTCTGCTCCAATCTGCCCAGCCAGGGTTGATCTCAGCCTCTGACAATACACAGAAAAAGCGGGAGAGAGGGACGGAGATGACGGGGGGGGGGGGGGGGGGGGGGGGGGGGGGGGGGTGAGAGAGAGAGAGAGATGTGGGAGAGGGAGAGAGATGAATTCGAGAGAGAAATGGGAAGGGGGGATGAAGGGGTGAAGCACGCAAGGGGGGAAAAGTCAGAGAGAAAAAAAATCAGGGATGCAAAAAAAAAAAAAAAAAAAAAACAGTGGGTGAAACGAATAGACAGGAAGAGGGAGAAGGCCAGAGAAATGAGTTAGGCACGCATAGCATAGACTGAGGGCGGGGTCGCAAACTAGCGGGAGTGTGGAACGCGCTGTCCTATTTCGTTCCGTAAACAAACGCGCTATGCTCCATCACGCACGCGCGCGCACGCAGCTCCTGCTCTCAGCATGCAAGGCGCCTTTACAGTGTGAAAGGAAAACCGCCTGAGTCCCGGCCCTTCAAAGACATAACTAATCTCGCTCGCCGCGCGGCCCGCGATGCTAATTTGGTCATTGAGAATTCAGCGCCACGCCGCGAGCAATGCTGCTTCGCCGGTTCGGATGACGAGCTCGGCGAAGACCTCAGCCGCTCTACCGCCGAACTGCATGCCACCTCTGTGCCCGTAACCGGAGATCGAGATTAACGCGGTTACATTTTAACCGTAATAACAGTATTAGTCAGTATTAGTCAGTGCTCGAGGGATCGGCCTAAGCAAACGACGTTGCGTTTGGATGTGGGGCTCTGTAGTGCTAGGGGTTCGTGTAGAGCGGGCTTTCAGCCGGCAAACAGATGCAGCGCTGCCGGCTACCATGACTTGGTATTACATGGTATTGGTATTGCATACACTAAATAATAACACACTCAGCACTGGCAAAACCACAAGATAGATAGCTGGTCGGAGATGAAACAAACTGCCGCGCACACCCACAACTACACGGGCATAACCGTTTGGGAATATTTTAACTTTTAAAAGTATTAATTTTTATTACGTTTATCCCGTT
The DNA here is from genome assembly GCF_041902795.1 of Electrophorus electricus. Lineage (NCBI taxonomy): Eukaryota > Metazoa > Chordata > Actinopteri > Gymnotiformes > Gymnotidae > Electrophorus > Electrophorus electricus. The sequence goes on from NC_137504.1 coordinate 23,862,534, forward strand.
TCATCCTTAGATTTTTAATCCCATCCTTTATTGTTTTATTCTCCATTGCCCCTTTCAAACCACAGGTGCTTCCTCCCGCCATGGCATGATGCAATTCAATTGTAATGCCAAACATCAAATGGTCGCGCAGCCGTCGCGCGGCAGAAACGCTCTCTTCGAAGCCTCTGGCATCTCTTAGCATCCGAGTGTGTAGATGTGAGGCTGAAATTTGGTCCCAAACATCAATCTGGGAAAAATAAACATCTAGAATTAAGGCTGAAACATTTATTTGTCTTTAGCCTTGTGACTCTTTCTCCGTTTCTCTCTCTCTCTCTCTCTCTCTCTCTCTCTCTCTCTCTCTCTCTGTGTGTGTGTGTGTGTGTTCCGACAGAACTAAACATCTTGAGACAAGCTTGGACTATTAAAATTGGACTCGTACTACCTTTTCACTAATTCTGTTAGTACACAGACACAGACATTACACGTATGCACATTTATCATGTCTACATTACCGTTGCAAAACGTGGCAGTTAAATAATATCTGGCAGCGTCCATTGATGTAACAACGCTGATATATTGTCACGATGCATGTACAAATGTGTTTGAGACAGAAGCCTAAACATCACGAACTCCACTTAAGACTGAATACGAATCAGTTGCGACCTCTGGCCACTGAGGGGCATCGTGTAGAGAGTTTGCGCTATTTAACCACGCGGAGTTAGAACGAACGCTCATCCACAGCCCCTGAAAATAAGTTTTCAGTCTGAGAACTGGAGAAAAAAGTCGCGCATGACACTTGTCTCCTGAAGTATTGCTCTATAGAACAACAGTGCCATCCTGTGGCTAAATATGTCAATGCTTCCAGAGGTCTTTATCCCACCCTTTATTCCTGTCTGTTGGTATGAAGTGCATCTTGATGTTTCTGCCGTTTGAATATGTGTCTTTAGATGATTTATCATGTGTTCTCGATATCTCTTTGTCAGCCACTCTCCTTCCCTCCTTCTCTTTTACACACATGAACACAGAGATTCTACTTAAGTCATTGCAGAGAACAGATATTTTATGTTTATATTAGGTATACCATGTAAAAATTAAAGTCATTCAAATATATTTATCCTGTTTTATCAGATCTTAAGTAAATGGCTGTGAGAATGGCTGTTTAGTTTTTGGTTTAGCTGTCCATAGTTTATGCACACATCTAATCTAGTCAAGTTGAGGTTTATATCACAGCAACATCTATGCAAGACAATAAATGGAAGAAAGCATATACACCTCACTCAAAAATAAGTGTGAATATAAATGAATGTTAAACAACCATGCATTATTCAATACTGACCATGCATACCTAAATAAGTATGCATACTCAAAAAACTAATATGCAAATGACAAATTTATAGGAAAAATAAATTGATGAAATTAGTGTGCATTCCACAAATAAATGGACATACTTTGAAAATACAGTATACAATATGCATGCCTATAATCAAAAATAACTGCAAAACAAGCAGCTATTTAAAAAATAACCAAAGCTTATACAGAAAACTAGCAGCAAATTAAGAATCCATGCTAGAAAAGAAATATGCAAAATTACTATTGCATACTCAAAAAAGTATGCAAAAATACTATGGAATTTTTAAAAATGGTTTGCAAATCATGAAAAGTATTACAGTGGTGTGTTGATACAAACAATTAACAATTACAATTAACATTACAATTAATATTGGTTAATTGTAATCAAATATAAATTTAAGCATTTGAACCCTCATGCATAGTGAATTCCTCTAATGATCTAATGTGATAATGGGGGGAAAATTATATATAATCAGGTTAAAAACAAGTGTTTGTCATAATAATATTAAGGTCCAGCATTCCAAGACTAGACTACATTGTTATATTTGTGGTATAATACAGATTTTTACCTGTTTTCTAAGTTTGTTCTTTTCACCTGTTGCACCTACTCTAGATTTATATGTTGTTAAATAGAAAAGCTAAAAATGCAATATTGTAATGAATTATAACTTACAAATTGACATGTTTACTAATAACATAAAGAACAATGTCTGAATATTTGGATTGTTAATAAAGCCATTATTATGACTTAAATGGATTCAAATTTTTAAGAGTCAAGACTTAAGGGTTTACTAAGCACTGATATAAGGTTGAAGTAGACATTTTTGAAGAGATTTCTTTTCAAAAGTATACACACTAAACAATAAAAAAACAAAACAGTGAAGGTGATGGAAATGTCAAAATATTGGTAATGTATATAGCTCTACTTTTTATACTTTAAAAACAGATATCTCTGTCTCTCTCTCTCTCGCTCGCTCTGCGTGTGTGTGTGTGTACAGAACTATTAGTCCTACCCTGCCATTACACTTTAACAGATTGATCATATATTGTGGTGGAAGTGGGTTTGTGCATTTATACCTATGTATGTGTGTTCATGTGTGTGTGCCTGTGTGTGTGCGTGTGAGTGTGTGTGTGTGTGTGTGTGTGTGTGTGTGTGTGTATGTGTGTGTGTGTGTGTGTGTGTGTGTATCTGTGTGCGTGCTTATGTAAATTGTTGCTTCTGCTGATGCATGTCCTTGTGCCTGTTCAGGAGAAACCTAAGCTCTAGATAGGATTAGGATGGTGATGAGGGAAGCTTGGTGACCTCCACATACACACACACACACACACACACACAATCTTCCTATGTTCCCCCTCTCTCCACTACAGCCCAGTACCCTCAGGTGACCATGCCTCTAGAGCATGGTGATAGGGAGATGGGAGTCGAGCAGATTGCCCCAAAGGTTTGCCCCCATCCCCTTTTATGCTGTTCTCTATGAAATAAGATATTTGCAAGCATGTCAAATCAGCAGAAAGATATTTTATTTATGTAAAAAAATGATGAACAGGAATGTGTTGCACAGGAACAAGGGAGGTTTTACTTAATCCATACCTTCTCTTTTCTTTACTGTGTATATGCATGTAGCATATGAATGTAGCATATATCAACTATATAGAATATATCAATAATCACAGTATGTATCTGCAGTTCAGCAGATGACATGTCTTTGCTAAGAAGTCATGCAGGATCAGTTGCTTTTCTCCATCACTGTAGTAGTATTTCAGGTGTCACACATATATGTGTATAAATGAGTGGAAGATGGTTGGGGCTTAATGGGAGTACATTCTCTATGGTAAGAGTGTAGAACTGCTTAATGAGCAGGGGCAAAGAGTTGGGGGGGTGAAAGAGTGAGAGAGAGAGAGAGAGAGAGAGAGAGAGAGAGAGAGAGCGAAGACAGCTGGAGACAAGAGAGGTGAAGGGAAGGTGGAGGCGCCGCTGACGTTGCTGACTCAGGGTTATTCACTAAGTGTTGATTTCCACTCCATTTCTGCCACTGCTTTGTAATTCTAATGAGAAGAGGAGGAGAGAGAGAAGCAGGGGCATCAGAGAGGCAGGGCAAAAGAGAGAGGAGAGCAGATCCGATTAAATATCGACTTCAGGCTGTCCAGCGTAGACGAGCAGCAGACTGAGTCATCAGCACTGAGTGCTGCCAGCTCCAGTAAAAGGACAGGCAGAGTGAAGAGAAAGAAGAGGAGGTAGGTGGAAAGAAAAACAGAGCATCATGGGTAAAGAGTGAACAGCAAGGATAAAGAGTGAATACTATTGGTAAAGAGTGAACAACATGGGTAAAGAATGAATACTATGGGTAAAGAGTGAACAACATGAGTAAAGAGTGAGTACTATGGGTAAAGAGTGAACAACATGGGTGAAGAGTGAACAGCATGGGTCAATACTGAACAGCATGGGTAAACAGTGAACAGAAAGGATAAAGGGTGAATTGCCAGGGTAAATGGTGAACAGCAAGGATAAAGGGTGAATTGCAAGGGTAAAGGGAGAACAGCATGGGTAAATGGTGAACAGCATGGGTAAAGAGTGAACAGCAAGGATAAAGGGTGAATTGCAAGGGTAAAGGGTGAACAGCAAGGATAAAGGGTGAATTGCCAGGGTAAAGGGTGAACAGCAAGGATAAAGGGTGAATTGCAAGGGTAAAGGGAGAACAGCATGGGTAAATGGTGAACAGCATGGGTAAAGAGTGAACAGCAAGGATAAAGGGTGAATTGCAAGGGTAAAGGGTGAACAGCATGGGTAAATGGTGAACAGCATGGGTAAAGAGTGAACAGCAAGGATAAAGGGTGAACAGCAAGGATAAAGGGTGAATTGCAAGGGTAAAGGGTGAACAGCATGGGTAAAGGGTGAACAGCAAGGATAAAGGGTGATCAGCATGGGTAAAGGGTGATCAGCATGGGTAAAGGGTGAACAGCAATGCTTGGAAGAGAGCCACCAAATAAAAGCTAGAAGCTTAGAGTTTAGAGGAAGTTTAGAGGAAGCTAAAGAAATGAATTCAGGTGGAGGGGAAGTGTTTAATGAGAATTTGACTGAGAATGTAAAGAACTTTTGTTGGATGATTGTTTGTGTGATAAATTCAAAGATTTGGAAAACACGATGTAAGATGATTATTGAGCAATGTATAATACCTGCAGAAACAGTGTTTAAACAGATTGTGTGTGAGTTAAAAAGGTTGAAGACGATTGATATGAGAGGAAAAAAGAAATTTCCCTTGACTCTTTTGGACATATAAATGGATGATGTATACCTAATTTACAGATGTAAATGGTATTGTTAATTGTTAATGTATAGAGTGAAGGTAGTCTGGGTCCTCTGGTGGATATTGTTGGTGAGGTTTTTGTGATGGAGTGTTTGTATTGAATTGAATTGAATTTTCTTAATAAAGTCAAAAAAAAGAAAAAGAAAAAGAAAAAGAGAGGATGGGAAAAAGAGCTGACCAAAATAGGAAATAAAGGGGTAACAAAAAGGATTGTAATTTTGATGAATGATGAACATATTTTAAGGGATGTGAATTTTAGTTTTATCCTGAATGGGGCACACAAGTAGATAATGCTAATAAGCCTAAACACATAGTCAGTAAATAAAGTTTGAAAGAATGTACTATATTGTACTAATATATAATTATAAAGATATTTTGTGTGTTTGTTTTTAATGTGCCATCAGTAAGTCGTGATAATTCAAAAACAATTACATCAGTATCACTGATTTTATCACATTTTAACACATTTAAATTTTCGTTTGACTCCAACAGCTTATCTTCGGTAAACACCGTGGTCGCGAGATAAATACTTACCACAAGGTGGAGACATTTTAAATAAGAAACGCGCGCACCAAATTAGGAAATGACGTAGAGGAGGAAAATTTAGCCGAGCTACGAAACACGGAGACACCAGAGGGAGGAGTCAGGGTGCGGGGTACTCGTCACTCATTTCCGACTACATCCAATTAGATACAAGGCTTTTGTTGTCTGTCAAGTTTTATTAGGCCGATCGGCAAATGAAGTTACTTGTTTCTCATTTTGCACTGCAGCCACTCATCTTAACTGTTATTCCAAATGAAGGCGGTAACTGCGCTGCGATTGGTTAAACGCAAATCGATTGAAAATAGTAATCAGTAGCCCTACCCATCAGCGATGCAGCAGAATCTGTCCATGTAATTTGCAAAATAGTATATTAATAGTTTACACAAACTATTGTGCTATTTTAGTTCGTTCATTAATTACTTCAATAAGCTACTTTCGTGGCCAAACGTTTTGAGACTGACACAAATTTTGATTTTCACAAAGTTTACTGCATCAGTTTGTTTTGGGTTTTGTTTTTTGGGGTTTTTTTAAATCATTTTGTCAATTGTTTATATGGTAGAGTGAAGTACAATTATAAGCATTTTATATGTTTTGGGGTTTTTTTTTGTTTTTTTTTACTTTTTATTGACAAATACATCCAGTTTAAGCAAAGACTTCATATTTACAGTGTTGACCTTTCTTTTTTAAGACTTCTGCAATTTGCCCTGGCATGCTGCATATCAGCTTTTGGACAAAATCTTGACTGATGGCAACTCATTCTTGCCTAATCAGTGCTTGGAGTTGATCACAGTTTCTGTGTTTTTTGTTTGTCCACCCTCTTTCTGAGAATTGACTACACATTCTCAGTGGGATTGAGAGCTGATGAATTTCCTGGCCATGGACCCACAATTTCAATGTTTTGTTCAGCAAGCCACTTGGTTATCATTTTTTGTCTTGTGACATGGTGCTCTGTCATGCTGGAAAAAGCATTGTTTATCAAATTGCTCCTGGATCGCTGGAAGAGGTTGCTCTTGGAGGATGTTTTGATACCATTCCTTATTCATGGAAGTGTTCTTAGGCAACATTTTGAGCAAACCCTCTCCACACGAATGGTCTCAGGATGCCTAACTTGGTATGACATAGGACTCATGGTAGTGCTCACCTTTTCTTCTCTGGACAGTCATTTGTCTAGATGTCCCAAACAGTCTGAAGGGGGCTTCATCAGAGAAAATAACTTTATCCCTGTCCTCTGCAGTCCAATCCCTATACTTCCTGCAGAATATCAGTCTGTCCTTGATGTTTTTCTTGGAGAGATGTGGCTTCTTTGCTGTCCTTCTTCACACCAAGCCATCCTTCAAAAGCCTTCGCCTCACTGTGCGTGCAGATACACTCAAACCTATCTTCTGCCATTCCTGAGCAAGCTCTTCAGGATAGGAATGGAGTTAGCATTACTATTGTAGTGCAAGGACAGAAGACTACAAATTAACTGCAGAGGTGTAGTTTTAAATATTCAAAATAAGTATGTATGTGTGCAGAGGCAATGTATCCATAGTACATGTCTATAACAAACACCATACAGTGGCAGAAATGAAAGAGATTAGCAGAAATGAAAGAGATTAGCATCATTGACATAAATGTATGTAAGCATATGAACAAAAGATTGAGTATGGAGCTGTAACATTAAGTGATTTCATGACAAAGAATACAGTACAGCCTACCAGATGGCAGCCTGGGAAACAGGCTGTATGCTCAGTGATTGCAGTCTGCTGCAAGTTAATGAGTCTTCCTCAGGCGTCATGACCAGTAAATGTCCTGTAAGGCTGTGAGTTTGAGTTTTAATATCCCCAAGGTATCATGACCAGAAATGTCCTGTAAAACTGGGAGTCACAGACACTGACTGGCAGATCTCACAAATGTCTGGAGCTGGAGGGCCTTGTGGTCACAGAAGGAGTAGCTGTTGTACCAGACAGAGGTGCAGAAAGTCTTTATACTCTCCATGGTGTGTGTGCAGAGGTTGATGGGGCTGTTTGGGGTTACACTCTCTATGGTGCATATGCAGATGTTTAGATGTGACAAATGAGTCAATGAACATAATCCCCTTCTATACACACCTCCATATTTAACTGTTTTTGATGCCCCAGCAAATGCTCATTGGCATACACCCCTAGATTTGGTAGAATATATGGTGAGATAGCAGAAATGACACAAGTAAAAAAAAAACATCAGCTTCTTTTACTATACTTGGATGCTCAAAACTCTTATGAACCATTCTGTGAAGCTGAAAGAATAACATGAGAATATTTATGTGATTAATATATTGCAAGGTGTGTGAACATGCAGCCTCGGCAAGGCTTTCTTATTTGTACACATTTTAACTCAGATTTATTTATAGATTTCCAGTGTAATAGTTACATTTGTGATGTAATTACTGCACAGTCTGTTGGACTGTATTTTCCTCATTCCCCTTTCATCAATAAGAAGAAAACATAATTATACAATGCCTTGGAAAACCTTTAATTCTCAAAAACAGTGAAATGGTTTAAATCAATTAATAACACTTTTCATCTGAATAAGCTAGCCTAAATGTTGTGGTTGTAAACTGGCTCCCCCCCCCCCCCAAAAAAAGGTCCTGTTGTGAGTGTTATGAGATTGACTGTATGCCTGCATGGCATGACAGCAAAGTGATGGATGGCGCTCTTTCCTGGGTGTTGCCCTCTCTCCCCTTCCTGCTCCCGATGCACCCAGGGTGGCTGTGGTTTTCGGTTGAGAGTACGCGGTGCACAGTGTGCTGCCGTTTCTCACCAGTGTGTTGACTGGGTGTAAAAGCTGTGTGTTGATTGTAAAGCGTCCTTGTGTTCTGTAACCCTAAAAGTGTAATTTCATTCATTGTACATGTGTCTTGATTGTACTTCACAAGGAACAGAAACAAGTGACAAGATACAAGTGAAGTTCCATTATAACTTAGCACACGATGGAATTTAGGTCTATAAACGTTAAAAGTGGTTATTTCAATACGTTTGCTTACAGAAATGTATTCACGGAACGTTCCTAACTAGCTAGCTAGCGTTATGTAGCAAACGTTCATGCGACTAGCATTAACGTTAGGCTAGAATCTCTTTGAATGGCCTAAATAGCTACTGTTGCTAATTAATGTTAAAGGTATTGAATCCACACTTATTAAATATAAATTACTTTTCTAGCAGAATATTCGCGCTCTGCGCCGCCGCAAACCAAACCCACGTTTAAAGAAAATAAAGACAACTAACTCTGGCTACTGGTTGGCTTAATAAAAAATGACTGACATCAAAAATCGATCGTGTAATTGGCTTCAGACGAACATGATTAACATATGCTCCGCCCTTTACTCGGCCGCCTGGTGTACCGGCCTACAGCAAGAACGCCAGTTAGTGTTAGTCAGATCACACTGGTTTGACATGACCGACTTTAAGGCTTGACATTTTTAGGGACATACGTAGTAACGGGCAAAGGTAAGTGTTTATTAGTCACTGGGTGACTTCCTGGGATGTTTATGAAATCGGATCTCATCACAGAATACCTGTACTTAAGATGTGTGTAGCGAGCTAGCTAGCTAATCATTTTGTATGCACAGAGGAATAAAAGAAGCTAGCATTATGTTAATTAGTTAGCAGGCTAGCTAGTTAGCTATGTTAGCTGACTGTCATTACTAAACGTTAGCGCTACTTTTGGTGCTCGTTTACGCTTGTATTGGCTTACATTTTACCTAACGTTACTTGACTATCATGTCGCCACTAACTCGTTTAGTTACATGGTTTTTGACGTAGTCTTAGATGTAGTTAGAAAGTCACTTCAGCTTTGAGGTCTCACGTGTTGTTTTACGCCTTTTTTTCGGCAAATAAACTGAAGTATTTATAGGCAAACTGGCTCAGCTACTCTTCATGTCATGTCTTTCTTTGACCTCTCCTTAGTCCTAAAATGAGAGATGAAAGCTGAAACTAAGATAAGTAAGGCCAGATTTGGCTACGTGACGGTGATGTGAGCGCTCTTGTAATTCCTAACGCAAGGGGTAATGTTACACACTACCTAGTTTAGTTTCGCCAGGGAATCTCCTTGATTTACAACTGAGTGTTAAGGAACTACGAATAGGTACTACGAAAGGAACTTCTCTACCCCTTTGTTGCTGAAACGGATGTTGTACAGGCAGTGAAAAATGTGCACAAGTGCAGATAATTGATTTATCATTCTGTGCACTTTTGCACATTTTTCCACTGTCTGTACAGTTCTATAATGGACCAAATAGAAATATTTAAAAATCTGGACTTGCTTTTTTCTGTGTTGTGAGTTCTGTTTTTTTGCACTAGAAACAGATAGTTACACGCTTTCCTAAAAGCTACCAGATTCTAAGAAAACCACAAATTTTAGGAATTATTGTTAACTGATGTGCTTAGATCACCTTTTGATTGAAGTTGCACTTAATCCCTTAATCATCTTTCTCTTAAAAAATCCCAGTTCAAGCCATTTACAATCAAATTAGCAACAGCAGTTAACATTCTATATCATCTGTTGACCCAGAAGTTCATTAGGCAATGGAGGACGTCCTCGCTGAGGACGAGCAAGCCTTTTATTCTAAGGCAGAACAATATTGGAAAGAGGTCCCACCCACAGTGGATGGAATGCTCGGAGGTTATGGCAGCATTTCTAGCATTGACATCAACGGTTCCAAAAAGTTCCTGCAGAAATTCCTTGGGGTGAGACACCTTGTGGTTTGTTTATGGACATGAAGATGTATTAAATTGTGCATTTGATGCATGAACATTTTTCCATTTGGTGAAGGGAGGTTAGGGGCAATTGAAGGTGAAAATTCATTAGACAGATTAATGCATTCACATGTCACTGAGCAGGGCTTTTGAACTTATTTTAGTTTCTCAAACCCAACATTTTACTCTTTTAATGATGTATAGCAGCCCCAGTGCAGTTTCTACTTCTCCTTTTTCTTCCTCACTCCATTTCCCCTATGCTCTATTCCCAGGAGGGCAAGGGAAAGACTAGGCCAGGCTGTGCGTTAGATTGTGGAGCGGGAATTGGCCGCATCACCAAGCGACTGCTCCTGCCGCTGTTCCGCACCGTAGATCTGGTGGATGTGACGCAGGAATTCCTGGACAAAGCTCGCACTTACCTGGGCGAGGAGGGCAAGAGGGTAGAGAACTACATCTGCTGCGGCCTGCAGGATTTTCAGCCCCAGACAGGACGTTATGATGTAATCTGGATCCAGTGGGTCATTGGTATGGCACGGAATCCACTGATGTCAGAACACCCATAACCTGTCCTTTATTTACTGCCTTTAATGACTGAGCAGCTTTTCCTGAAGTATGACTCTTGGGTGGTCCTGATCCAACTGAAGTGGGCTCAGTATGAACAGTGATGCTATAGGTACTTAAAGTAACTGGCCTTTCCTCTACAGGTCACCTAACCGATGACCACTTGGTGGAGTTCCTGCGGCGGTGTCGCAGTGCGCTGCGTCCCGATGGGCTCATTGTGGTGAAGGACAACGTGGCCTACGAGGGTGTGGTGCCCGATGACGTGGACAGCAGCGTGTGCCGGGACCTGGGCGTCTTGCGCCACCTGGTGGCCAGAGCTGGACTTACAGTTGTCCACGAGGAGCAACAGCAGAACTTCCCAGAGGAGATCTACCAGGTCCATACGCTAGCCCTTAGATAGGAGCTGTGCACCTGAGTGAAAGCTCGAACGTGTTAACAAGATTGTCCCTTGCTGCCATTGTCATTGCAGTTTCAAGTTCCAAGATGGGAATGTCACAACAGGATCAATATGTATCTGTATCAAAGCTTGGGATTTTAACAACGGAGATTTTAGGAGTCCTCTGTGCACACAGACTCCTATATACTACTGCTATCAGGGATATTGGACTATGTCAGATTACAGTAGTAGGTCATATAAGCATTTAGGAAATCTAAATGTCTTTGGCCTATTTTTTTTAAGAGCTATGTTTGTGGAAGTGCCCTTGTTTGCATTCATTGGAATGAGACTTGATAGTGTCGGCCCATCTGAGATTAGCCCTACTGTGTGTGTGTGATTATGGGACTGAGCAATAAAACCTTGACGAGTCTAGGAGTATGTTTTGTACATAACTTATTTAGGGACTTAAAAGTATATGCACGTATTGTTTACTGTGAGTTTGCACAGAAAATAAACAGCTTTGTAGATATAACTTCTGAACTGTCTTTTATAGAATTATTCCCCAAGTGTGATAACCATGTACTAACCATGTCTATGATTTGTTTAAAGGTAATGTGTGTATTTCTAATACATAATTATAATATTTAGCCAAGACTCAGGAAATTAGTTTATGGATTTATTTAAGGCTTAATTCACTGTAGTTGTATAACAGTTTCTACATTATTGTATTCATGTATTATTGTTATTAATGCATTATTATACATTATAACAGTGCAGCTTATACATATAAACTTGATTTTGCGTCACTTGGTCCCTCCATAGTGCCATGTAGAATTAGCAGTACCTAAATTCTACTCTAATCTACACCACTCAGTACCCAGAGTCGTAGGTCTTAATAATACAGCACAAGTAGATGTGCACTCGTAAGGCAAAGGTTGGAAGTCTTTCTTCTTTTCTTTCAAGTCACACGGAGCCCATCTGAATTCTGTGTGTGTATTTAAATCATTAGTTGCATTAGATTGGACAACTACACACAGCACTAGCACACCCATGACTTGTGTTATGTCTACCTTTGGTACTAAAGGCCCAACCTGGGAATAAGTATGAACTGACTGTACACTACGTGTACAGAGGCTGATCAGGACCGGGTCTCTCAGTCCGTGCACAGAGGCTGATCAGGACCAGGTCTCTCACTGCGTGTACAGAGGCTGATCAGGACCAGGTCTCGCTCTGGAAGAGACCTGTCTTCTCCATGCTGTTGAGCATTTCCTGGGCCTGGCTCTCAGTCATGCCTCCTTCCTGCTTGAAAACCTCCTTCAGCGCATCACACACTGCTGCAGGCATCTGCTTGGCATTCCTAGACCCAAAGAAAGCACTCAGTGAAGTGCCATTGAAAGCAGATGAAGATTACGGACTTCCCGAAAGTGTGGCAACAGTGAATCCTTTCCTACTTGGTACTAAAGGCCCAATTTGCACATATGTGTGAAATGGGTGTGCACAGAGGCTCATCAGGACCAGGTCTCTCACTGTGGGCACAGAGGCTGATCAGGACCAGGTCTCACTCTAGAAGCAACTGGCCGTTTCCATGGCACCAAGCATTTCGACGGACCTACCCCGCTATGTAGAAGACTGCATTCCTGTTTGCAATCATGTCCCATAAAAGTTTGGCCTGTTCCTTTACTCTGTGCTGAACATAGATTTTGTCCTCCTGAAAAAAAAAATTGTAAAAGATTTGTATTGACTTTAAAAAATACACACAAGCTGTATATTTTGTAAAGTCAGTGGCTTGAACAAATATAAAAATGTTACATTTTACAGCATTTAGCACACTCATATCCAGAGCAACTTACAAAAGTGCTTGTCATTTACTCATAGAATGCATCCTAGCCAGTATAGGTTAGAGTCCAATAGAGTCCTTGCTAATACCACTTCTTCAGTTTTTTTCTATTATCTGTGAAATATTTAATTATTATGCATATGTCTTCAATATGCATATTTAGCTTTTGGTCACCATGCCCCAAATGCCCACCTCCCAGCATTGATGTGGGGGGGTATTAACTCGGTGAGTGCTGCACCTGGCCCTGCTCACCTGATCTCTAGAGAATGCAGTGAACAGGGTCATGTGACCAGCTTGAACCTTCTCCTCCCACTCTGTGCGGCAGTAGAAATCTTTCGTCTCAGACCGGCAACCGAAGAACAACAGGTTAGCTGTGAGGGAGGTGAAAACCTTATGCCATGCAATATATAACACTACGAAGACATTATACTAGACCAAGAAGAATAGCTAAGGAAGAGAAAGAAGTACTCATCAGATGTAGAAACCTTTCGTATTCGGAAAACCTCTCACAGGTGAATGTACCTGTTTTACCCTGAGCAATTCTCTCCTGTATGGCAGCTCTGAAAGGGGCGACCCCTGTTCCCGGCCCCACCATTATCACAGGTGTGTGTGGGTCCTGGGGAAACTTCAGACCACCCTTCTTCACCCATAAGGGCACACAGACCTCACCTGAAGAACACACATCCTTAGGATGCAGTTGTTTGAGCTGACCTTAACATAACTATGCTTGGCTGGTATTAGTGGTTCTTTCTGGAATAGTCTACATGAACACGCATACCCTGAGAAGGGTCCAGAGATGCCAGCCAAGAAGAGCACAAGCCTTTCCGTGCCTTATGAAGTCGGGTTTTATACTTCACCACGGCCACCAGGATCTGGATGCGGTTATGGTGAGCCTGAAGAACATTGGTTTTTACACTGGGATCAACCTTCAAGGCATATTAAACCAAACCCATGGCATGTCCTTCTGCGCAGTAATTACTGCTGTGGGGATCAGCGCTTGTCCATTTTTGATGTGCTGAGGCAGGAATTTACCAAGAGGGAAGACGCAATGGAGAAGGAGCGAGGCTGGATTTCAGGGATCAAATCCAGCAGGTAGTTCACGTTCAGCTCAGCTGTCGTATGAGGGAAGTCAGCGAGAACCTGATGGTAAGAAACAGCAGTTAGGGGTTAAGTGGCCAATAGGAAACAGCAGTAATTTGAAGCAGTGGCCAGTAAAATTTTGGGCCACCCCCCCCCCCCATCAAAATACATTTCTGAGGTTATGTATTTCATGGCTGGCATGATTTTCAAAAGTCATTGAAAATTTAGCAAAGTGTGTATCTGTCGCCACTGTGCACTAAAAACATGATCATATACACTGGATACAGGTCCACCACCTAATTACATTGAGCATTTTTGGCCAGTCTGATATGCATAAAATTTTCAAGTGTTGTAATGCTGATGGGGAAATGCAAAGGACCTGCAAAATACAATGTTCACTATTGATGTCACACCCAAAAAACTCCTTCAGAAATACAATTGTCCAAGAATATGAGCTCTACAATCTCTTCATGGAAAACGAGCGTGAGCGCGCTCACCTCCAGGGCCATGCGGCGGGGTCTGTTGCAGTAGCTGTGCAGCTCGTCCTGGCCCTGTGGCGAGCTCAGCTCCGCGAGCTTGCCCCGTTCCATCTCGTCGGTGGCAAACGAGGCGAGCAGCTCGAAGAAGGATCGCCGCGGCACAGCGGCCACGTCCAAGTAGCGCTCCACCAGGTAGCGGACAGCACAGGGCTGGGGCAGGCGCACAGGGACAGGCGCTGCAGGGAGGAGGGGTTAGCCACGCTCGCTGCTTTGCGCTGTTGTTTTGCAGTTTATGTCTGGGACACAGGAACCGGACGGCTGTGCACATATTTACACACACACCTACACACCCTAATTTACACACCCTCATACCTGAACATACCTAATAATTTATTCTCTCTTTCTGCAGAGGTATACCTAACCCTGATGTCATGTCGTTACTGAGCCTCAACCCGTCTCAGCTGCCATGGCTCCTCCCACCTCCCCCTGATGCCCCCCTGCTGTGGCCCACCACACCTCTACCCGAGTCAACTACTTCTCCGTTGCCCTTGTTGGATGTTCTGCAGGATGGGTTTCGGGTTTGATTGCTTATGTCCCCCCCCCCCCTCCCCCCAAATCTCCCTCTCTCTACTTATTCTGCTCCTTATTGTTTATATTATTGCTAGTGTCCATTGTCAGCCAGAGGAGGATGGGCTCCCCCTTTGAGTCTTCGTTCGTATCAAGGTTTCTTCCTTATGCTCTAGGGAGTTTTTCATTGCTATTGTTGCCCTTGGATTGCACATGGGGGGCTTGGACTCGGACATGTGTAAAGCTGCTTTGTGACAACAGCTGTTGTAAAAAGCGCTATATAAATAACTTGACTTTGACACACACACACACACACACACACACACACACCTGTGCTGCCATCAGTAGGAGTGAGTGTGAAGTAGCGGTCAGGATCGAGTCTCAGTAGCTGGCAAAAGTGCTCCACGTCTTCTGGAGAATTACACGGTCGTATCATCACAACATCGCCTGCACTGTACCTGTCATACGTACGCATGCACGTTTGACAGCATTTGGGGAAAAGCCTCAATTATGAGAATGTTTACAGACACATGCTGAATGCATACTTTTTAGAGTGATTTTAGACAACTTGAAGTATTTAAACATTCCTTGCTTTTAATACTCACTGGATTTTCGAGCCTGTGATGTCAAACTCAATATGTCTCACATCCTGGAAATGAGAAGGGTCTGTTACTCTCTGATTGGACACCACTCGCGCTGGAAAGGGGTGCGTTGAAGAGGGCAGGGCATGGTCGTCAGGTGGGAGGGGCTGCTCAGCCAACTTCTCTGTGATCTCATCAAGGAAATGGAAAACATAGCGAGGAGGAAGCCTACAGAAACAAATCGAATTCTAATGCCATTCTTTATTTGCATCCTTCTGTCCAAACAGACGGAAAGAATGACTGCAGCGGGTGTGGCTGACACCTACGGTTTGCCCTTTTATTTCTCATTAAAAGCTCAGGCTGTAAACTCACAGAAGGATGCCTAAAATTCAGGCATTCTGCTTCCACACTAGCCACATATGAACGTTAGATTTAACTATTAATTGAAGTGAAGATAATGGCACTAATATGCAGTACATGAACATGAAGGGACTAAGAGAGAAGCCATCCACAGGTCAGCAGGTCATTATTATGTTCATTTGGACTGTGCCGTGACCACTTGAGACAGACAGAGACCAGAGACAGACTTAACACTTCAATCAAAGCCTCGCATCAGAGGATGAGGTAGACTCACGGATCCTGGTCGCCAAGGGGACTCACGCCAGCAGGCAGTGGGTATAAAGACAGAGTCTTCTGCCAGAACAAAACCAGCCAGGGGTCAATCACTGCATCTGGCCTGGAAGATATCAAAACAACGTGATGTAACTACAGAGGTGCCAAAATTCATACAACAGACGCAACATTCAAACAACTGGTTTGAAAACTGTACAGCTTTGCTGAACATGTAGTGCAATTTACAATAATGTGTACAGCAGAATGCAGACTGCTCCAAGGAGCCTGTTTTTAATTTGGATATCAGCTTATATATGGAGAGCTGTGATAGTGATCAAAAATAGTTCCATAATATGAATTGCTCAAAATGAAAACATAGAAATGCACTTAATCGCAATCGTCTGGAACTCCGGATTACATTTGGGCCTTTCCTAACTACGTGCTACATAGATCTCTGGTGGGTTCTCACCCCAGCTCATGCTGATCGTCAGCCAGGCCAACAGGGAGGAGCGCACTCGCACCCAGCTGCTGCAACCGCTTATGAAGCTTCTTAGCAACAAAGTTGAACCTGGAAAATGCCAGGCATTCATTCAGTGGGACTGTAGATGTAATAATGTAAGTGAGTAAAAACAGATTTAGTTGCATAGCAAATCTCACTTGGCATAAGAGGAGTCCCCCAGACCAAGCACTGCGTAGTCTAGGCGACAGAGAGAACCGGCGGGCAGAGACTTTCTGAACAGAAACCTCCAGAAGTTCTGCAGAACAAGAACAGACAACCTGTGAACTCCTAAGGCAAGTCAACACGCAAACAGCTGAGGGTGGGGGGCCTCTCACATAATGTTATACTGTATTTACCTTCATATTATCTGGAGGGTCACCCTGCCCTGTGGTGGAACAAACAAACACCACGAGAGACTCCGATATCAGGTTCGCCTGCCACACACACAAGCATGAGCTCCATTTTCAGTACTGGCATCAAACCAACATAACACTAAGCTACACGTGTCTGTAGCTTATACATGTCTTTCTGTATCAATTAATAAGGTTTTATGGTCCGTGATGTATACTGACCACATTGTAAGTGTCCAGAGCATGCATGCGTACTCCCATCCGCCTCCTCTGGGCCTGACGTCCGACTCGCTCGGCAGTGTCCTGGGCTGTGCCTGTCTGACTGCCGTACAAAACCAGGAGAGTGGGGATCGACATTCTATCCCACAACACTGCTCTGCAATTACAAAAAAACAAAAAAAAAACAAACAAATTTTTTGTAATCTTACAAAGTAGAAAATCACCTGGTTTTGATTGTATTAAGATCAGCATATATTAGAATGAGCTGATTTCATATTAACAAAAAGAAAACCAAAATCGAAGCAATGCTTTTCCAGAGTTAGAATCAGTCTATAATGTGAGAACAGAATCACTGATCTGCCATTGGTTACACCGCGCATATCACTATTTCTCATTAGCATCTTAAGTTACTGCTTTACAGTTCAATGGACATTATTTTCAACAGCAGTCAGGTAGCATTTTTAAAATTCGATTGCATTCGTTGGTTTTCACCATCACAAACAACTGATCTTCACTAAATCGGCAGGTGTTAGCGATAAATGTCTGTTTGAGCCTGAATCTTTTCACTTAAGGCAACCTACACATCGATTTCTAGCAAAGTTATATACCTGCTATTGAAGGCCTATGTGAAATGTTTTAATGACATCATTAACGATATTTAAAATAATATTATAACTTTTTCAATACCCGAGATCTTGGTCTCGGAATTATTATTATTATTATTATTATTATTAAGTGTTTAAATTTGTAGCTTACTTAACACGAACATACCCGGTACCGTTGAACCTTTTTCAACGCAGAGCGTCCGGTAAACAGCATCGTTGACCTGTGATCCGGAAGTGATTCTCCTCTGTCGCCAGCTGTTTTTTTTCTTTTTAAAAATGGCAACCGACAAAGGCTATGGGTTTACGTGTGTAAACTTGATTTTTATGTTATTTGTTATGGGAAACCATTGTCGGCTGCATCATCTCGTACTTAAGGTCTGTGTTACTGACTACGCTATTGCCGGAGCTTTTATGTGTTGGTAGATTTACGTTGCAATGTTGATTGCTAGCTGAGTTAGCTAGCTAGCTAACACGATAACTTGTAAATACTGGGGGTCTATCAGTTATACCTCTGTGCATCGCTGCAGTAACAAATTGTCACATCGTTGGCAAACTAGCTGTTTGGTTAAATGCATAATTTATGTGCGAAGTACTGATTCCAGTTGTGTCAGATCGACCCTGTCTTTCTGTACACTTGGCTAGCCAGCTGTTACTATTCATTTGATAATTGATAATAATAATTCGCAGTACGGTTGCGACCACGATGCCTTGAATAATGCTTTAGCTTTCGTCAACCGGACAGCGTTACTGTAATAAATTCTCTTGTATCAGGATGATGTCCGTCAAAGAGTTCATCTCAACACCTTCGGTTTTTATAAAAACGGTTACATGAGCGTGGAGATGAACCGTTTCAGTATGACTGCGAACACCGAGGACATTGACAGCTCCACGGTAAGATTTCCTTCATTAATCCGTGTTTAATAACCAATTAACAGATGTTTTCTATGACTCACATGACGTGTAGGTTTCAGATGTAGCAATCTTAAGCACGATAGTATCATCCTAGTAAACATTGTTGCCGGATTTCAACGTTTGTTAGAAAAACGTTGTGCCTTCATTTAACGCTTATGAAAGGGCCATTACTTTTCACACACTGTTCGTTTTTAGTTAGTTACACCCTGTGGCCTACAGAGAGCCTTAACTGATGACTAATCTTCCTCTTTTTTTCTTTCTTGACAGATCGGTTTCAGCTTGGATCGCACAAGTAGTAATGGCTTTTCTACTTATCTAGTAAGAAAACTCAACTCAGTATGTCTTTAAGAAATATGTTTATGAGTCATAACACTGTTACACCTGTACTGTAATGCTGCTGTCATGTAACAACACGATGGCACTTAGGTAGGGCAGTTTGTGATAAATGACCAAGAGTAGCTGTCGCCTTATCACCTTGGTAACGGTATTGTATGTGTGTGCAGGATGATGGCCTGGACTACTGTGTTCTTAAAAAGGTCCCCAGCAGTGATTCTGCAGTGGTGCTTCTCTTGCTGGACTTCAAAAAAAACATGCAAGTTGAAATCCTGATACCTGAAGCCTGGCACAGGCGTGCCTTCGCGTTGCAGCTCCGCTCTCACCACGTCGGCTGAGCTCCCCAAGTGTTTGCAGTTAGGCAAAGTTCAGCTTTCCACCCAGATACTGATTACACTTCCTTGCTTTGTTTCTCAGAGTGAGGATGAAGACATCTGCCGAGGAGGGATCGTTTCCCCGCATCATTCCATTTGTGCCAGAGGCTGAGGTGGATGACCCTGATGGGCGGAAAGAACAACAGCCTGCTGGTAGCGCTCCCTCCCTCCTCATTTCCCTTGGTGGTGTTGACGAGTTGATGCTGCTTCCTCACAGTTTTAATTGCTTTTGTCAAGCGCCCAAATAAGACTGTCGATGAAATTAATTTACCTTGTGGAAGTAATCTTGCTTCGTGTTTTAATATTTTAATTTGAGTCTAACCAACCAAAAACTTAAAACAAGCCTTTTTCATTATGATCTGGACCACATTCTCATACCAAATACATGCACTAATGACATGTTTTACATCCAAGGATCTGAACTACAGCACAGTTTATTGTAGCTTATTGCATCAGCATCAGCTTATTGTAGACGCAAGAATCCTCAAGCTTTTTTTTCTTGTCTTCCTCTATACGCTGTGTTATTCTTGGTTTAACCTTGCTTACACTTCTGTTTCCTTTTTGTTTCCTTTATAGCTAAGGCCAAGCGGGAGGCAAATGAGGTAGGAACAGCTAACTGGACAGCTTATTGACTAGCCGAAAAACCTGTCCAGAGTGTCTCATGACTGTTACTGGCATAGAAAGATACAGAGGTTGCTTTGTCTGAAAATGTATTGATTTCTTCTCTTGCAGAACAAAGCAGATGTCACATACCCACTGCAGCACCAGGACAATAGCTACTCTTTTCAAGTAGGTCTTCGAGCGTTAACCTTGGTTTCAGAAGTAGCTTGAGGTTGAGAGGCTCTTAACCTGTTTAAGCACAATTTTGTCATCATACATTATTCCGCATCATATCTGGGTTTTGGGAAGAATGTTTAACTGTGCCTAGGAAAAAAAATGGTTAATTTAGAAACAATCTGGACAGATGCTGATGGGTCATTAGCCTCGCCCCTGCATTACATAACATTTTTAAATGGCCCATACTCATGCAGGATCAAACGTTAGAAATGTAGCACACACACACACCTACACCCACACCTATTTGGTGACATGTGCTCAATCTTCAGTTTTACTTCAACGTGACAACGGACAAACAGCAAGGTCTCTACAACTTCTACTTCCACAACTGCCACTCGTCCACGTCTGCAACAGCCGACGCCTCCACGCTTGCCACGCTCAGCTTCAACCTCGACGTGAGCTCTTGCTTGCTTCCTTCAGCTAGTTCTTCTTTTTTCTGACCTTGAACTCTGGAAGCACTCTGATGGTATCAGTAACTGCACACAAGATTCGGACCTTCAGAGAGCGCTCTCTGTTTTAACTCGGAAGCAAACTGCACATGAAAGCACCACATTTTAATAAGTTCTGAAAATGAATGCTGATAAGTTAAAGATCAGTAGTGCTAATGGAATGCAGTTGACACTAAACTTGAGTAAGTAGGAAAACATTTCTGTGTTAACATTCTCATGCGTTTGACAGCATGATGAAGGGGGTGGCCAAATCTGTCTGATTTCAGATCAGCATACAGGAGAAGAATCCAGCCAGCTACCTGTCTGCTGGGGAGATTCCTCTCCCTAAACTATACATCTGCATGTCTGTCTTCTTCTTCCTGATCGGTACACTCTGGGTCCACGTTCTGCGCACCCGCAGGTCTCCTGTGCAGCTCTTGTAACTTTGCTGAGAAATTGTCATGCAAAATAACCACTAGAGGGCATTATAAGCATGCTTTTTTTAACAGACACATTCATATTAGGCCTCTCTCTTAGTCTGTATATTTTACATTTTTTACTTTCTTTTGTAGTGCCGATGTGTACAAAATCCACTGGCTTATGGCAGCGCTCCCTTTCACTAAGTCGATCTCCCTCGTTTTCCATGCAGTGAGTTGTCTTTTTGAGGTCGGGCTTGCATGCACAGGATTCTGATAATTAGCTTATAATTGCGTTAAGGGGCATCACAGCCAGTGTGTAAACTGTTTGGCTAAAGATTACTGTCTGTAGATGAGCTTTTTTGGCTGATTTTCCTCCATATCTCAGACTAGATGTGCACTCGCTGCTCTATTTTAATGATGTGTTTTTTACAGATTGACTACTACTACATCTCTAATCAGGGCTTTCCTATCGAGGGCTGGGCTGTGGTCTACTACATCACACACCTGTCAGTTCACCCATTAGTTACGAGACTATGCTTTTCTTGGTGTTGGTGTGTGCGCCTCTTGGTTATTGAGCATTTTGCAAACCTTTTGTGTGCAGGCTGAAGGGGGCACTGTTGTTCATTACCATCGCTTTGATAGGGACTGGCTGGGCCTTCGTCAAGCACATCCTCTCAGACAAAGACAAGAAGATCTTCATGATCGTCATCCCCCTCCAGGTAATTGTCCACATTCCAGAAACACTTAATTTCCTCAGTGTGTTGTCTGCTCTGGCAGGCTCACAGACGGACCCTTTTAGGGGGCGTCAAGGCCAGTCCCCAATTCAATTACAGTCCCGCCGTCTCGCTCTGTGACGTGGGTGCTGGTGCCGAACTAAGGACGGCTGGCGTTTTGGCTCGCAGGTGCTGGCGAACGTGGCGTACATCATCATTGAGTCCACGGAGGAAGGCTCCAGTGAGTACGGCCTGTGGATGGAAGTCCTCTTCCTGGTGGACCTGCTTTGCTGTGGGGCCATCCTCTTCCCTGTGGTCTGGTGCGTTCTGCCCTCCACTCGCTCCTCCTCTCCAGTTTCTCCATCAATGGTGCACAGCTTGGCTCCTGGAGGGCCAGGGTCCAGCACGGCTGGGGGCTTTCCCTGCTCCAAACCACTTGATTCAATTCCCAGGTTTAGTAAGTCTATCAAGAATTGGGGAATGACAGAAGAATGTTGGATTCTGGCCGTCTGGAACTGGAGTCCTGCACGTCTGGTCTAGATAGAAGAGGGTTAATTATAAACATGGAGCTGCTGATTTTCATACTGACTGAAAAACTGAAATGTAGATGCCTTTGGGTTAGCATGAGACGTGATGGAGGCTTCATTGTTCTGTGCGCCTGTGCAAAGGGGCTGCATGCTGAGGTTGTGGTGTTTTTCGCTGCCAGGTCCATCAGGCACTTGCAAGAGGCATCAGCAACTGATGGCAAAGGTAAGCTGCCAGTTTAGCTACCAACCTGCTGGAATGGAAACTGTCTGTCTGTTTGTTTGTTTAATTCCACTCTGTCACCATAAGGACCTTGGAAATAGTGAGTGCGTTCACCCTTTATTCATTAATGTTACGGACGTTTTAAATATTACACTATTCCAAAGTCCCTCAAACTCTTTGGAAACAAACTGAAGGATCTAAGTAGGTCAAGTTATGTTTTTGTATTTGCGTGGGTTTTTTTTTGTTTTGTTTATTTTTGTTGGGTTTTTTTGTAAATATTTTAAATACTTTGGTATCTGTGTACCATGATTCATGGTTGGCTGTCCTCTATAATGTATTCAGAATGTAAAGTCTTGTAACGCAGTGTAGTTCCTGCTATAAACAGGTGAACACTGAAGCAATAGAGAAGTAAAGCCCTCCTTCCGTCTGGAGGTCAGGTTTATTCAGTCAGCAAGCTCTCCTAATGGAGGCCTGGAGAGAAATATGCCATGATCGTGACTGGCAGCAGTTCAGGAGTTGTTCAGTATCTGTACTGGGGATCAGTAGCTACATGAGGATGCGTCTCTCAGAGTCACTGCAACAGCAGAGACAGGAGCTCAGCCACACTCAGAATGCAGCAGCTGTATTCTGCTTGCAAACTGGGAGATGGGCGTGGTTTGGTGGCAGTGCTGCACCAGCCATTCCTGACCGGGGCTAACGGTTGTTTCACCGCAGGTGCGGCCATTTCATCACTGGAACACAGATCGGTGGACGAGGCCCATTCACTGGCCGTGCACTCTCTGTCTTTCCTCTTTCTCATCGATTAGAGATCTGTTATTCCTTTACGCGGGTATGACTTCAGCACAACCAGTCTGACAAATCCAGCCCGGATTTGGATGAGCTCTGCCGGGAGGCTGCACATCTGGGGCTTGAGCCGTCCTTGAGAGCATAGCATATTACCACAATCTACTGTGGTTTCTGCACTGTAAACAGCCTCATTAGGCACGAGGCCATTTGAGAGGCAATCTTCGGCAAATAGCT
Organism: Electrophorus electricus; assembly: GCF_041902795.1. Lineage (NCBI taxonomy): Eukaryota > Metazoa > Chordata > Actinopteri > Gymnotiformes > Gymnotidae > Electrophorus > Electrophorus electricus. The sequence goes on from NC_137504.1 coordinate 23,885,975, forward strand.
TGCTGACCGCGGAGAGCCGAAACACCTCATGCTGCGAAAAGCCCAAGGAGACGGCAGATATCGGGGAAAGTCGGAAATGTTGCAGCATGTGGAGACCGGTTTGGACTCTTGTGTCCGGCAGAGCAGCGCAACAATCAGAAGGAGCTGATACAACACCTGCAGTATGAGGTTGGAACCCGCTGGGGGGGGGGGGGGGGGGGTGGTACCATACCCATATTTGTAGTAACTTTTCTTCAAACGTTATTTCACCCACACATACCCACACCCAAAATCTCTCCCTGTCTCTGCTTGGCAGAGCTAGGACATGGGCTGGTTCTGTGCCAAGATGTCTCTTATCGTTTTAACGTTTCCAGCACACAAGCCAGACACGCTAAGTGTGCATTAATGCACTTTTCACAGAGCGTCGGCTGGCCCAGCCCACGATGATTAGATTTGGGCATGGCTGTAAAGGGCTGCGCTCTCAAGTTTGACTGCAGTCTGTTTAGCATGCGACGTGCTCCTGCTGTGTCTTGGGCTGCGGCCACCACACCTCCCTTAACGGCCGCTGCACCGTCCCCACTGCAGTGCTAGGGAACAGGCACTTGGGCTAATCTGAGGATTCACCCACCACACCCAGCGCCCCCTTCACAGGCTTTTCACTGTTTGTTTGTTTGTTTGTTTGTTTGTTTGTTTGTTTGTTTGTTTGTTTTGTTTGTTTATTTCTTCAAATGGATCAGAGGACAGCACTTAGTGTGGTTGCAAGCATGAATGAGGTGCAAATAAATATTTAAAAACTCCTTCAGCAACTTTTAATAATGTGTGCTCTCTCTTGCTCTTTCTCTCTCTCCCCTTCCCCTCCATGTCAACTTTAAGTTGGGGGGGGGGGGGGTTTCATCGCAGTGCTAATGTTATTAGCCCTTAGAGAGAAAGTGTTGCCCTCATAGGTGCGTGTGTCTGACAGAGACAGAGAGAGAGAGGTAGTTGTGTGAATAGTAGGTACTAGGATTAGAACAGGTTATTCCCAAAGCCCCACCGTGTCTGTCCCACTTAGTTCTACTGCAGAAAGACTGTACTCTTGTTAAAATGTGGAGAGAGAGAGAGAGAGAGAGAGAGAGAGAAGATCTTGGAAGTGCCCCTGCATTTCTGTCTTAACGCAATTTTATATTTAGTTATTTATTTTGCTGTTTTAAATAGCACCTGCTTCCTGCTGTTCCTCATTCCAATTTTGGCTGAATCTCACAAGGTGTCAGAAGTGTAGACATGAATGTCTTTTGTGTATTTTATGTTCATTCAGAACTTGCTTGAACTGGAAGTGCAAATTGAAGTAAATCAAACTGTGTGTTTTTTGTAAGGCAACTGGAATGGGAAGGCGGCAAAGGCCTGGTGTGGTCTGGGTGGAGAAATGCCTTTACAGATGCAGAAGAGGCTCTTATCTGCTTTAAGTTACTGGTTTTGTTTTTGTTTTGTTTTGGGGGTTTTTAGCAAGTACAAAAAGTGCAGGGATTTTAGAAAGAAAGACAAAAGCATGTTTTTCTCTGATCTTTGGCTGTATTGGTGAATAATTATCTTCCTTAGATTTGTCTTGATTTTTGGTTTGTTTCTTTGTTTTTTAAGCTGCCATCAATCTTGCACAGCTGAAGCTTTTCAGGCACTACTATGTGATGGTAAGTGTTTGAACTTGATTCTCTCTCTCTCTTTGTCTCACTCTCTCCATTTCTCTGTCCCCTTTTGCAAGAAACTCTTGATTTCATTTCCAGTGGGAATTGCAATTTGGCACAACTGGTCTGCTTTGCGGAGATTTTGAACAGAGCTCATTGGGTTTGTCTGTCAAAACATCCATCATAGCCCCTACTTGATGTCCATCAAATTGTTTGATGGACAGCAAGTCCATCACTCTCTCTTTCTCTCCCCTCTCCCCCCACCACCAGATGTTTCACATTCTGCCCTAGATTTTATATATTGTGGGATTGCTGTGGTAGCCACTGTGTGAGACTTTCTACTCAGAGCTCCACAATAAAGTCTATCTCACTTTTTCTCTCTCTCACTCATTGTCTCACTTACTCTCCCTCTTTCTCCTCACAATTCCCTCCTATCTTTCAAATGGAAATTCACCTGATGGGACCTCCTTTGTACACCTTGCTTTTATTGCATGGTTTATATTGGATCTCCGTTCTTCTTGACCTGAACGATGACGGACAGCATTTATATTCATCTATTCATGACTCGCCGTGTATGAATATGTATTCTTGTGTCTTCTGCATTTGGAGATCTACCAGCGCTGATGTTTCAGAGAGCCCTTCACTAGTTTCATTGGTCTGGATTGGTTTCTTGGTTCATGTCACTCTTATTCAGTAGAGGTGATGTAGAGGAGTAATAGATTTTGGCTGCAATCTAGATCCCTGGGTAATGTTTGGCCTTTTAGAACATTTTGTGAACGTGTCATGCTTCCTGTGTTCTTTAGCTGAAAGCTTGGTTCATTTCTGTTTCTCTCCCTTTAGTGCCTAGAGAACATTATTACTTACGTTATTTGTTTTTTAATCTGTGAGTGTAAACACTGCAGGTTTTACTTTTGTCATTTTAAAGATCAAAGCCATATTTTTCACTGGTCTCAACTGATTTTCTCAAGGCCTGCATGGATCCACTGCTAATGACCCTTATTTCCGCTTCACAGATTGTGTGCTACATCTATTTCACGCGCATCATTGCCATCCTCATCAAGGTCATCGTCCCCTTCCAGTGGAAATGGCTGTATCAGGTGAGTGTAGAACACCTCCCCCACCCTCTCCTGCCACTAATAACAAACCGTTGGCTGGAATGGCACTTCAACATCCCAGAACTCCCTCTGGTATATCACGGGGAAAGGCATCCCTTAGGTGAGGCATCCCTTAGTTTGAACAGGAGAGGTCGGTAATACACTAATGAAGGTATACACTTGTAAGGAAATAAACTCATCTAGGAATACACTCATGAAGGGATACTTGCGCTTGTGAAGGAATACACTAATGAAGGGATACTTGCGCTTGTGAAGGAATACACTAATGAAGGGATACTCATGCTTGTGAAGGAATACACTCATGAATTGATGACTAAAAATGTGAACATTGGGTACGTCTCATAAATGGTCATCACACTAAAGATTCAACATTCTTACTTAATTGTCTTTATAAACTTTTATAGATATTTTGAGTTGCTTCTAGTGTGTTGGCATATTGTCTTTTTTGTAATCATTTTTACATAATGTTTGTCATTGGAAGATATAGGCTGCCTGAATTAAACCTGGTTGAGATTTTTGTTATAATCTGAAAAGAGAAGACTAATGTGTTTAGGGTGGGTTCCAGGTGGTGTACCTAGTGTTGTAAAACAGTTGCTAGCACAGAATCTTCCTAGCTTGTTTTTAACAGTGATGGCTTGCAGTGGTCCTAGGGGAACTCCGTGGGCATGCTACTGTTGTCATGAACTCCAAGACTGCTCTGAAACCATGGACTGGTCCATCTTAAACACTCTCAGGGGACCTGGGTAAATTGAGTCCCAGACTGTAGTAGCTTTGACATTGACAGCTGTGACCCCTCCGAGTCCATCCACACTTGCAGCAACTAGAATGGACATCCACTTTTCTCTCAAGAGACATCAAGTTGTTGAAGAATTCCAGGTATGATATTCAGAAATTTATAAGAGTTGCCAAAAGTCAAAATATTCTAAGGCTAGCTGAGAATTGCAGCAGCTCTGACCACCACCACTTGTGGCAAGGACTACAAGTGATCACAGACTACAAATCCCATCTGCATGTTTGGTGCCATAACAACAGTCTGCCCTGAACATCACAAAAACCAAAGAGCTCATCACGGACTCACATTCTCATCAGCATCACTGGCCGGTCTGTTGAAATTGCCAACGGTTTCACTTTCCTGAGTGTGCAGCTGTGAGACTCCCGCTCATGATTGCTGTACAATCGCAATCCCCTTCCTGGGGAGACTGAAGAGCTTTGGGATGAACACATCTATTATGATCAGCTTCTTCTGCTGTACCTCAGAGAGTCTTCTGACTGCCTGCATCAAACCGTGGCTTGGCAACCTCACTGCCCAGGATCAGAATGGCCTCCAAAATCATAGGCAGTGACCTTCCACAGCCCCAGGACATTTTTGCATCTCGATGCCAGATGAGGGCTCAGTCCGTCATCTCGGATGCGTCCTTCCCTGCACATGCCCTGCTCCTTCGTCTTCCCTTTGGCAAACGCTTCAGAACCATCACAGCACACAATGCACCACACGGTTCAGAAACAGCTTTTTCTCTGAGGACATCAGAGCTCTTAATAGATCATAACAGCAAACAATAGTCGATTATACCGTTCTATATCATGTATGTATTGTACCATATTCTTGCTACTTGGAAACACCGATCAGCCACAACATTAAAAACAGCAGCAGGTAACATGAATATCATTTATCACTTTACAGTGGCACATGTCAAGGGGTGGGATATATTAGGACACAAGTAAACTGTCAGTTCTTGAAGTTGATTTGCTGGAACCAGGACAAATGGACATGCAACTTCGAAAGGGCCAGACTGTGATGTCTAGACCACTGGGTCAGAGCATCTCCAGAACATCAGGTCTTATGGGGTGTTCCCAGTATATGCGGTGGTTAGCACTTACCAGAATCCAATGGTCCAATGAAAGACAACTGGTGAACCAGTGACACAGGGTCATGGGCACCCAATTAGTGCGATTGGAGAGCAAAGCCTGTCTCGTCCAATCCCACAGAAAAGCTGTGGGATCGGTAGCACAAATTGCTAAAAAAAAAAAAAGTTAATGTTGGATATGATAGAATGGCATCTTAACACAGCCTTGCAGTCTGATGTGTTATGGGGCTGCGTAGTGGCTGACCATATACCGCTAAAAGTGCCTACAATGGGCATATGGAAGAAGGTGGCCTGGTCTGAATCGCATTTTCATGTGGACAGCCAGGTCTTGTTTTCCCCTCTGCAATGATATTCTGTAATGGAAAGGACAGCTGTATAATGTGCCCTGTCACACTGCAAAAGATTGTTCAGGAATGGTGATACAGGAATATGACAGAGTTTAAGGTGTTGACTTAGCCTCCAAATTTCCCAGATCTTGGTCTGATTGAGCATCTGTGGGATCTGCTGGAAAAACAATCCATGGAGGCCCCCCATGGCAACTTGCAGTATATAAAGGATCATCTCCTAACATCTTGATACTACAGAACTACTTGCTGAGACTACAGAACACCTACAGAAGTCTTGGGGAGTGTGCTGCATTGGCAGCACTAGAGGGAGGTACACAATTTTTAGGTAGATGGTTTTAATATTATGGCTGATCAGTGTTTATTGCAGCACTATACTATATTATTAAGTAGTTTATTGATTACACTACTGCTCCTTATGTGGTCTCTTATAGTATTCTGCATGTAGTATTATTTCTTGCTGCACCATGTTTGTACAGTGTAATGTTCTTACTGCCAGCTACCTCCTTCCTCACTGCCATTCACCTGTATTCTTTGGAGTGACTTCTACATTTATTGTTATTTTGTGCCAGATGTAATTGTTTAGTATTTGCAGTTCCCCTCTGGTATATGCAATACCCCTCTCCTCTAGTTACTTATATTTGTGTGCTTTTATTTATCTTCATGTTTTTATATGTAGGAGCATCCACTGTAGTATAAGAAAGTCACTGTATGTATGAGTGCTCTATTATTCTGAGTACAGCTGACCGTAAGCACCATCTGGACTCCTGAATCATGACGTGCTTACCAGGTCCTCTCTGCTCTTCTCCACAGCTGCTGGACGAGCTCGCCACCCTGACCTTCTTCATCCTCACGGGCCTCAAGTTCCGGCCAGCCTCCCACAACCCCTACCTGCTGCTCTCCGTCGAGGACGAGGAGGACCTGGAGATGGACGACGTGTAAGACATTCATACGTCATACATTCCTTCTGTGGACCGTCAAAAAAAGCCCACAACACGCCACCCATAAAACACCACACGCACTGCAAACCAGTTCTTGCACAATGACTTGAAGGTCCACTGCTTAAGAAACTCACTAATCCAAACACACAAAGAAATGTAAGTGAACTTTTGGGCATACCAAGCAGAGATCTGCACTCCTTTCAGTACAAAGGCCACACTCTGACCTGCTCCCTTTGGGAGTAGTGAACACTTTTTTTGGAAGTGTGTTCTGAAGGGCAGTATTCAACACCCTTCCAGTATCTTCGAAGAGTCCTTTCCTGCATACTTAGCGAGTGTCTACTGAAGAGACCAAAGTGGGAGCGGAGAGGACTGACACGCGCTCCCTCATCCTCTCCTAATGGAGGGCTTTTCTCAGCTCGCTGAGCAAGTGAGAATGCTGCCTGTGCTTCACAGCTCTTTTCAGCACATTGGTCACACTGAGTGGTATAACAATTATCCTGAATTCAGAAGGGATGCAATTTTCTTATTCTGAAACCAAATCTGGGCTTGAACCTAGATGAGAATTTGACAGGTTAGGCCTCATGTTCTCTCAGACTAATAACTACTGAATGATGATGAGGTTTAGGTATCAAGTGGTGACTGGTAGTAAATTGGCTTAAAATAGATCAAGTAAAATAAAGAAATGCACTTGTTTGTAAGCGATGAGCAAGGTATATACTAGTCAAGAAGTGTCTTTGTCTCAGCTGAATCTGCACATAGATGAAGACTTTTGAAGCATGAAGGGAAACCACCGTGCAAAATGTTTCATATAAGAGAAAGAGGTTTGAAGAGTCTTCCATACAAACTGCCTTGTTAGGTGTTTTACAAAGTCTTTCTGTTGATCGCCCTTACCCGTTCAAGCCATGGTATGGCTCACACATGCGTGAGCGCGTGCGTGTTTGCGCAATCATTTGGCCACCTGTCATGTCTATAGGTGAAGCCCAGAAGGGTTCAGAGCCTGCTAGAGGAAGCTGTCTTCATTAGGGGGAGCTAGCTGTTTGAGCAGCTGCCCTGTTCTCTCCCGGAGAAGAATGCACCTCTCTCTCTCTCTCTCTTTCTGCTGTCCACGTCAGACACACTGCTCCCACCGGCCCTGCAGAATGGCTTCATCACTGTCTCCTCTGCATGTCCGTCGGCCCGCAGGAAACCTGCTCACTTCCTCCGGCGCCACCAACAGTCAATAGCAGTTCACCTCCTTGGCAATTTCAGGTGGTGGCTTGAGTCTTTTGTCCTGTACACACACACACACACACACACACACACACACACACTTTCCACTGTTTTGGTTTGAGTATTCGCTCAGACACTGTGTCCCCTCTGCCTCACTATCACTTTCAATCTCTCACTTCATTTTTGGTCCCTTTCTACCAAACCCGGAATTAGCTTGCTGACACCATTTGTCCTTGTTCTTCACCTGCACAAATCCCTCTTCACCCCCAGACAAGTGGACATTGGGGTTACCTCCAGGTCTATTTTTACTTGTCCTTTATGTTTTGGGGGAGAGGAGGGCAGGAGCCATTGTATGCAGTCTGATTTGCTTGTGCCCATTGAGTCACAGAAAGAACCAAGAAAAGATGAATGAGCAGGAAGCGGCGAGGCAAAAGGAGGCCGTCTGAGCAGACTGCATTTCTCGTGTGCTGAGAATCAGTGTACCTAACCTCTTAATTGCACACGTGATCTAAGTTCTTCCATCACGCCAAACAAGGGGACGAACAGTCATTTCTAATCTTTGTTAGTAATCTGGCCGATGATCGAGAATTGTGCTACTGTTCAGAAACGCACCCAAACACCTTAACCCTAACAAGGCCCTCTGGTCAGCTGTAAGGAGGCCCTTTTGAGGTCTAGCTCACCCTCAACAGAGAGCTCATGAACATGGCTCACCGCTGAAGAGCTGCTCCGAATGCACCATGGCATGCTGTTACCTGGTACTGTCGGACAGGTTGTCATCACAACCCACTCATGGGAGGAGGAGGTGGTGCGCGTACTGCTGGTGGAGAAGGTTCGGCTGGCCCCTGGCTGAACCCGCCAGAACTCTCCATATCCATCGCTTGGCACTTCCGCTCCAGACCCTGGCAGGTGGTGTTGCCAGGAGAACTGTGTTTTGAAGCAAGTAGACAGCCCTTGGATGCTGGATGAATGCTGATATGTTGTAGTATAACAACACAGGGCACAGTACACCTATTCTTTTAACCTGTGAGCAAATGAACCAGTAAATCACTCACCTGTGAGGTGAAGACAGCAATGCTAAATGTATGATTGAAATACTTGTTTTTGATGTAGTGATCTGATGTGTTTAACCACTTAGCTCTGTTGGAGAGGACATACTTGCAGGTCATTCAGTCCCAACTGTTTGCTTGTGATCTTTATTACATTGTTTCCAAGATGTTGAGCACTTATTAAAGCATGATTGGGCTAATATGACACATCAGCTGCTGCTAGCAGCTCTGCTCTGTGCAATCCAATCTGTGTCAAAGCCTGAGTAATTATCACAAACAGAAGGGTCTGGATTTTTTTTGTTCGGTGGGGGGGGATGTTTCGGGTGTCAAAGACCCAATGAAAGCATGTGTGTTGCTTTTGGTGGGTTTCAGTTTCTAACCAGAATCTTTTCCTTAGCCTCTCGTGGAGAATAAATACTAAACAAACTTACAGCGGCTGCTGTGTCTGAAGCGTATTTTGAAGTATCCTCAACAAAGAAAGAAGTCACAGTCTTAGGCTTGATCAGTTAACTATGGGCTTGTGGGATTGCTCAAGGGCTTTCCTCAAGAAATAAAGTCGATGTGAATTTCACATGCACAGTGGAAGTGTTTAAGCTGAAAGCACTTACCCTAGATCAAGTTCCTCTAGTTGATACAAAAGAGCAAAAAAAAAAAGGTCTAGGACGACACTGCTATTCTGAGGGTATTTGAACCCTTTTAAAACTTTTAAAGTCTCTTTCTTCTTTGTGGATCTTTCAAGTCTTTCAAGTGTTCTGCCAGAGGTTTTTTTAATTGAACCTCCATCTGTTCTCTCTGCAGGGTGACTACGTCCACAGCCATGGGGGAAGGCGTGAAGAAAGTGAAGAAGGTGACCAATGGGCCATCAGAGGAGCGGGAGAGCATGGCCTAATTGGAAACAGTAGTTCCCTGAGCTTGGGCTGCCTCTGGGCTTGTGTGGCTAGCTACTGATGTAGCGAAGCATTGTTTTAACCCAGCTTCACCGCGGCCTCCATGCAACCCGGTTTGTGGCAGGTGGCCTTGGAGCTCCTGTTGGACCTACCACGTTGGTCTCGTTCCAAGACTCTGTGGCCCTAGAGCTGTATGTATATCTCTGTAAACATTACACAGACCATATTAGGGCCGACACACCTCTCAGCGATTAGCCCCACCCCCTTCGCTGTAGTTCGGATGGAGATCCTCAGTGCTACGCTTTGTTCTTGCTTAACACAGATGGTTTTGCTTTGCTTTTGTTTGTATGTTTGTTTTTATTTATTTTTTATTTTTTTTTTTTTTTAAATTAATGACCTACCTATGGCATCTCTTGATCTCTGAGACACTCCGGCACTTTAGCCATCACACAAACACAGGTCACTGTGGGGGCAGCCTCATGTTTCCGTTTCAACCAAGCTGATTTTGGTCACTAGCCACTAAAAAATGGCATAAAAGCAATTTTATTTCTTGTATGAAATTGTATTTCTTGTATAAATGTACAGATCTGAGGCAAGTGTACAGGCACATTATTCCAAGACTAAAGAAGAAACCACAACATGGGCGGTTCCAAAGCATCGTCATGGTTTCAGTGACTGTTCTTTTCCATTTCTTCATTACTTGCAGTTTAATAATGGGTTTTATTGGATGGCTCTAAACATTTCCGAAGTGGAGAGAAGCATGATTGCCAGGCCTGTACTGTATATTTCTATGGTCTCAGCCTTTTCAGTAATATTAACTTGATTTGAGGGATCTTCATCATTGTGTGTTTCTGAAGATATTTTTCGGTACTCATATAGGGGTTTAAGTTTATTGCTTTAGGTATTTTGTTAATTTACAAAACTCTGTGGTCAAGCTAGATTAATTGAAGACCTTTTCGCAATATTAAAATGTGCAATGGTTTGATTCCTGCTGATTTCATGTCTGCTTATTAAAAATATATTATTTTTCGGTCAAAGTTGTTTGTCAGGCTCATACTGAGTAGATGCCAGAGACAAAGCTCGAATTACAGGAGTCTTGCTGTGAATGTTCCAACATATGGAGGAGTTGAAGGGAACATCATTATATCCATTTTCATGCCAGTGTAAACATCCTAAATTGGTCTTGTCAGAAAGAGTCCTAATGATTCAAGTGGGTGATTTTTCTTCCATATGGGCTCAAGACGTTTTTCTTTTTGTACTATGAGCAAAGGCCCTGAAAAAAAATGTCTTTGCTTGTGTTTACAGGGAATTTCAACATTTATCCTTGACATAATGAGACAAAAAAGCAATAAGTTTGCCACTTCACCATCATGTTAGTTAATGCTGAGCTAATGCTTAGATACTGATTTATTACAGTTGCAATGAGAGATTTCTAACACCGTTTTGTTTAGGAGATGTCGGGTGTAATGCAACTTATTACTGAAGTTTACAAGTAGTAGATGCTTCATTAAAAATATTTCATTTTGCCAACTGTTTGAGGATTTGACATGCTGGTTGACCTAACTAGACTGGTTGACATGACTGCAAATGTGGTTCTTGGGTCTTAGCATCAAGAGTTCTGTGAACAGTCTGCCTCATTATTGTGCTTTAGAAAAATTCTTCCAACTTCTCATTTCTGAATCTCTTGTTCTGCAGTCACTGATCATAGCTTCTCAAAGTCTTCAAATTGTTTTATTGGCTTGATTATGAATCTAATCTGAAGTTTAAACTGGATTTTGAAATATTTGTCTTTTGTTCGGATAATCGGTATTTGAAGGATTAAAGTAATACTTCATTCACTTGTTATCCTCTGGGTCATTGTGTCCAGGAGCATATTACATTGTTAAACAATGTGTTTATTTAAAATTGCACCAAGTGATGCTAACTCACTGTTTTGATTGACTTCAACTTCTGCATTATGCAAGTTATTCTATTACAATGCCTGTCTTCTGTTCAGGGCTCCTTAGCCTCTGTGCATGGTCTTCATTCCTTTTAAGACAGTCAGGGTGCATATAGCTTGAGAAAAGATCAAATTTACCTTAGAGTTATTTTGTTGTTGTTGTTTACTCCCTAGCCAAATAACAATCTTTAGGCTGCACTATCAGGCTTTAAAAGCAACCGCCGGTCCTAGTGTGTATAGCTGTTGTTAGAAATAAATATAAGTTTTGCATTTATCCAGAGCCATTCTTTACATTACATTTGACCATTGTCTTGCATAGCCAAAATTCAGGTACAAAGCACGTTAGCGTTACTAATATGTTTAATTGACTAAGAAAATCTGAACTATGGTTGACGGGCTACTTTGAAAATGTCAGTGATCTGGTGCACTATTCTGACGTTTTTATTTTGTTGAAAGGTAATGACGTGTTTAAGGTCACCGTTAACGTTTGGGATGAAATGTTCTACTCGTTGTTCATGTCGCCTAGAGCGTTGAAGATGATTCTGGATCAGACACATTTTCTATTAATGTATTAATCATACTTGGGCAACAAATGCAATGTTTGACTGCTCGTTTTGTTTGCAAAGTTATTGAAATTAGCCTACTGAAATTAGTGTGCCCTTTAGTGAATGTACGTTTTCATTTTTTTTAAATATCCGTGAATGGCGACTTTCACACACTGACACAGCAAACGAGCGAAAGCAACAGCGGGCAACAACTTTTTTTAATCGCTCTCGAGTACCGAGTACTTACCGTCGCCGCTGGGGCTCAAACGTCCTTTACGAGCATCTGATGTTGATCAAATGTCAACGAGCAAACGATGAAGCGCTGAACTTCCCAACGAGTGTGTCACCAGCGCTAATCTCGCTGTGTTTAGCGCCGAACAGTTTCTCTGCTCTTGTGGTCCTTGTGGGAGACAGATGGAGGCTTTAGTAGTGCATTTTAAAAGCGACACTCATAAGCGCAGCACTAATATGTGGGTTGTTATCTCAGCAGAGAAGGCGACCGAGGACAGACCGCTCTAAATGCCCATGTTTACGACCCTGATTATATTTTTCCTCCGCATATACAGTGGCCTGGTGTTAACTATTATCAGTGCGCTGATGACCAGCATGACATTCATCCTCAACTATGTTTTCTGTTTGGGGATGCAGACTAACTGGCTACACTGTCTTAACATATAAAAGGCAAACATTTATAGTGTGTAAAATGAGCAAGACTTGTGCTTAACAAGCTATGCACCCCAGATGTGACTATATCAAAATGAAAACTGTCTAATCTAATTTCGTATAATACAGTTAATTCCTTAGACTTTCCACACAGAAAAATCATTACATTATTAATATTTTTTTAAATTACATCCACAATCTTTGTTTACTTTTTTGGTACTGAGTGACCTGGGAATTATTGCATATTCAGCATTAAGTAGTTAATTGTTCAGTCTTTCAGTCTTTTTTTCAAGCTTCAAGCTGTTGTTTTAACATGTATTACTAGCCATGGTTTATTGCTATTTTAGGAGCAGACCATGTATCTGACGATTTAGGGATCTGAGATTAGCCTAATTTGTCTCTCTTTCCACATCTGTCATTTTGCTCTGCTGGGGATGGCGGGGCCATATGGTAATGCTGGCACTTGTAACAACCTTCTTATCTTTGGGTGACTAAAGATTAGTTGCAGCTACAAGCCATGTTAGCTGTTTCTCTGGGTGGAGAAGGGGCCCTTGGAAACATTTGCAGCCTCAAACCAGTGCAAGATGCAGATTTTTGTGTTTGCTAGCTGTTTCTTACTTGTGCTGTCTATTTTGAGCATACTATGTTTAAGATTGTGCTTTATCTCATGTCATGTCATGTTGTGTTATGCCTATTTTTGGCTCTTGGTAAATTCACAATAGTAGAAAGAGACGTTTTTTCCCCCCATATGCCCTGGATGATTTAAATCGCTTCACTCTGTTTGTGAAGCAGTGATCTTTAATGAAAAAAATAAAACATTTCCTGTGTTCATTAAAGAAATTAAGTATGCTCCATGGCCAAAGTCTTTCACTACTGAAGTTTTCTTTTTTGATATTGTTGCTGCTAGAAGGCCTATAGAAGTTGGTAGAGAAGGTGACAAGGCTCGATTGCTGAGTCAGCTCTGAGGAAGAAGAGACAGAAAAGCTTTGGATATCTGCCTGGCCTCCTGAGAGGAAGAAGAAATTGCATATTCGGGAGCATATTCAAATGTAATCAGCGTATTCAAAAAGTCACAGATGATACAGAATATAGTATGTAGTTGTTCTACAGTTGATTACGGAAAGCGATGACTGAGTTCAGATGGGTTTGCCTGGATGTTATCTTAGAAGGAAAAAAAACAATTTAACTGAACAGTAATGTCTTGTTACAAAAAAAAAAAAAAGGAAATACCTGCTGAAAGCTATAATATTCATACTTACATTTCAGGTTCCTGTGTCCAAAGACAGTCTGTCCCTGGATAACTGTTAATAATCTCTGTCACACAATATCTTAATCTGCAGTAACCTTGATACAGTCATTTTCCCTTCCCTATCCCACCATGTCCTCTGATTCTGTCCGGCAACTCACATGCAAGGCTGGGGTGCTACAAAGTTTAATGCCTGAGGCTGAGGCATTGCCTTCAGAGGGGACAACCTCTTCATGGAGGCCAGGTATAATGGGGAGGCAATAGAGAGATGGAGACAGATCGTTCTATGCCATGCCAAGGCAAAGGCAACTCCTTAGGGAAATACTCTCCACCATAACCCAATGAATTCATTCTGATAGACTTAAAGAAAAGGCCTTGAGGGTAGTTACCGTGGCCATGGCATATTTTTTCATTTTTCTAAGGCGATGTTTGGACAGGTAAGCTACAACGCTCACTTTGACTTTTCTGTGTTTGATTGGACTCATCATTTAGGACAGTTTGATGAAAACACTCAAATGATCTAGTGTGTTATAAAGTAGGCTATATATTTGCTTGCACTGCTGTTGAAAGACCGCTGTCCAAAATGATCTGCATACTGGTGTATTGTACATATTTATTTTATATGTATAATGGAAATTATCACGTCTGTGTGCAAATATTTCGCTATTTGTATTTTCAAAACCAACCGTTCTCGGGTGCAAATTGAATCAGCTTTCAACGCAGTCATGTTGTGCAGGTAAGATCCACCGTGCCGCCAACACTGCCGAGGCCCGGTGGTTCGGTCTTGTTCTTTTGTTTTAGCACCATTTTCTTATTGACGTGCAAATCATGCTGGCGCGAGCCCCTCCGTCCACTTCGGAGCCTGCTGGGGCGGTTTACAAAGACGCGGACTTCCACAGCCTCTCTTGGTGGCAGAAAGCGAAAATCTTCAATATCTCTCCTTTTACTCCTCATACAGTCCACAAGACCTTATGGCTGTTCTGCTTTGCGTGGATGCAGTAGCAGCGAATCCCCGAGTCTCATGCCACACGTTTGGAGCATGCGGAGCTGATGGGAGCATAAAAAAAGAGAAAGACAAAAAGGAAATTGTTCCGTTAGAAGGAAAAGGGAAAATATCAGGAGATGTAACCTACTTTTGAAGTGGTGAGAGCTATTCTAATCTAGGGTAACTGAAGTCTGCCAAGTCAATACGACATGGTCTCTGAGGGGAGAATATAGAGTAACACAGCAGGCGATGCTGCTGACAAAAGCTGTAGGGTGTTTTGGGAGCAGCCTGATGCTGACTCAGCACCCTGGCTCACTTGTTTACATTGTTCCTGTCTTATTTCTAGCATCTTTCCTGTGAAATCACCTCCCAGTGTTTGCAACTCATTCTCGTTGTCAGTGACCACCCCCCACCCCAATCGTGTTTTTCTTTCTCCTTGAAATCTTAAGCACAGCACATTTGGTTTCACTGACAGGGCACACCTGACCACTGTAGCCCCAATGAGCAAGTACTTGTGACTTAGCCCATTGTATGCTTTAGGCATTCTGGCACAACAACGAAATGTCAGCAAGTGATTTGATTGACCCACAGACCTATCACGGACCGTTCAACAGAAGATAGCTTATAAAAATAAACAAACAATGAAACTTTTACTCATGTATACAAATGATACAGAAATTCATACAGATAATGTTGATGTTCCACCATGATAAAAGTATCTTGAAGAAACATTTAAAATAATCTGGAATGCACACCGTTTAGAATATGCAGGTGTTTGTAAGGTGCATTTTTCCATTGCTTGCTCTAGGAGACTAGGCAGCTCTAAAAAAAATATATATATTATTTATTGTAACGATTTGAATTTAATCTAATTTAAAATATATGCAGTATTTCAATAACTTTGCCTGGTATATATGTCTTAATTTCTTAAGATTCATTTTTTAAATATATTAGCACAAATACAATTTGAGACAAATGACCACTATGCCATTAGCCACAGCTACTGACAGCCAAATAGCTCAACTACCCCACAGACCACTGCCCCTCAATTAAAATGTCTCTGTACAGACAAATACCCCTCAACAACTATCCTATCAGCTATATAGCCCTAAGTGATAATTAATTTGAGCGTTAAATACGCATCAGCCTTAATTTCCCCACAGCCAGTTACCCCACAATCAAAAATTACCCACCACAGCCAAATGCCTCTCAGCAAACAACTACCCAATAAGCCAAATAGCCCTCAACAAAAACTACACCCACATCTAAATAACCCCTCAAACTCAACAACCCTAGAGCAAGTCCACTCTCAGTCATAATTAGGGCCCATACAGCCAAATGCCTCTTCAAATGCAAACTAAAGACCCATCTATTTGTGGAATATTTAATTGACCACTGATCCTGCACCTATGTAAAGTAACTGAAATTCTAGTAGGGTATTATTTATTGCACTTGTTGTCTGTTATGGAGCTTATGTTTTGCACTTTTAGGTATCAGCATTGATCCCCGTATTTCAGCAGCATTCTAATTCAATGGTATCTTGATCTCTGTACTGGCTAGGATACATTCTGTGTGTAAATGACAAAGCACTTTTGTGAGTCGCTTTGAATAAGAGCGTCTGCCAAATGCCATAAATGTAAATGTTAATCGAAGCTACTCCTTCAGCCAAACACCCCATCAAACACAATTGTTCATACCAGCTAAATAGACTTCAGGCTGAAATAATAAAATTACCTCCACAACCACAACTAGTCAATCAGCCAAACAACCCTCAAACACAATTTTCCCCAACAGCTAAGTTCAGTTGAACCTCAACTACCCCCCAGCCAATTGCCCCTTAACCAAAATCTCAGCTCTTTAAACATGTTTACCCAGTTTTATCTTAAAGTTTGTTTCATAAAATGTCTTCTAGTGAAAATTGTACATTTGAAGATAATATTAAAGTGTAGCATACTAACATTTATACTGCAGGCTTATATGCAACAACATAGATACCATATAGAGTCTTGTCACAGAACGCTCTCCTTCCATGAGTCATGTGGTTTGGGCCGTCGCGTGCAGTGGGAGGGTCTTGTTTGTTTGTTGTTTGCAGGTGTGTGCAAGCACACACCTGCACCTGGTTAGTGTTTTGTCTTTGTGTATTTAAACCCCTGTCAGTGTGTGCAGCGCTGTCGGTCATTGCCTTTGTTCATGTTCAATGCGTTAGTGTTTAACGTATTCGTGTCCGTTTTCACTGTCAGTGCCTGTGTTTGTGTTCATCATTTACGTTATATGTGAGTGCCTTTGTCTTCCATCTTTTTTCAATAAATGTCTGTCTATGTCGACGGAGTCTGTGCGTCCTGTTCCTCGCCCTGCGGCACTCGGGCCATTACGGAATGACCGACCTTCACAGGACACCAACTCCTTCAGCGACAAACAGACTTCCCATAGGGATGGATGTAAGGACATCCCAAACTGCTGCCAGGATTCCCGGATGTTGGGGAGAGGACCGCAACCGGCGTTTGCGGTCACTCCGGAGTGAAGACGGGAACGCCCTCTGGAATTTCTTGGGGGGGCCTGGGGCTACCAAGCCAGGACAAAGGAGATCCGTGTGGCTCCAAGGGGACCACGGAGAAGGCGGTTTCGTGGAGCCAGCTAGGTCCCCGGCTGGCAAGGAAACAGCCCAGGTTCTTCCTCTTCCCTGAACATGCCAGGGGAACTGGATGGGTCCACCCAAAGCCCAGGAGATGGACTGCATCTGGGGCTCTCCTCAGGTGGTTGACAAAGGGAGGACTAATAAAAGAGGCAGCACGTTTGGTGCCGGTGTGAACGTGTCGCTCTGCATGTCCAGTAGGGCCAAGGACACATCCCCAGCACACATCTTTGCTAGCTAGCTAAGGCAGTGGATTGTGAATAAAAGACCAATGGTATAGTTTATTCTTTATTTTAATCGTGCGTGGGCATTTTAGCAAATCTGAGCACAATTTGACTTTGTTGCAACATCGGTGAGATTGTGGTGGTCTTTTTGCTCAAGAGAAAAATGTGAGAGGCAGACTTATACAGAAGTCTTCCATTTATTTCGATAATTTCTCATGTCTGTCTAGAAGAAACACATATTAAGTAGATCTATTTTCTGAATTTCTGTGTAGATAATCATCCACCACCCAAACCAATGGTTCTATGGTTAAAAACTAACCATTGATGTAAGAGAGCAGAAAGACGGTTGTTGGCTGACAAATTGTGCCTCAGCTATAGTCTGTAACTGCTCCGCCAAGAACCTTAGCCAACCTGGTGACGCTTTTATACGTCATTTTAATAATCGAAATACTTCTTAACAAAAACAGATTTAATATTGTGAAGCTGAAAGATAAAGACATTCTTAGACAGTGAGCAAATAAGAAAGAACGGAAGGCTAATTAAGGGGGGCGGAGCGACCGTTGTCAGGGACAACGGCATCAACACAACGCGCGCTGAGAACACACACCCACGTCCTCCCACACGCACACATTCAGTGAGGAAGCCTGGACCGTGTCCGCTCCCGCTATCGTTTGTTAGACAATGAATTGACTTCCGTCAGCGCACACAGTCAGATCGCTGCAAGGATCCAGGACAGGAGTGTCTCTCCTCGGGCTCTGAGAACCCCGCTCCCGCTGTTTCCTCCAAGGACCAGCAGCAATTCTTTGGAGAAAATAGAAATTGTAGGAGCAAAGCTTGAAGAGCAAGTGATAGGGGTTAGGAAATTACTGCTCCTTTTGCGTTAACTCGTGCGCTTTTAAATCGATTTTTTTAGAAAGCTATAATTTGCTCCGTTGTTTTTCGGGACATTCTCTTTTCCCATCTGTCCCCTGCCCCTGCGCGGAAGAGAACGGGCGGATTTGGCAGAACTGCGTGCGGTCCTCGTGCTTCCGTCTCTCCCTGGGTCTCTGGCTCTAAATGTGAACGGGGAGAGGCGACTGGGGTAGGGGAGCACCGCGCGCAGCCGGAGAGATGGGTAAATCCAACAGCAAGCTAAAGCCAGAGGTTGTGGAGGAGCTGACCAGAAAAACCTACTGTGAGTCCTGCCCTGGTTCACCTCTGCCTCTCTGTCTCCTTTCACACACACGCGCGCGCGCGCGCGTTTCTGTGTGTGTGTGTGTGTGTGTGTGTATTAAACACATACACACTTGCGTCAGCAACCACATTACTCTGTGTGTGTGTGTGTGTGTGTGTGTGTGTGTGTGCGCGCGCCCTAAATTCTTGTCTTATTTTTTAAATAGAAATACTTTGTTAAACTCCGGGAGTACACTTAAACGAACAACAAAAAAAATAGATTAGAATCACACAAGAAACATCCAACGCAACACTACAGAAACAGTACGAATACAGCATGAGTTTATGGTTTATGGTTCAGTTCAGAATAGTGCTGTCCAGGTCTGCCGAGTTCCATTATATCATTAAACCCATTTCGATTTCATTTGTTTGTGAATCAGCAGCTGGTCCTGACTGAGCTGTCGCCACCTCGCCTCGTGTTGAATAAATAAAGGACCGCCGCTAACTGTTGTGCTACATGTTACGCAACAGTTGGTTCTCAAAACAGAAAATAAATAACACCGCCGCGGGCCACAGACAGACTCCGATTGGGTTAAACGATCCAGCTGGGATTTGGTTCCCACACCTTGACAGTGGCTAATGATGGAGCCATGCAACCGGTGGAACTAAAAGTTCACTGGAGGTGCATAAGACAAGCATGGCGACTAATTTGTGAATTGCCGTTTTGAAGCAGTTGTGCGTTGCTTTTAGGTTTTTTCTTCGGAAAGACATTTGTTTCGGAATTTCCTCTACTAGGCTCGAGGGAGCCAGGCCTGCATCACTAATCTGAATAATTAGTCGATCTTTTCCCAGATTGAGATCTTGGCTGATCTTTGACAATGGAATACTTTGATCCTGTTATGAGTGAAAATGACACGATATGATTGAACTGGCTAACGTTTGACATTTGTTGCGTTAGAGCTTCTAAATGGCACAAGTGATTTCTCACTTACTAACAAGTCTTCATTTAGAAATGTGAATTTATCTCAAAGCCTGATACAGGACTGGAATTGATTAAATAAATTATCTGCTCATTAAAATAAATACATTTGTCATTATGTGAATTATACAAATTAGCCTCATCCTTTCAACCTCCTGAGGTTCTGAAACATCATGATAATGTATTGAATATGGATCTCAGTACCAATATCTCAGTATTCATTAGTGGGCTATCACAGACTGGATCAGTCATAAGGTGTGTATGTAAGGAAGTGTGTTCCACTGATATTTCCACATAACGCAAAGTAGTGTAGATTTAAGAATATGCACCACTTATGCTGTCTGTGTGTGTGTGTGTGGGGGGGGGGGTTGAGGGGCGTTTCCAGGAGCAGAGAGGTTGTGCCTGTGTTGGAGGGGGTGACCCGAGCTGTCATGACAGTCTAAATTACCACCTTCACACAAGTTCAGTCATCATACGAGTGTGTGTGTGTGTGTGTGTTCATGCATGTATCTCTTATGAGAGCCAGAGACCGTGCTTTAAAATCCCCAGACTTCAGAGGCTACTTGCTGTAACTATTCTCCTGCAGCAAGCCATTTAGTAGTTAATAGGCCTGGCTATGCAAAATAACTGTCTCCAGCAAAAGGCTTGGCAGTTATGGCCTGATTAAAGATGGAATTATTTTAAGTCTGAGCTTAAATGTAAGTTAGGCACAGTCTGTTTTCAGGCTGTGTCTGTTATGCTCCTCTCTCCTTCTGTAGGCTAGTGCAGGCACACACACGGAGTCCCTCTAGACACACAGCCTGAACTCTTATGGGCTCTCATCTCATCTGCCCCATAATAACCAGTTCACAGTCAACGAAGCCACCTTAGCCTCAGCCCTGCTGGCAAGGGGAACACATTCAAAGTGAGAAGTGCACATGAAACACACAAACCAGAAGACAAGGAGAACGACTGTCCCGGATCTTGAAATGGTTCCCGCTGACTGGCTCCTGGGGCGTCTTTATTGTGTCGGAAGAAGATACTTACAAGGTTATTACATGTGTGGCTTCCTCTCTCTGTCTCTTGCTTAGCCCTAGCTTGTAATTAATGCTGGTGGGCCAGTGGATAGAGTGGCCTATAATTAGGTTGAGACTGGCATTGCTCAAAGGGCCTCTTAGTCCTACAGTCATTGCAGTAAGCAATATACACACACACACACACACACACACACACACACACACACACACACACACAGTGGAAAGTAGACATATTTAGAATGATGGAGGCATAGGATGAAACATTTTATATATATTACTGTATTACCCCCACAGACATGTAATCAGCTGTTCAGTGCTGAACCTGTCTCTGTCTATTGTCCTTGCTTTCTCACTCCTTCTAATCTGCCTTGAAATCATTCACTATCACCCTCCCTCCCTCCCTCCCTCCCTCCCTCCCTCCTTTTCTCTCCTCATTCAGCCTGACTGCTGTCTGTCTTTTCTCATTCGCATCCTCCACTATCTCCCTGCACCCCATCTTGCTTTAGCCCTCCTCTCTCTCTCTGGCTTCTTCTCTTTCTCTCTTTCTCTCTCTCTCTCTCTCTCTCTCTCTTTCTCTATCTGTCTCTCTTTTTCTCTCTTTCTCCCTGTCCACCTTGGCTCTGTTCATTTTCTCTACTAGCTCACCCCTCATTCAGAAATTTAACCCCAGGCCAATCCGCTTATCTAGAGGCCAAGTGACAGATGCCTTTACCCCCCCTGAGACAGGAGCATGGATCTGCTTGTGTGTTGGGGGGGGGGGGGGTCAGAATGAGGCCACTTCACGCCTGTACACACACTGTCACATAATCTCACCAGGTCACTCCTGCTCATGTGTATATATATACGGCAACAAGCTGTGTTCATACTGATCGCCAGAAGTTATTCTTTGCACACGCGTGTCACTGGCATTTATTCCCCGCACGTGCACATGTTGCTGTGTCCACTGAGATAAGACGCACGCTAGCATATGGGGCATTAGAACACGCATCCATTTCAGGATCCCTTTTGCAGTTCTGTGGCTTTAGAATAATTGTTTACATTTTAAGGACCCTTGTGTGTAATCCATAATAGCATTCTGCCAAGCAAAGTGTTTGATCACATTTACAAATAAAATATATTTGTCCACAGGGCCAAAAGAAAACTTTCCAGCTGATACAGATTTGCACTCATTGCCATTTGTCTGTTAAAGAGATGCGTCTTTAGGATCATAAACCCAAAATAGAATTGTTCACACATACTTTTTACATTTTTAAATTTTACATTTTCCAAGTATATAAATGAAAACTTGACCATCATAAAATTGTCTTTGCAGGTTATAATATTGACAGTGTTTGGTGTTTTGGGTGACCTCTAGTTTTAACTTGGAACTGTGAGCTCAGTGAGATTCTGCAAGTTTGGCCGGTTTGTGTCTTCAGTTTGGCAGACCTCGGGTGAAGCTCTCAACTCCTGCCTGCTGCTCACCCACGTTCAGTAACTTTGTGTTTGTGCGCATGTTTGTGTGGGCTCATCCTTACAGCCAAGCCCGAGCAGGGAGGAGGGGTAGGCGTTGTCCCTCAGACTCTGCGTTTACCTGTTCTTAGATCAGTGCCCTCCAGTTTCCCCACCCGTTTCGGTCACCTAAATTGGCCCGAGATCAGCTGCTACCCCTAGTCTTGCAGGTCCACAGCCAGAGAAAATGCACTTCCTGTGCTGTCTCAGCCATAGACCATTCACCCTCGCTCAACTTTGCATTTTCACTGGCTTCATTTGGAGCAAATGGGCCTAATCATCGACGCACGCAGGGGGTGTGCTTCAGGGGCAGCATGCTGGGGAGCACCGGGGAGTGATAGTGATTACGAGACAACGCTCTGCTCACAGAGGTCCACACGCACAGGCAGGCAGGGGACAGCCCCCTATGCAGGCCCCAAGAAAACAAGGGTTTGCCAGCTGGAGTGAGACGCAGCTACCTGCACGCTTGACATCCCACAGAGGGCTGCATTCCATGGTGCTTTCTCATAGAGGGGCTTATGCTGTTTTTTTCTTCAGTCAGACATCCTTTCAAGGTCGAATGGGGAAGGAGTGTGTGTCTGTGTGAGTGTGTATGTGTGTGTGTGTGTCTGTGTGAGTGTGAGTGTGAGTGTGTGTGTGTGTGTGTGTGTGTGTCTGTGAGTGTGTGCGTATGTGTGTGTGTGTGTGTGTGTGTGTGTGTGTGCACTGATGGGGAGTGACCATCTTGCATTCTCTGCTAGTTTAGTCATACAAATATGCTTGAAATAGTCCCAGTGATATGCACCACATGGCTCCTGAACGCTGAGGTGTCTGACTAAGGGAAATATAAGACACTTACATGGCTTTGTCCATGTTTTTTAATAATGGCGGATGTAACTCAGCTGCTGCTGCCAAACCCCTCCACCCCACCCACCCCCTCTGATATGTGTCAGCAACGCGACCTCAGCCCTTTTCTCTCTCCACTCCTGCGGTTCTCCTGCTCTTCTCCTTCTGAGGCTCTATACCCTCCATAGTCTACTACCCATAATTCTCCTCCCCTCCTCTGCACCAGCTCTCTCTGTTTCACTTCACTCAGATGCACTTCACTGACTCTGTAATGACCATGCCACTGCCCTGGACAAAGGGCTCAGAGCACGCACATCTGTGTGTATTTATGTTTTTGAGACCAAACATGAGAAAGCATTAAAAATGTGGAGACATTTGGCTAGTCCTCCCAAAGTAAAATTTTGCATTTTTATGTTTGCTTGTTTGTTTGGTAGAACTAAACTTTTGTTTGAAAAACTAAAAAGACAAATGGTTACTGACATTAAAGTTAGGGCTAGACTTTGTTATAAACATGCCATTATTTAGTTGCAGTAATTCACAACAGAAAGTCATGTAAAGTGGATATACTCCACAGAAATAAGACTACAAGATTCTCTGTGTGTGTGTGTATGTGGGTGTGGGTAGGTGGGTGGGTGTGGGTGTATCATTAATAAAGTGCAGGAGGGGGTAGGTTACCACGGACGCTGCTAGTGAAACACAGTTCCCTTAGCAAAGCATTTAGATAATAGCGCATATTATCAAGCTCCAGTAGCTAAGAGACTTGCACTCAGTCTTATTCACACAGTAGATCAGAACAGACCAAGAGAAACAAACAAGGCTGTTTTTACCAAACAGTGTTCCCATCACATATGATGCAGTTTCTGATAAACGTGACATTGTGCTCTACTCTGTGTGCTGGATCTCTGGTGTAGGAGTTAGCCTGTTATTCAAAGACACAGAGTTAAGGGATGAGAAACATGTTAATGTGGCAGCTGCCATGTTGCCAGGTGTTGTCCACCATAACCCTGCCGCTCTTCATTTCCTTTGGCATAGTGAGTTACCGTAAACACGCCTGGTCAGGGGCGCTCACCAAGTTTAACTTTAAATGTGCTCTCGGTGATTGGGTGGGTGGGTGTATGTGTGTAGTGGTTCAGAGGCTGTCAGTATGTGGTTAAGGTGATATGACTCTACCTGGAGAGCTGACAGCTCTGGCTTGGGGCTCGTCATGGAAACAGCACCCCCACCACCACCCTCACTCTCCCCCAAATGCACTGTCAGTCTTACAGCGAATCTATATACAATATGCCTATATAATTACAGCATGGAGACTTATGGACCTGAAAGGAAAACTGCTTACAGATCTGCCATTTCCGCTGGGATCAATAAACTGTTATCTTATCTCTCTTAACATATAGCTTTAAAACTGAAGAGTAGAATGTTAGAATTCAATTGGCAAAAAGATTATGTATCAGCATATAATTCTGTGTATTTCTGTATCTTATGTATTTGCATATCCTATGTTCAAATATTGTATGTTTATTGTATACATGATGTTCGTTCTCTCTTTAAGTATATCACTTCTGTTTACAAGCTGAGATCTTACTGATGGTCTCTTCTCTCCTGTCTGTCTTTTCAGTCACTGAAAAGGAAGTACAGCAGTGGTAAGTTGCACTGTCTTCTCTCTCTCACACATTCTGTCTCTCTCTCTCTCTCTCACGTGCACAAACACACACACACACACACACACACACACACATACACATTCTCTCTCTCTCTCTCTCTCTCGCCTCCTCCAAACTTACAGACCATCATTCTGTCCCATTTACCTCTCCCGTCAGTCTGTTCACACGTCACTCGACGTGGGTGTTTGGTTAGCGCGGTCAAGGCAGCCTCGGTGCTGTCGCAACATTGGTCCAGTGTGCTTCACCATACACACCATGACACCATAACCCAAACCCTGCTGCCACCATGCCACAGCCACGGTGTGTGGCATTGTATCTGGACTGATGTGAGTGGACATGATGTGAAGGGAGCAGCACCCTGGTGGCTGGGTGGGGTCTGGGTGGTGGGCTTCTGGGATGCTGGCCGAGGGACCATGCAGGCAGCAGGGGGCGATACCTGGCCAACACATGCATGTGATGCCACACTGATCAACGCTTTACCCGGTCCAGCTCACCCGTGTCTAGTCATACAGGGCTAGGGGGGAGGAAGGAGATTTGGGAGGTTTGGGAGCAGGAAACTCCCAAATCATGCAGGACTCTGTGCAGGACTCTGCGCAGGACGCTGTGCCGGACTCTGTGCACAGCCCTCCAGGACATGAAGGCATCTTAAAAGAAGACTTTATACAATACTTTATTTTTTATACAAATGGCTGATATAAGCTAAACGCTGTACAGAAATGTTTTGTTTTCTCTTTTTGTTTTGCATGGTGTTGACTTAACACTAGCAACCTGACATTAACAATCTTACATCAGCTAGGCTAGCCTGCAAATTTAGGCCATGTTGAGTCATTCCCCTTTCTTTCTCTCTTGCTCACACTCTCTTTCTGCCTCGCTCTGTCTCTCCTTTCCTAAATCCCTTAATGCGTGTGCCAAGAGCCTTGCTTTGCCCACCTGCTGTATGCCACACACAGCAGATGGAGAGCGAGTGACACTAGATGAAGTGCCCAGGGGAGAGAGAAGGAAGAGAGAGAGAAGGAAGAGAGAGAGAGGACAGGCAGAGGAATGAAGGGAGTAGCGGGGAAAGAGGGACAGAGCGATATAAATGTTCCACGACAGACGCATCAAACACAAACGCATGTAAGAGGAAGCTGGACGAAAACAATAGAACAAAGTGAAAGCAGATAAAAAAGGCTACGGTCAACAGAACAGGAATGGAAGTGAATTCGCTGTTTTCCCAGGATGTGAATAACAACTCCAGTTGGATTACTGAGCACCTTCTAAAGCTACATGAGAATGTAATTCTAACCAAGCCTTGTTCATTTTTATGACGCGGAAGCACGCTCACTTCCCACATTAGTGCTTCACACTGATTCACCTGACAGCGGGAAAAGACACACACAGTGCTGTCAGGGAGCCGGTGAGGGGTTTGGTCAGGCTCCGCACTGCAGGCGCTTTCAGTGGGCAGTCTGCTGCCAAAGGCAGGTCTGGTGCAGACTGGGGCCTCAGTGGAGGAGGGAGCCCAGCCCACGGGAGCCCGGCCCTGCAGTGGCGGGCGCATGCAGACTGCCAGTGGCCCTCCGGGACACGTAGTAGTCCCATTTCTCCTAATGCTTTATTGAATTTGGGTTGTGGAATGCGTGTTGACATGAGACGGAGACTTACTGTACCTCCGGTTAGACTCTCATGGGATATATACCCAGACACTTCTAAAAATATTGTTCAAATTGTTTCCTTTTTGTTGGTACAGTAAACGGAGAGGAATTCATCAAACACATTCAGAGGAAAAACATTTTACTTCATAAATTAATGGTATTTTTTTGCCCTAGGAGGCTCAAGAAAATCATCCTTGGCAGAATTCAAAGTTTCAACAAAGCACTGAACATTGAATTGTACTGAGTGGGACCATTTCTAGTTGGTAGATAGTCAAAATCGTATTAAGATTATTCAGGATTAACATTAATTTCCATGCTAATTACCCTGTCATGTGTACACTTAATTTTTACTTTCACACTTTTGGCTTTTGCAGTTATGTAGCTTACCCTGAGCACAAATGATTCTAAAGTTGAAGGTGCCACTTACCCATGAGTGATTCAGTGTGATTGATTTTGTTAATTCATTTTGTTTTGCGATTAATTTTGTTTTGTTTTAGTGAGCTTGCAGATTTTTAATTTCAGCTGTATTTGCATTGCTTTATAAAGATAAATGCATAAACATGGCATGAATTAACAAACTGGTCAAACACAGCACAGGCTACACGAGACCTACAAATGCCTCCAAGAAATCGATGTAAATAACATTACTGGTGCACGTGCTACAGTCTTAATTTAGATTCATTACTGCATCGATACTTTGGGTGTGTCACCAAAAAAAAAAAAAATTAAAAAAGTTTTATATTCTGTTAGTGCAAGGATTGTTCTTAACCTCGTGCACCCTCATGCTGCAATGCATCCTGAGCCACAGAAGATCCACGCAATCTTTCGTTCATTGCCGCTGTCCTTTAAAACACTGATAACGTGTTGAAATATGCAAATAAGGCCTCCAACAAATCACAACATGTTTTGGCGTGCTGTAAGCATTATGAAAATCTCAGATGTTCCAGGCGCGCGTTTTAGATGGTTTGATGAAAAATCATAAAAATGATTCTGGTCAGAATAATGCACACACATTAAATCTGCAATATCAGATACGATCAACCTTGCAATATTATTCAACAATAAAACAGCTATGTGTACAGCACACGGTCCTAGTGGAGATGAGACAACTGCCACATGCGCTCTGGGTTTGCCAACTGAGAAAATAGCACATTGTACAACAGCCGTGTTGTTATTTGAAACTGCTTCTTGTTGCAGTACTAACAGCTGGCCTACCAGTCACCCTACAGCTGTCTTTCCTAGAGCTTCAAGTTCCCTAAATACTCACACACAAACATACAATCTCGTTATAATTGCAAGCGTTTCTTTCTGATAAACTGTATTTCGGATACGTCACGCGAAGGCACTTAAAACGCGTTTCGTCCATCTCAAGCGCTCGCTGTTAGATTCCCGCCCACGCGGTGTTTATTAGACGCCAATCAGCTGCCCGTGGATATGTCTTGAGTCTGAAGTGCGTCTCCCCTTCGCCATCCCTTCAACCGAATCTTCCACTGATTACGACAGACCGCGGCCTGATTACAATAGACTGTTTTTTCAGGCAACGTTGCCAGCCTGTTCGTCAAACACAGCCCTCGTTCAGGTAAAATAGTCTTGCTGAACTATTCACACAAACGTAAGACAGAGCAATATAACGTTAACAACTAAAGCATACAGACCCCATAATTTCAGAAATAAGTTTTTTGGTCATGAATAATTCATGGGACGTGAGTACGTACACAAAGGGAAGCGTTAGAGGACCGGTCAGCGGTTGCTGAAACCGTACCGACCATCCTAAGACTAGGACTACGATATGACCGAAAATACCGCATTGTAGTTATATCGAAACATATTGCGATTGCAGTATATTAGAACACATTGATGAACGCTTGAGATGACATAATGGGTATGATTTATTTTGATAAAAATATACATTTTTGAGATTCATCAAGGCTCCCACAGAACACAATGATCAGGAATGTCTGAGAAAAGGATGCTTAGAAGTGTCATCTTTTAGAAGTCTCCTTTGCATATTAGGCCTTTTGTATTATCTGTAATGCAAAGCCCAATATCGTGGAAGCAGCTGTTAAAATATTTATTAAGCACTCCAGTCTAGGCCAGTGTCAGAATAAGAAAGTGGTAAACCACATTTTATTTCTAGTTTTACCCATTAGTGCTGTTTGAAAGCCTGTGTTGACTTTGGGGCTTCAGGCCAAATTATCTTACATCCTGCTCCACTTCCCCTAAGCTCACCTAGGGCTATGTGGGCAACGCTACTGGGAATTATTACATGGAAAGAGCAAGCATTTATGGGTGCCAGCTACACACAACGAAAGTGTGACGGCTCCCTGCACTAGCAGAGTTGCACTCATTCCTTTTAGTTTCACCGGAAACATCAAAATCTGACATTCATCAGGTATATATTTTTTTCGATTTCACGACAGGATTCACAGGCAGGTTGGCCATTTTATCAGAGAGAAAAGAGCAAATGTTGTGGTATACGTCTGTGATGTAGATGGTCACAAAGCGATGGCTCTTTGGTCTGGTGGTCAGAGGATATATTTATGCAAGACCTCAGTTTGACACTGGGTGTGGTCACTGCCCTCAACCTTTGCCACAAATGGTGTCAGAAGTGGGACAGTACAGTGAGCCCATCGGGAGTATGCTCATGGTTAAAGGAAGCTCCTCTGGCGTGAGGGGATGGTACAATGTCCAGTGTGAAGCCCTGGTGAGGGGCACAGGTGTGACCCCGGATGAAGGCTGGATATGTGAAGGACACATGGAGAGCGTGAAGTGCAGGGCTGTGCTCCCTGAAGGTGATGGCAGTGTGATGGAGACTGTCAATCCCTGAAGGAGAGGCTGGTGTGATGGAGACTCTTAATCAGGAAGATAACATGGATGCTCTGGCTGCAAGACCTAGGCTTGAGATTGGGTGTGATTGCTGCCCTCAGCCTTCACAACAACGTCTCATCTCATAAACATGTGTATCACTGAGTTTCTCACTTCTAAATATCACTTCATTGGTTGTTTGAGTACAATTTACAAGTGGGTCAAATGGTATTTGCCAGTTTCTGACACCACTTGAATGCAGCATAAGTACATGGTAGATATAACAACTGTCACTTCCGGCCCAGCTTCCCCTATATATACAAGAGGCACCGTGTAACTCTCTTCAGCCCCATAGAGATGGGAGTGAGAAAACCATACTACTAGACCAAACATGCCTGAAAGTAATTGTTACAATAATGAACTTGGCAGAATCTCAGACATATTACTTTGTCCTAATAAGTGTTTTATAGCCAAAATGCACCTATAACAACTGGTACATTACAAAGTAATTAGTACAGAATCTAATTAGTGCCAGTCAACTGATGTTTTTTTAGCAGAATGAAACCTATTCATAAGGTCATAAATCATCAGTAGATGATTCCCTTGGGTGGTCTAGCAACAGCAAAACAGTTGCACAATTTTGTGTTTGCAAACAGAGCACATCATTTGTGGGCACTGACTTTCACTCAAATGTGAATGTCCCTTAATTGCATTTTATACCCATGTGATGACCTCAAATAACATGCCATTTGGCCACAAAAATTGACATTCAAGTTCGTGACGAAGCTGTTTCTGCAGGAGGTTGAAGACTTCTTTTTTATTCCTCACAGGATGTGTGTGAGAGCTGGGATGCATCAGCGTACAGTGACCTTCTCTTCACTATCCCAAAACTCTTAAGTCACATGACTGCTTTGCTTTGTTCCAAATACAGATGGCCTAGAGAATGTTGGCTAAATTACAAATGGATGTGTGAAATATTTCTGATGTTAAAAAGTCAAACCTTCTGTACAGCTAATGTGTCTCGCATTAAAATGCATCCCAAATGTGTCCTTGTAGACCTTGTAGCAATATGTTTAGCACTTTCCAGGTATAAACTGGAACTTGTATCACACCAGAGAGACATTTTTAATGGTTTAAAAAGTTGCTGGTTTAATGTATATCTAATACTGTTGTAATATAGAGTTGCATTAGAACTCCAGTGATTTTATTTCCGACACACCTGGCTCTAATATTCTGATGCTACTGCAGGTATGGATATTCTGTTTCAGATGTGTTATATTCAGGCTGGACACCTAAATAACTAAATGCCTCTTGTGGACTGTAACTGAACTCCTCAGCTGAGTGATAGAGAATCATTATCTCCCATCCAGTCTTTCCTAATCACCTTTTTCAAATTGCCAAGCAACATGAATTTCTGAACGAAGTGTGGCTATTTCAGGGGTCCACATACCACTGCCATGCCTCATGACTTCTTATTCGCAATTAGTCTGATGAAATGAACAGCGCAGAATCACCGTGGTTAAATAGCTGGATAAGCTCAGAGTTGATGGGTGGTTCAGTACGTTTTTTTTTTTTTGCATGCTAATTATACTGCACTCGAAGGGGAGAAACAAGCCGTCTGGCGCATGAAACCCTTCGCTGTCAGCCGTCTGCACTGGAGGGGGAGCACTCACGTCTGGGCTTTGTAGTTGTGGATTATGGCTCAGACTCCAGTGCTTCTTCAAATAAGAATGTTCATTCCACCACATATCTTTGCATATTTACTCAGTTTCTATGAACACACCCTCTAGTCTTTTTAATTTCTGCAGCAGTAACAGCCTCTCACACTCCACCTTAAGTATATGCTTTAAAGAGCCTTTTCCAGATAGCATTTAACCTCAGCTGTTGCCACCTCAAATTTAACATAAAACATCATGGCAGTTTGCTCATATTTTACATTAAATTTATGATCCAAATTTTATGGACATTAGTTTTTATATTCATAGATTTTGTCATCTGCTGTCACCTGGTCGATTTTGAAGATGCCAGTTAACACTATAGTAGATCCTTCATTTAGTAATGCTGTTAACTGTGTTCCTCATTCCCCACATCCTTCTGGCTATCTGCTCGGCAGGTACAAAGGTTTCATTAAGGACTGTCCCAGTGGACAGCTGGACTCAGCTGGCTTTCAGAAGATCTACAAGCAGTTCTTTCCCTTCGGGGACCCCACCAAGTTTGCCACATTTGTCTTCAATGTCTTCGACGAGAACAAGGTAGTGGAGTGAAAGGCATGAATGTGTGAAAGTTGGCTTCAGTGAAAGAAAATGGCAATGGAATATGGGTGGTTACTATGGCAAAATCAGGAACATCTGGGAAAAAAATCTAGGCTACATACAGACAGAAATCTAGGCTATATAAAGCACTGTGTAATGAAGAGACAATTACTGGGTGTGCATTTGTAGAACACACTCTCCTTATCTGGCTGTTGACAGACCTGTTCCACAGCAGTGATGTCTGCGAAATCCAAACCTCCATTCACACGTCAGCATCGCAATTACTGACTGCCGCAGCAAACATTTAAAAGCTGTCTCTGTGTACCATAGTTTTCTACCTGTAGAGTTTGACTAACTCAAATCTTGTCTAATTTCAGCTTGCTTGTTATGATTTTGCTCTACTAAGCGGCAACACATTGTTGGGCTTGCCTGGTCTGAAGTCAGTGTGTAACAGTAGCAGTCAAACAG
The DNA here is from genome assembly GCF_041902795.1 of Electrophorus electricus. NCBI lineage: Eukaryota > Metazoa > Chordata > Actinopteri > Gymnotiformes > Gymnotidae > Electrophorus > Electrophorus electricus. The sequence goes on from NC_137504.1 coordinate 23,917,530, forward strand.
GCAAGGAAATAAAGCTTGCCTGACTAGAGATACAAAAGCTTCTCGTCTGGTGAAATTCAATCAATTAAATCCTCTAATCCTCCTTGTGGGAACACACCTGTCACTGGGTCTTTGTTATGAGAATTAAAACAGCTCTTTACATTACTTTTCACATTCTGTTTTTGTTCCTCCACACCCCCCCCCCATTCTTTCTCTCCCCCTTCTCCTGTTATTCTCTCTCTCTCTGCAGGATGGCCGCATTGAGTTTTCTGAATTCATACAGGCATTGTCTGTCACCTCCAGGGGGACACTGGATGAGAAACTCAGATGTAATAGCAGACATCCACTCCTTCCTCATACCGCTGTTTCAGGCCCTTTTCTTCACCATAAAAACTTCATGAATTGCCTTTTGATTTGATTATTTAGGTTTCATTGTAAATGTCTCTGCAGAGCATTTTCTGTGTGTGTGTGTGTGTGTGTGTGTGTGTGTATGTGTGTATATATATATATATATATATATATATGCATGCATTTCTTAATATGCTTGCATTGCACTGGTGTGTTACAGGGGCCTTTAAACTTTATGATCTTGACAATGATGGTTACATAACTCGAGACGAGATGCTAAATATTGTGGATGCCATTTACCAAATGGTGGTGAGTTAATTTAGATATTTCTCCACAGCTCGCTCTCTCCACATAGTGACAGGTAAAAACTAGAAAGAGATAGAGTATAATTTTCTGTTGCATTTCAAGTCCTTAAGTGTTTCTCACTCTGTAAACACTGACCTGACCTGTTAAAATATAGGCCTTTATTTGTGTGTGTGTGTGTGTGCGTCTATATTCTACTGGAGTCTCAGGCTATCAGCTTGTTTTGATTGTAGGGAAACACAGTGGAGTTACCTGAGGAAGAAAACACACCAGAGAAAAGAGTGGATCGCATCTTTGCAATGATGGACAAAGTAAAGTCCATACACACACACACACACACACACACACACACACACATACACCTGCACACACACACAAATATACACAAAGCATTTTAACTTTTTATAGTAATCTACAGAAAGCTTAATCATTGGAAAATTGGAAAGCTTAATCGTAGGAAAATTAACATCAGAAATGACAACCAGCTATGCAGCTGTGCATATGATCCTGCTGGTCACTGTAGCCTTTAATGTTTTGCATTTACATTGGAAAATATTCTTTGCCCCTGGTGTATAAATGATGTTATTTATTATTATTTATTATTAATGTTGACAAGCTTCGGTTATCTCTCACTTTACCGTTCCATTTGAGTATAGTGCCTTATTTCCAGTTCTCTCAGCTTGCGACCTGGTGTTCATAAGACATGGCCCAATCACAGTGGAGCTCTTCCTGTACCATGGCCATGCAGGATAGGTCATTTAAAGAGGCATGAACACACCATCCTGCCCCTATCAGGAGACGCTGGCTTGGGCAAACCTCAAACTGCAACTCAAAAGCTTTTGCCTACAAACTACAAACCAGCATTTCTTCTTAATCCCCATGACCCAATGCTATGTCCCCTTTTTGTGGCAGATGCCTGGCCTATATTTTTTAAAAATGGAGCATTAGTGTACATTTGCAACTGCATTGCAGCCCTTAGGTAGGGCAGCAAATTATTCTGAACTCACTATCCAAACAAGTACACTAAGGCACCAGCCTAATCTCAGTATTATTTTATTCATTTATTTGGGTGGAAGCCAAACTAAGGAATTTTATTGATGCTGTAGAAACAAACTACTGAGTTCTGAACTGCTGGTTTTGAAGCATTGCCCCCTGGAGGTATACATACCCACGTTGCCTTTTGGTTTCCCCAGAATGCAGATGGTATGCTGACACTGCAGGAGTTTCAGGAGGGCTCCAAGGCAGACCCTTCCATCGTTCAAGCGCTGTCCCTCTACGATGGCCTGGTGTAGCCCATACTCAGTGCCACATACAGTGAGTAGTCAGCACCCTTCTACTGCTCTCCCCGTTGGATAGGGTCCTGACAACAGACCTGTGTTCTGACAAGCATGAAATTCAGATTCTCATGCGGCCTTCCGAGAGTGATGCTGTGAGTTGCAGTCCTGTAGTTTAAAGATGATGTTCATATTAAATGATATAATATATGTATGACATATATGTGTGCATATGTTATTTGTAGGACATCAAGACAATCCATCCTGCTTGCTGTGTGGGAGGAAACCGGACATGTCTCCAGCTGTCCCACACTCGCTTGGACCAAGCTCTGCACTGGTGCACCGTGGGAGCTTTGTCTGTGGAAAATGCTCAGCTGTCAATCACTCATGTCCATAGTTAAAGGGGACACGAATCCCACCATCTCCTGCAGAAATGTTCCAAAGATGCTGTCCTCCACGACACTCGCTAATCAGGCGGGATGACTCATTTCCGGGGGTGGGGGGGCTGGGGTGGAACCGGGAAGCTCCCACGCAGAAGCACTAGCCGAATTGTTTGCCTTTCCTCAGATGCAGTACACACGTATAAATTAAATACACATCAATTTCGCTCAACACCAGGGGACCTGCCTTGCTGCGATGTTCAGTGAAGTCACAATGAAGAGAGCCACACACATCTCACTCCTTGAAGCTACAGGCACTCCAATCCAGAGAAACATACAACACCATCACAAGCCTTTCCATGCAAATTGACACATGTATGAAAAACCTTTAGGCGATTAACCATGTTTTCCACTATTGAATGGAGTTCAATAGTAAGGCCATGAGCAACTGGGACTGACAGTCGAGTCTTTCTGATGATCACGTGTTGTACTATTTCCTTTCAAGTATGCAGAAAAGCATCCAATATTTATTTATTTACCTATTTATTTGATTGTTTTGAACTTTGTTTGTTGCAACAAAAAAAAACAACAACAACCAGACATTTCTGCTGCAGCTGGTGCTGGTCGTGTGATGCTTTTGTGCACATTGCTAGCCTGTATGTTCGTGTTTCCCACCCGTGTGTCAAAGTGAAGCTTCCGCTACAGCCTCTATGTATCGTTTCTCCAGCTTCTACTGACAGACCGCATCCGAAGTGTTCTGTGTACAGCAGTTCAGTGTTTGAGTGTATGGCACATTGTACTGCACGAGATCGCAAAGTCTCATACGCTCAGATCAGTTAATGCAGCGCCTCACGTCTTACCATTTGGAGCCCATATGTCAAGGTAGTTTAGACTAAGCACTGATATGTATTGTCTCTTTTTTAATCATGGTATTTCCAGTTTGTAAAATTAAAAATGGCAGCATGGGCAAATTTACCAGTATAACGTCCCAACTTCTGTCATGTCTGTAGGAAAACGGTTAGGATATCTGCTTTTACCTTTTAAGAAATCAGTGCTGCGGTCCGTATTGCAAATCACAGATAACAGAGGAAATATTGTGAATACAGTCGTGTCGGAGTTTATGTAGTGGCGAGTATTACCGAGGTTCTTAAATAAATCAAACTGGTTTTGAAACAGAATTCTGGGTCTGTTGCAATGGAAGGGCTAAAGTTGGATTTGGGAGCAGACCAAACAGTTTGGAACGTGAGAGAGTTTGGTTACAACTTTTCAAATGTGAAGTACTTGGATGTTACTTTTAAAACCTTTAGAACAGTAAAGTAAAATGAACCCTCATAAATCCATTTCTTCAGTAGCAGAAGGGTAATCAAAACAAGCATGCCCTTTCATGCAAAGCGTCTTTTTTCTCTTTTCAAATTTAAAATCACTTCAAAGGTAAAGACATATACACTCCATCCACCCTATATTCCAAACAGAAACTTTTACCTATAATATTTAAAGTTAGTTTATAATTAAAATTTAGCTGGCTAACTGTGTTCTAACTTTATGAAATGCTCCTTCAAACGCTCAGCTCAGATACACTCTCACCCCTGATCTGTGTCATTTCACCTCACAGTTGGGCAGTGCTACTGTTTGCTGTGGCAAGATTTTGTCCTCCTGACAGGCTAACTCCATCTGTGCTTCTAGCTGTCAGTTCGTCACGTTTAAGGGGTACGTTTTTGAAGATGTACTTCGAATACAGCAGTCCCAAGATCTGTGGTCACATCACTCCTGTCTTCGCCAGGTGGTTGTTAATTGTAGCTAACGGAGGAGGCAGAAGGGAGGTTTGTTTCACTGTCATTGTTGAAGGATTTATTTCCTTCATGTTACTGTGAGATGGTATCACTACTTGATGCTCATCTCAGCATGCCTTTTCTTCAGTGAATTTTTCAATTCGCAAGTGCGCTCAATTAAATACTGCCACAAGTAACAATATTTCGAGTCAAGTGTTATGTTCTGCGCCACTTTCATTCTGGTGATTTGGTGTTTAATTCTGCTTCCCTTGTTTTTTAGCATTTGAAACACGTATTAAAACTGTTTTTAAAACTCAAAGTGGAAGCTGGAGCTCTTGCTTTCAAGGCTTGTACACTTACAAACTGCTGGTAGCTTCAGAGAAACTATGGGCTTTGAATAAGGCTGCAGCAGAGGCAGCCATAAAATGACTCAGCACTCTCCCTAGTTTAGGATTATATAACCACTTAATAAACTTAAGAATTCTACAATAGATTTTCAGGAACTTTATTAGTACCTTATTAACCACCCTTGAAGGGCACACACGCTGGGATTTTTTAACTATTTTTCCATAGTTGCTTATTTAAATACATTAATGATTAAATCAGTTTCTGGGGCCTATACCACCATTTCCAAAATTTTAAATTCATAAAACTAGCTACATCCTTTCTTGCTTGAATATGACTCAATACTAAAGTTAGCCAACAGAAAAGGTTGGTGTAGGAGGGATAATGGTCTGTGGCTGTTCAAAGTTCAAAGTTTGGGCTAGTTCAAGTGAAGGGTAATGTTAATACTACAGCATACAAAGACATTTTTCACAATTATATGCTTCCAGCTATGTGGCAGCAGTTTGTGGAAGGCAATTTCCTGTTCCAGCATGACTGTGCCCCTGTGCACAAAGTGAGGCATGGTTTGATGAGTTTGGTGTGGAGGAACTCCAGTGGCCTGCACAGCAACCTGACCTCAATCCCACCAAACACCTTTGGGATGAAATGGAATGTTGATTTGTGAGCCATGTCCTGGTACCTGCTTTTTTCCTGAATTGGCACAAATTCCCACAGATACACTCCAAAATCCTGTGGAAAACCTTACCAAAATTCCTCATTTATTGACTATGGTTATAGAATGGGATGTCCAACAGTCTCAAATAGGTGTAATTGTCCTGTGTTCGGATACTTTTGGTAGTATATAGAACGTTTTATGCTACATGTTGGCTGCTTAATGCATTTTACTTGTAAAGAATGCAGTGATGGAGCCCTGTTGTTCTACCAGTCTAGTCAGCCTCATGTGGTCATGCTTTCTTTGGTGCTCACCGTTTCTCTGTACTGATGCAGGAGTCCTTTTCTCCTCCCACTACTGCTAACACCAATGTAACATCCATCAGGCAAGGAAGACCCAGGAAGCAGCAATGACTGCATCATCATAGATTTATTAACGGACATGTACATGCTCACATACATGCTCACACGTGCATGCGCGCGTGCACACACACACACACACACACACACACACACACACACACACACACACACACACACTTGAACAGCAGCACTGAAGAGTGGGCACAGCCCCCAGTATTGACCTGTCAGCCTCAATTAGGGATGCAGATCAGTTTTCCCACAGGAACGTCATGTGCACACGCATCCACATGCTGTCACATTCTGGATAAAAATCTTAATGTGCATCAGTTCTTAATCATAGATTTACCCAACCTGTGTTAATATTATTTCATACACAAGAAAATTAATACATTTGAATGTACAATAAAAGACTTCGAGAATCACCTGGATTTATTTGCTAACACATTTGTTTATGATTAAACTGAATAATAAATTCAACCCAAATCCCCAAATAATGGCCAAATAATGACCTGTCATGTATGAAATAGAGAATACAAACCACACACTTGTTTACCTTAAATTTTAAGACAATGATTTCGTTATAGTCAGTCAGATTAATTAGCACTGCCCTCTTGTGGTGGTAGTATTACTACATAGATTATGTAAAAGAGGTCAATCACAGTCTGACCGAGTTCAACTACTCATTACATAGACACCACACAAATTTGTGATTTGTGTGTGTGTGTGTGTGTGTGTGTGTGTGTGTATTTCTGGGTCTGGGTGCATGTGTGTGTGCGTGTATGTGTATGTGTGTGTGTGTGTGCATGCGCATGTGTGTGTGCGCCCACGTGTGTGGGTCTATTTCTTGGTCTGTGTGCATCTGTGTATGCGTGCATGCATGTCGGTGTGTGTGTGTGTGTGTGTGTGTGTGTGTGTGTGTATCTGACAACTTGGAGGTTAGTTCATGCCCATAGTCATCCATTTGTCTGATTGTTAGTTGGTTTATGCTGCGAGCAGTGTGTGGAGACTCTGGGGTGAGGACAGCAGCAGGAAGCAGTGAAGGAGCAGTGACCTTAGCAGACATCAGGCAGGAAGGTGAAGGTACTGCACATTAACTGGGTCAATATTACTTTAGTATAATTGTGAAGTTCAGCACTTCAGAATGCTACAGGCATGTGACGGTTGTGATTTGTATTCTGTGTATGTTATGTATGTTAATATTGTTCAGTGTTCCACTGCCAATATTTGGATTAATAATGCATTATTCTTATTTAAAGTATATTTGTGATATGCTGTGTGTGTGTGTGTGTGTGTGTGTGTGTGTGTGTGTGTGTGTGTGTGTGTGTGTGTGTGTGTGTGAGTGAGTATCTGTTTGATAGTGTATACAAAATATCTGAACAATGGTATTGAAAAATGTACTGCAGTTAGCATTGTCATATCTATTAGCACTATGCTCACTGGGAGATATTTGCTGTAGTCATCTGTCACTAAAATGCCTCAGATGTGCTCTTCTTCAGGACTTTGTGTGTAACTCCTTGTTAACCGAAATAGTCATGCGAGCTATCAGAACATCCTGTTTTTCTATATTTTCACACCCTGATGCACATTGATCATGAACATGCTTCTAATTGTGCCAGAGCTTGCTAGAGCAGTTCACTAAAGCCCTGCAGTAACTCTGCTGTCAGGTTTGGAGTCAGCAAAGCTCAAATGTATATGCTAATCTATTATTATAGAATTATAATATTCTATTTATTTTACTGTTCCACCCTGTTCCATGGATCTTTTTTCTGGTAACTAATGTGTTTTTACAAATGCACACTTACACTTACAAACAAGTGGGATGTTTGTCATTGTGAAAAAAAAGTCATATATGTTATCTGAAGCAGGGTGCCTGCTTCAGTTTCTCATTATGGTACTCTCTGTTGCTCTGTTGAGTAACATGAAAGATCATGAAATTGAGTCTGTGTGTGTGTATGTTTGGGCGCGTGTGTGTGTGCATGTTTGTGCGGCTGTGGCTGCGTGTACGTGTGCCTTTGTGGGTGTGTGTGAGTGTGTGTGTGTGTGTGTGTGTGTGTGTGTGTGTGTGTGTGAGTGGGGCATGTCCCATGCTGGCAGTGGGGGTCCTGTATGATTGAGCATCAGCTGGCTTGCTGAATTATTTGTGCTGTGCTATTGGGGCTCGGTTTCCAGCTGTATTGTGTGGGCCCCTGCATTCTCACCTCTGAGCTGCTCACTTTGTCTCCATCTAATGGAGCGCTCACAGCTCGAGCCTGCTCATACTGATGACCACAGCCCTGACTCACCCTGTTTGTGTCGGACACGCTTGAGTCTCCTGCTCTTTCTGTCTGCCACCCCCTCTCACTATCTCTTTCACCATCTGTGTGTGTGTGTGTGTCTCTCTCTCTCTTGCGCTCTCTCTCTCTCTCTCTCTCTTGCGATCTCTCTCTCTCTCTCTTGCGCTCTCTCTCTCTCTCTCTTGCGCTCTCTCTCTCTCTCGCGCTCTCTCTCTCTTGCGATCTCTCTCTCTCTCTCTCTTGCGCTCTCTCTCTCTCTTGCGCTCTCTCTCTCTCTCTCTCTCTCTTGTCCTTCCTCCCTTCATCCCCATCTCTCATGTCTCGCTCCTTTTCTTTCTTTTCGCTTCATCTCTCCTTTTCTTCCTCATCCCTCCCCGCCTTTCATTCTATCTCTCTCTTTCGTTCCCTCTCTCTCTCTCTCTCTCTCTCTCTCTCTCTCTCATTTTCCTCGCTCCATTCCCTCTTTTCTCACCCACCCCTTCTTCTCTGCCAGCTCCCGTAACACAACCCTACCTGTTGTCTGGATGTCCAGGTGCAGATATCCTCCCTCTCTTCCCCCAGCAGGATGCTTCCTTTTTGTGCAGTGGCAGGCCAGTTTGGCCCTGAGGTGCGGGAGCCGGGGCTGTGGGGCTGGAGGGTGGAGAAGATGAAGGCAGTGCAGCTAGAACAGGGCCAGCTGGGAGTCTTCTACACGGGGGACGCATACCTCATCCTCAGTAACCGCGGCAGCAGCGGGGCAGAGCTGCACATGTGGATGGGTGAGAGATGGTGTGTCTGTGTGTGTTTCCGTGTGCTCACATTGGAACAGGAATTTTAAAATGTTATGTTAAAATATATGACATGAAAATAAGATGTGAAGATACCAAGCTACTTTCCATTTGAAGACTTGGGTGCTATTATTTACTAATAGCGAGGAGCATATGATTTGTTATCTCACGTTTGGTGTGTAGGTGAGAAGTCGTCACGGGACGAGCAGTGCGCATGTGCCATGCTGGCCACGCAGCTGGACCGTTTCCTGGAGGGAGAGCCAGTCCAGCACAGACAGGTCCAGGGCTACGAGTCCCCTGAGTTCATGAACCTGTTCCCTGGAGGAGTCAGCTATAAGGTAAGAGAGGCACGAGACATAGAGGGAGACTCAAGGAGACAGACAGAGAGAAACAGAGAGAGACAGATAAAACACAGTAACAGAGAATGAACCAGAAAGAAAAACAGAATATCAGACAAACAGGAACAGAAAGGCATGCATTAAAACGGTAAGAGAAAGAATCGAAGAGAAAAGTGAAAGAGAGAGGGACAGGAAAAGAAAAACAGTGAGAAAAAAGACAAAAAATAAAGATGTGCTGAAATGCCTAAAATGGCATAGAGTGTGTGTGTGTATCTGTGTCTGTGTGTGTGAGTGTGTGTGTGAGTGTGTGTGTGTGTGTGTGTGTGTGTGTGTGTGTGTGTGTGTGTGTGTGTGTGTGTGTGTGTGTGTGTGTGTGTGTGTGTGTGTGTGTGTGTAAGGCCATAACAGCATGCCAGGAAGGAGTTTACTGGAATAGTAGGGTGTGAAGAACATCCTGTCAGCTCAGCAAACTGTCGGACATGTCTGACTGATGCCTCTCCCACAAACATTTCAGTTATCAAGACTGCTGCACACATTTATGCATCTATGGTACAGCATCTAGCTGTTGACTTTACTCTGCTGTGTGTGTGTGTCTGTGTGCATGCATGCACGTGTGTACATGTTGTGTGTGTGCAGGAAGGAGGTATAGAGTCTGGCTTTAGGAAGTCCCGGTCCAACTCCGGCCCAGTGCGCCGCCTATACCAGATTAAAGGCAAAAAAAATGTGCGAGTGCGAGAGGTGGAGCTAAGTTGGAGCAGCTTCAGCCGGGGAGACTGCTACATCCTGGACCTGGGGGAGGTGTGGAAAGGGTGGGGGAGGGGCTGTGTGCGAGAGTGTGTGTGGGAGAGGAGTGGCAGAGATTGTGTGTGAGGGTGTATGTAGGAGACTGTGCGTTGAAGAGGTGCAGTGGGAAGAAGTGTTTGGGAAAATGTGTGTGCAAGAGTGTGTATAAGGGAGTATGTGTGGGAGAGGAGCAGCCGGGAGAATGTGTGTGGAAGAGTTTGTGAGGGAGAGGGTCAGTGTGTGGGGGACATGGGGAGTGTGTGTCTTGGAGTGTGTTTGTACTTTTTACCTGTATGTGTGGATGCATGTGAAAAATGATATATACATATACGTGTGTGTTCAGACTATCATCTCGTGGAGTGGCTCCAAAGCAAACATGTTTGAGAGGCAGAAGGTGCATGAGATTGCTGCTCTGATCCGTGACACAGAGAGGAACGGCAAAGCTGCCATCAGTGATGTCACCGAGGGGGAGGAAACACTGGAAATGATACAGGTCACACACATAAACAAACACACACAAACACAAACACATGAAGATGGTTCATCGCTCCAACATAATCAGCCTCCTCCGCTCATCAGAAGGGTAACACACCATTCATGACTGACAGGTACTTGGGCCAATGTCAGCCCTAAAAGACAGTTCCATAGAGGAAGACAACAAGGCAGACATGTCTAACTCTGCCACCCTCTACAAGGTGGGATGTCTCGTTTTTACCTTTCCATGGTCATTAAACACACGCACACAAAGGAACAAATATACACACTTCCTCTCTCTGTATCAGGTGTCGAATGCAACCGGCTACATGACGTTAACACAGCTATGTGATAAGGCTCCATTTGACCAACAGATGTTGGAACGAGATGACTGCTTCATCCTAGATAATGGCTCTAATGGCAAAATCTTCATCTGGAAAGGTGTGTGTTGTTGTTGTTTTTTTGTATGTGTGTGTGTGTGTGTGTGTGTGTGTGTGTGTGTGTGTTGTAGTGAAGCACAAGCCTTAGTTAGAGAGTAAAACTGTGAGTATATCTGAGAGAGAGGGCATGAACAATAGAAACTGCAATCATTCATTGGTTGTGGCTGCTGATTGACAGGAAATGGAGCCAATGCAGAGGAGAAGAGGGTAGCCCTAAAGGTGGCAGATGAGTTTATTCAAGAGATGAACTACTCTAGAATGAAAACTCAGGTATGGTAATGGTACTCATTTAATAAACACACAGCAACTGCAGAAGACATGAGATCAGTTCAGTTCTTGGAAAAACCTTAAATGATTTCTGCTTTGCTGAGCCCTGCAGGCATAAACATCAACTGTCATCTCTGCAGTGTGTACTCAGAGTGTGGCTCAGACCACATTAATCCATATATGTGTGTGTGTGTGTGTGTGTGTGTGTGTGTGTGTGTGAGAGAGAGAGAGAGAGAGAGAGAGAGAGAGAGAGAGAGAGAGAGAGAGTGCGTGGAGTATGTTTATTTGTGTGTAAATTGAGCTTCTCTTTTGTTGTAGGTTGAGATTCTTCCTCAAGGCCGTGAATCCATACTCTTCAAGCAGTTTTTCAAGAGCTGGAGTTAATTGCTCACACAAATCAAACACAGACACACACAGCCTTCTGCTTCTCTCATCTTGACTGCTTTCTGTGGTCTGCACCACCTGTGGTCTGAGCAGTCAGCTACATTATACTAAAGGAGAATTGAAATAATTCCAGATTTGAATTGTTTTCATAAAATGCTTTTACTTGTGCTTTATGCTTGTACTTAAAGTTTTGATAAGATGCAGTTGTGCAGCAGCAGTACAAATCAGTCAATAAATAAATGGCAATTGAACAAATGTGGCTGTATATTATCTTGTCATTGTTACTAGGCCAATGCAAGCTCTAGTTTGATTGGCGTCAGGCTTTATTGGCTTTGAGCTCAGAGTCAGGGCCAGTGTCCAGGGTTGGTGTAGCACCATGACCATTGTCCAGAGTTGGCATAACACCAATGGCCACTGTCCAGGGTTGGGGTAGCACCATGGCCAGTGTCCAGGGTTGGGGTAGCACCATGGCCAGTGTCCAGGGTTGGGGTAGCACCATGGCCAGTGTCCAGGGTTGGGGTAGCACCATGGCCAGTGTTCAGGGTTGGGGTAGCACCATGGCCAGTGTCCAGGGTTGGGGTAGCACCATGGCCAGTGGTGCTGAGTCTCACATAGGTTTAGCATATTTGTCTTATTTTGTCTTGTAATGTATGTTGCATACATTATAATATGCACTTTTAAAGGGCTTACTTGCATGGTTCTTGAAAGACAAATCAGCATCAGTGCTTAAACCAGTGTCCTTACTTGCAGATTTTAATCGCACAGAAAAAAGGTCCAGCACAAAACTGCCAGCCTTATTCCAGCCTTTAGAAGTCTTCCAATTTGTATAAGCTCTCTCATATTTCATTTTGCAAAACTGATAAGTATAACTGTGTATCATCATTATAAAAATGAAAGCTAACATGTTGGCAAATTACATAGAAAAGGAAACTAATAAGGGACCTTGAAACAGTGTATTGTACTTTAACCTTAGAAAAATTCCCATTTACAATAACATTGCTATTGGTCTGTCAAGAAAGACCAAAAGACATTGACCATGTTTTCAGTTTTGTCAGTTAAAACGTCATGGTCAATAATCTCAAATGCTCCGCTGAGATCCAGTAGTGCCATAAGAAAAACGTATGCACAATCAGAAGCCAGCAGCAGTTTGGTGACTCTGTGCTGCAGTGTTTCTAGAAGCCAAATTCTAATATTTAATTCTTATTACTATTCAAAAAAGGGCAAAGCCACTGCAAACTCCTAACTAGCAAAAGTGCGTTGAAGTGTGTTGTGCTTGGAGAAACTGGCTTGCCTTGACAACAACTAGTTTGATAGATTTAGGAATATGGCCCAGACTGAGTGACGAATTAACCATAATTTATGATTTAAAAGGAATGAAAAGGCTGTAATGTGGTTACGTGTTACACGCTGTGGCTTCCTGTTCTCAGAGTTCAGGCCATCATTTTTCACTAAGACAACATACAACACCCTTTCCACTTATGTTTAGTGGCAACAATCATGTCAGTGTGAAAACTCTCAAGTGGGAGAAACAAATTTGGACTGTTTTTGAGTTCTGTTTCACAGACAGCTGACAATATCTTGTCATTTACATATCACACATATATTATTAGACAGGTATTATCTGTTTACCATTATCTGTTTGTTAATTTAGGTTATTGGTTTAAGCTGCTCCATGATAGATGTGGTGTGATGATGATTATAAGTTGTAATTTATGACAACAGTATATGGCCCCATTTGAATGGGTTAAAAAATAAGTCTCATGTTCCCTACTTCAGTGTGTGAGTCTCATGTCCATGAACCATTGCATAAGAGTTTCATGTGCAGGAGTGATGTTGTGAATTCATTATGATGGCAGTTTATAAAAATGATTCTGCTTATCTGTTTGTTTGTCAAATTGTTGCACAATGATCCCTTTAAATTATAATACTAACACTCATATACAGCTACTACTACTACTACTACTACTATATAATAATAATATTATTACTATATGATATAATTATTACTATATATATATATATATATATATATATATATATATATATATATATATATATATATATATATATATATATATATATACTATATAATAATAATAATAATAATAATAGTTAATTATTATTATTCATTTATATAGCATCTTTTATAGGTGGGTAAATGGCAGGTACGGGATTTACCAGCACTTATATTAAAGAAAGAAAGGAAATGTACAAATTTTGCAAATGGCTAAAAAGAAGAGCCTAAAATACACTATTAAATAAACTGAACTGTAAAATTTAAAAACTATACGTGAAGTAAAATAAATATGAATAGCTTCGCAATTAATAACAGAATTGAGAGTTAAATTATATAATGAAATGACATAAGAGGTTAGTAAAAGGACACGTGTTCTTCAATTATGCTGAAGTAGGAGGGGCCTTTCAAGGCTCGTGTAACTCACCAGACACTTGAATGGACAAATTTGGATCATCATTTTTTGGAAGTTCACACTCACTTCCATTCAATCATCAAACAATAGCTCTATTTTGCACCGTGGACATTTAAAGCTTTATTTCCCTACAGCTCATTTAGGGGACAGATCAGCTAGCTTTCCGTGACTTATCAGGAACACTCACTTGAGCTCCAGGGTGATGCACAGGTGTGACAGTATACCCATTCAACACTTAAGACATTTTTGTATCAGTGAGTTGGGTAACATTCTCATGAGTTAGATGCTCCTCACTGTCAGATGTTATTGGCACTGGTACATGTCTGAACATCTGCTTGGGACTGCATGGGACTACCTCTGGCTCCTCTGGCTGCGACTGGAGCCAATTTCACGATGGTTTCGGTTTCTTCATGCAACCGATGGCTTTATGCCCAGTTTCACCACACACACACACACACACACACACACACACACAAACACACACACACACACAGCACAATGACAACAATTCATTAGCTTCTTTTTTCAAGACAAAGGAAGACAAAGGGGGCATTATATAAACCAAATGGCATCACTTGGTACTCACAGTGTCAGTTAGCGTTGATGAAAGCACTTTTCCACTCATCCCCATCCTTAATGCGAATGAGATTGTAAGCGCTTCTAAATTCAAGAATAGTAAAGATCTTAGCCCCATGTAGTTGCTCTAAAGCCACAGACACTAGCTGCAAAGGACAGGCATACTTCTTTGTGATTTGGTATAAGCTTTGATAATCAGTACATTGTCAGTGTCCATCTATCTGTCTTCTCAACAAAAAAGAAACCTGTTGCTGCAGGCAATGAAGACAAACTGATAAACCTAATTTTATTAAAGCTAAATCTAAGGCCTCCGAAATGTACTCCTCCACGGTCTCTGCTTGAGTTAAGGGATCAAGTCTGGATCTACTGGGAATAGCGTGATCTATCTAGGGTGAACAGCACAATAGTACGGTCGGAGGGGAAGGGTGTTCTGTAGCGTTGGCTTTACTAACAACCACCTTGAGTGGCAACATCACTCCTGGGGGATTTTGGCTCTTTGAATTTTGTGTTGGGACTTTGAATGTTGACCTAACAGAGACAGAGCGGAAGCATAAGCAGCTCTCTGTCAGACCTAAGATGTTTGTAATAAAGAGTGTTGGTGGCCATCTTCCCAGGCTCTGTAATGTGAGAGATGATACCATCACTCTCAGGATCCCCATCCAACACAGAGCCATAACAGAGTATTCCATGAGCTGGGAATGAATGAAATAGGCCTTAGCTTCAGAGTCAGTTGGAGCTGGAACCACAGAGACAGACTTGTGGCAGTGAAACATAACAGGTTAAAAAAATTAAAATACTCTGTGACCAACCCCTTTCTCAGAACATGCCCCACGTTAGCCAGAAGTTGGTTTCTGAGGTCTATGTGAGCAAGCTCAAACAAGGCGCCGGACCACCAGGAGAGTGCGGTGGAAAAGTAAGGTCCTTCAAATTAACAGTCAAAGCTATTGTTGCTGCTCACCTTGTTGCTGAGTAAGGACAGACTGAGTGAGGCTCATGTAGCTGCTGGTATTGTCCCAGAACCTGACCCTGATTATTCAACACACTGGTGTGCGCCTGCGTGTCTGTACGATGGCAAAGTGCTCTGTAACAAAACAGAATCCGGCCAGATACTCATGGGCAAAAGCAGACACACAGGCTTTAATGAGAGAAGGTCAGTTCCAAAACATTATTCAAAAACAGGCAGAGGTCAAAACCAAGGTAGCGAGTCAGCCTTTTTTTAGCATTATTTTTTATTAAAAAGCACTGAACTTTATCCATGTTCCATAGATGAAAAAAAAAATGCTGGTTTCCTCAGTGTTTAGTTTAAAGCTAAGATCGCCATCCATGATGGCACCAGGTTTCCTCACTTCAGTTTTAATCTGTAAATTTATTATCATATATGTTAACTACTCTCTTCAGTTTCTGTTACCAATAATTAAGATCTCTATTTAATCACTCATTCTACTTGTGTGTGTTTATATTACAGATCTGGATGTATATTTATGAATCGATTTCCTGCAATGACAACAGACAGAGAAGCCAGATGAGGCTTTTAGATACCTCCTTCAAAAAGGTAAAGGGTCCAATGGGCTCTTAGTGGTTTTTTAGTTTCTGGAAACTTTCATGCTGTAGCCATACTGAATCTGGCACAGATTTATTCTGCCCTCGTGTCTGCTGGTCCTAAATAAGTTGCAGCCTCAGCCCAAATTGGGAGGAAATCCAGGATGATATATTACGTTCTGGACTAGGACCTAAACCAGTGAGTCCAGAATGATATATTAGGTACAGGAGTAGGACCCAAACCAGTGAGTCCAAAATTATATATTAGGTACAGGAGTAGGACCCAAACCAGTGAGTCCAGAATTATATATTAGGTAGAGGAGTAGGACCCAAAACAATGACATGAGTTTTGAAGGCTTTTCTAGATAGAGGCTTTTTTGTTGCTTTTGCTCAGTACAACAATCCACAGAGTGGGATGAAAGTGATTCAGTGGATTCAAAATATTTATTTACTTGTTTGCTTAAAAACAAACAAAAAACAATAGCTCACCATAAGTCACCAGTCTGCAGTACAATGGTTACTGTCACAGTACACCTGTGGGGTACAATGACCAATTTCTGCACAGAAAATGTTTTATATTCTTGCCTGTGGGGAATATACCAGCAGACAACAACACAGGTTCCTTCATCTGAAGGCATTTACAGTGGGCTATGACACATTAACACTTCACTAGTGATGGCTTGAAAAAAGGCTGTCTAGTATTATGCCAGACATGGCATGTATAACAAGAAGAGTTGGATAACTAAGGCATGGATACAATTGTACAGGCTAAAGGACACAATGTAATGGTTTAGATGGCATTCATCTGTAATACACTGGGTCCACTAATACCTGCAGATTGAAAATTTGATGCCAGGGCATATTCAACATCATAGAAAACCATGCTCATCCATTCATGGGCACTATTTACCATCAAGAAGATGGGCACGTTCAACAATGTACTTCTCCCAGTCCATGTGCAAGAATCACCAAGAAGGAGTCAAGGAATATCCAGGAGAAATAATGACCTTGCCTGCGTAGTCCAGTCATTTCGGTCATACGTGATGGGATGACCCCAATGAAACGTCCATCAAGGGGAGCAACCACCTATCAGTCATGGCCAGTTGCATGAACCTCTGATGGCTGTATGGACAGCTGTAATGCTGGAATGTTATAGTGCACTTGTTCAGTCACTGTCACATGTCCTAGTTATTAAGGCCAATGATTTTCCAGTGTGGTACTCAACACAGGTTTCTGTTTTTCTGGTCAAAGAATGTATCTTAAATTCTATTTTAAAAAATTTGGAATTTTCCTTTAAGTTTATGTACATCCCAAATTCAGTTGAATTTAGTAACATAATCCAGTAAAGACAGGACGAGACAGAAAAGGAAGTGTGCAAAGGTCGCTTACGTGTCATAAATCTCGAAGCAAACAAACTGCAGCTGCAAGTGCCACTCTGCCATTCTTCTTCCACATTGCCACACGCTTTATGGGAGCGACAAGATTCTGGCAACAGCTTCTTTTAGGTTTGTGAGTCTTTCTAATCTATTTTATAATGAATGTCTCATTTCAGCAAGTGAGAAATTTGTAACAAATACATTTGTTTTTTTCTACATGATTCATAGAGACAGGTTATTCTGTTTGAATAACAGTATTTTAAAAGTTTTTTGAACTTTAACCTATTTGTGCTAGCTAAGTATACTTTCTGAGTAGACAACTAAGCACTTTTGTAAGTCACTCAATAAGAGAGTCTGCTAAATGCCATAAATGTAAATGCAAATAACCAAACTAATCACCTACTGCTGATCCAATTACTGGACAATCTTCAATGAATACCATTATCATTTATTTGAGATTAGTGTGATGGCATATTTCTTATAAAGTTGTCTGATTTTTCTTTCATAGCTTGTCTACTGAGACTGTGAAACTGGCCAGCCAAGATGAAAAGTATTCTGAAGGAGAAACGACCGAGTGAGTTTAGTCAGAATCTTTCTTTTCATTTGTTGGTTTTGTTTTCCTTTGAATATATTTTTTAGAATTAGAGAAAGTAGCCAGCTACTTGTGTGCATGCACACATGTGCATGTGTGTGTTACAGAACTGCCACAGTCGGAGAGTGCCAGTCAGAGCAACTCTATTGGAGCAGTGCGATGGACTCTGCCCGACCATGAGCTGCAAGCCCACAGCTCTGCACCTACCAACAGCACCAGTACCCAACGGCACACGGTAAATAGAGGGAGAGAGGGAGAGAGAGAGAGAGAGAGAGAGAGAGAGAGAGAGAGAGATGGGCAGTAGGGAGAGGGAGGGGAGAGATAGTGACAGATCCAGGTGGGGGTTAAAAAGATATACAGAAATGGAATCCAACATCAACACATTCCCTCCCCTTTCTCCAGGACCTGAGGGATTTGCGCAGTCTCCAGGAGTGCGTGAATTTCATCTCTCAGTGGAAACAAGAGGTGGAGCAGATCTGTAAGGTAACAGCCATCTCCTACTGCTTCCTTGATTGGTTGATTACAATATTGGAAACCTGATTTTTTTCTTTAGCTGAGGATTTGGGATTTACGATTTATCAAGCACTGTCTGACCCTTAAGCTCAGCTGTCACTCTCCCCAGTTGTTCTGATCAGCTAGTTGATGCTGCTGTTGACAGTGTTGTTGGGGCTGTAGGTTTGTTGGTGATGAGACAGCAGGGTGCAGTTTCAGTAGTGGCATGTAATCGCATAGTTTAGATTAAGGTTAGTTTTCATGCTGGACTTCAGGATGTGCTGTATACTGTAAATTACCTTATTCTGTATGAATAACTGAATAAAAAATAGGATGATAACCTTGATTCTTCTGTTCACCTGTGATCACCTGATCACCTTTTGATAAGATAAGGAAGCTTTTATGAGTGATTACATATCAGTTTTCTAAATGTTGCTGCTAGCAACAATACAAATGCACTTAGTCACTCATACACCCACACACACACACACACACACACAGACACTGAATACAGTTTTATGAGGGCAGTGTGTTCATGTGCGTGTGCGTGCGTGTGTGCTTGGCTGACTCAGTGAAGTTAAGCTGCCTTGAGCTGAAGTTTCCCACAGAGGATTTGATTAAGATCTCAGGACAGCACAGCTACTCAGTTAGCACAGCTATCTGTTCGTCTCTGGACAAAGGTGACGTTGGATTTATAGGCAGACTGGAGAAAAGGAGATTATTTTTGTTTGTGAATGTGTATGTGTGAGTGTAAGAGAGAGAAACAGTGAATGTGTGAGTTCTATTATTTATATATTTGTATGTGTTTTAGCATGGGGGCTCTGTATCTGCATCCAGCAGCAGGAATGACTGTGGTGCAACTGCACAAAGCCGCAGTGCGGAACACCGTCACAGACTCATTCTTCAGTGGGCCAGCGATCTCAAAGCTGTTGATACAGTGGGTATACAGCTCACCTAATGTAATAATGATGATGATGATGATGATGATGATGATGATGATGATGATGATTGTTGTTGTTGTTGTTATAAAATTGTAGTTGCCGTTGTTGATTTATAGAAGTATAAATATATAAATAACAGAAAAAAATCAAAGAATATATTACAAAGAATATAACCATACTACACTGCACATGAAAGGATCTAATTGAAACTCATACATAGGTCATTTACTGTGGGGCAGATATTCTGGGGTAATTATTGTGGGGCTAGTACTGGAGGCAAATGTTTACCAGGTATTAAGGGGTAGAAATGCAACTTGGGGGAGAAAAAGAATCAGCTTGCAGTGTGCATGAGGTTCATCACCCACACTGCATTGCTCTTGCCTTTGTGCAGCTGTTCAGTCAGTGTGAAGGGCAGCAGGAAAGAGGAACATCCCAGGAAGTGAAGGAGACTGAGCAGAGAATCATGGAATGGGCAAAAGAACTCCAGACAGTCTCGGAGGTTGGGTCTGCGCTGAGGGACGGGGGGTGGTTTGAAATGTGCATTTATAACAATAATAAACTTTTTATATTAAAAATAAACCATTTAATAAATAGTAATAAACTATTTATAAACCTTTTATACCTTAGATTTTTATGACCTTAGTAAGGTGTTTTATTTGCACAGTTATATTAATGTGTGTGTGTTCACACGTGTGTATGCATGTGTGTGCGTGGACGCGCGCGCGCGCGTGTGTGTGTGTGTGTGTGTGTGTGTGTGTGTGTGTGTGTGTACATGTGATTGCAGCAGTGCGGCATGATGAGGGGAGAGTTGGCTCAGACTTTCAGGCAGCTGGAGCTTAAGAAGAAGAAGCTGGAAGCCATGCTGCCTTTCCTGGAGTTCATCACATGGTCTCTGCTCAAACACGACCAGGTTTGTGTGTGTGTACGGGTATGTGTGGGTATGTGCATCCCCAGGCCTTGCTGAAACAGGTCACACCGACCTCTGCTTAGATCCAAACTTGAATAAACCCTTAATTTCATCCAATCCAAAATCCAACTGGAGAAACTATAAAGAAACGAACAGCAGGAAGTGGATCGATGGCAATGAACAGGATGTTGAGCGATTCCCTTTTTTAGCTCGTCGCATACGAGCATCCACTGAGAGAGATTTGCAGTTTCATGAGAAGCTCCGCCCTTCCCAGAGCTGATCACATGACGCATGCTAAAGCGCAGTGGGCCGTAAAGGTCGCGAGAAAGACCATGGCTTCAGGCTCGCCACCTGAGCTCTCGTTGTGCAGCTGTCCCACCCCACTCTGAAACAGGATCCTTGGCACAGAAATAAAGGAGATTGCTTTTCAGTATGACTTGCGCAATACACTTGTGATCAAAGCAATAATGATCAAGCCAAAAATGTTTTGTCCTAAAACAGATGAATATCAACCCTGTGTGATTCAGTGGAAGATGGTACATGTAGTACTTAGAGGTGTTAAGAAGTGTAACTGGACCTGTCTTGTAGATCTATATATGTATGTTTGTTTTGTTTACTTAAACTGCTTAAAATGGTAGTGCTCACTGCTTACTTTAACCAGATGTTAACCATACTGCCACACTCCAGATATGTGGTTGTGTTTATGGGTGTGCATTTCTTCCACTCACTCTAGCTATGTATGCTCCACAGGATGTAGTTTCACAGCTTTGGCTCCTCAGTAAACAGCAATCCTGGAGACCAGGTGAGTTCATTCATTCCCCTCTGTATACCGGAACCACACATTTCTTTTGTACTTGAATAATCTTAACCAGTACTATTTTTACCTGTTTGGACAGAAAATTCAAAATACATTCCAAATTCAGGTAAACAAACCCCCCACCCCTTCCCATTTCTATGTATGTTTACGTGTTTCTCATGAGCATTGAATACTATTAACGTTCTGCTTTCTCATACTGGCTGTGTCGTCCACTAGTGTGGAACTGGATCTGCAGTGCTGCGGGTAATTGTTTTTATGGAGATTACAGCTTAATCAAACTGGGTCATCTTTCTGGTGAATTGAGTAATCGCCAACCCAAGGCCTTGTGAGACAGGATTTCCTGTAGACCTGACCTATCTGAATAGCTTGCACTCTCTCTCTTAGCTGAGGTCACATTGGACCCCATGACGAACCACCCATGGCTGCTGCTGTCTGATGACTGTAAGAGGGTTCAGGAGTCCCTGACTGAAATGAAAGTGAAGTTCACCCCCCAGCGCTTTGACACTTGGCCCTGTGTCCTGGCTTGGGAGGGCTTCTCCTCCGGCCGTCGCTACTGGGAGGTGGAGCTTGCCAACAAAGGCTACTGGCGTGTGGGCGTGGCTACAGCCTCATCTAATCGCCAGGGACGCTTCCCTATGAGCCCCTGCGAGGGTTTCTGGGTGCTCTGGAGGAGCACACGGCAGTTCTACGCCTGCACCAAGCCTGAGACCCCACTGCCCCTGGCACTAGTGCCCAGGAAGGTGGGGATCTATCTAGACTATGAGGAGGGGCAGCTGTCTTTCTATAATGTGGAGAAACGCTCACACATCTACACATTCATCGGAAACTTCCGGGAGAAGTTGTATCCCCTCTTTGCACCACTGGATGGACGCACTCTCATAACACTGTATTCATCAAAAACAGCACCAGAGACGCACTGAATCACATCTTCCAATACACCTCTCAGGCCAGCTTGTTTGCACATTTTGTCCTAAAACTTGTCGTTTGCTTCCATAATACAGAAAATTACTTAATTACAAATGTCATTTGGATGGGTTGTTTTTGTCTCTTTTAAAACTGAATAACTAAATGAATTTATGATTGTATGTGTGTATTGCTGGATACACGCTGTGAATAAAGACTGAATAAAGTCTTTTTTGATGAAAAAAAAGTAAACATTTATTGGGCTTTTTATATATTTTTTTAAAAAGAATCCATCTAGAGTTAACTACAGTAATAAACGTACTATATTTGATACAGTATGACAAGCAGAAAAGTGATTACTTAGAAAGAAAAAAAAATACCAAAAAGTACAACAAATTTATCAAGGATACCAGGAAGATTCTAGGTGCCCTGAGAAGAATTACAAAAAGTTTCTTTTTTAATGAAAAACTGCTGAAGTGTGTGTGTGTGTGGGGGGGGTATTTCTCATCTGACCAATCAGATTCATAAACAAGGTCCATTAAAAGGAGGCAGGCAGAATAAAAGCCACTTCAAACTAACATAATGGATTTTCTAGATGCACCTGAGATGTTCTTTTGAATTTGGAATTAACAGTTTTATCTTCTTTGAGTAGATGTGCATTGATAGCTAAGCAGTGTTCCTTTTTTTTAAAAAAAAAAAAAATCTGAAAAAGGAAAAAAAAAAATACTGTGATAAAACACTAACAGAAACTTCTCTATGCAGTAGTTAGAAAAAGAGGTTTTAAAAAATTGTGAAAAGCTCATTGACCTTCCTGCACCTGTCTGTGCACTACCACGGCTCAGGAAACCAGTCCAGCCGCAGGACACAACCAAGTACCCCCTGTTTACGCCAAGTGGAACAACCCTTGACTGAACAAGTAGTGGGAAGTTCAAGGGAGTAGGGGTCAGGGGTCACTTAAAAAAGAACATAAAGAGACTGCTGTGTAGAATTTACACCTCAAACCCTGTACACCCCTCTTCAACCCCTCAAACATTACAAACCAATTTCTTCTCTTTAGACAGGACAAAAAAGGAAGGGGGGGGTTGATTCTCTCTCTCTCTGTGTCTCAGTCTGAGTCGCTCTTCTCCTCTTTCACCATCAGTCTCTTGCCACGTTTGGGCTCTGGAGCAGCGCCATCTTTCTCCTTCCTGCTTCTGGTGAGACTGAAATACACAAAGGAAGAGCGAGACAATGAAGAGACCCGCACCAGAAACTAAGAGCACAATAAAATGACAACAGCTGCTTGGAAGCACAGCATCACCATGTAAGAAAGGAAAGTTGTGTGTGTGTGTGTGTGTGTGTGTGTGCACGCTCAGACTCACAGCTTCTGGCGGTACTTCTCCACATCAGCAGGGGGCACCATGTCATTGAGCTCAAGTCCATCATTGATCTTCTTAAGCATCTCATAACGCTCCTTACCCCGCACCTGCAGAGAGAATGAGTCAAGTTCTCCAAAAACCAAATCACTTCATGGCTTAAGATGAGTGTGTGTGCACGTGTGTGTTTACCTGCAGGGTGTAGAGCTCCTCGTTACTGGTGCTGCTGGTCTTGGCTTTCTTACTAGCTTCGGGGTGGGGGGGCATGTCTGCGCAGCCAATATGTACAGGATTACCAGATGTGCTTAAGGACAGCCGGACACATGCTTCCTCAGACAGGGAGACACACACATGCAGAGACTCACTGCGCTTGGCGGGGCCAGGGGTTTTGCTGGCAGGTCTGGCCTCCTGTTGCTTCTTGAAGTTGCTCTCCTCAATCTTCCTGTCCCTCCCAGGACATGCACACACTCGCACCTCAAACGAGCGACGGCCCAGCAACTGACCACTGCCCCCGGCAACACAGCAGAGCAGTGGCTTCAGAATGTGCACACACATGCCTGGAACCTCTCACACAAACGTGCTTGGGAAGCAGCTTTCATGTACACACTCATCTTTACCCTCACACAAGCATGCACGCACACACACTACTCACTCCTGTGTCTCCAGGGTGATGATGGTAAGAATGGGTCTGCGATTCATGCCTCCCATACAGCTGCTGTTACACATGTAATTATACAGCACGGTGGTGCACTCTGAACCCACCTACAGATACAGATACAGACACAGACACGTGCGCTCACACACAGTCTTTTTACTATTCTTGTAGGTGCATTCCATAGACATAATGATTACAGCAGCTAATTAATGCTACACTTGCACCTAACCAACCTTTACCTCAGTAACCAAAAGTAAATTGTTTGGCTCCATCAGATGAAAAGACAATTTTTTGTAAAGAAGTATTTGTATCCAGACAAGGTCATAAAATGTGTGGACATTTGGTGGAGACATATACACATGTACACACAGTTCAACAATAGCAAAAAATAAAGAAAGATCAAAACAATAAAAAAATAATAAAATAAAATACAAAATGCTAACATTTTAACTTCAAATTTCTTCATTCCATTCTGGAGATGAGAGAATAACTATTTTTCTGCAACTTCTAACCCGTTTAAAAGTGTACAGGGTCATTAGCAACAGACCTGTGGAGGTTCGTAGGGCACAAGGACACTGTGTCTAAGGGTGTTGTCGTCTTCCTGATAGATGGCACGGGAATTCCCTTCCACACGCAGCAGATGGCCAGGAGGGGCCAGTCCTTAAACAGACACACACACGCACAGCCCCAACAAAACACTAAAACAAAAACACACACTTGGACTTGCTATTCTGACCTCTAAAATGAATGTTTTCCGACAGTCTTCACTTATGATCGCCCCCCTACCCAAGGGGCCTTCTATTTTAAAACTTTGGTACTAAATATGGTGCTTTTGAGAGGCCTGTAATGATTTCGTTTACAAAAGTGAAGTTTAGGATTAGAATACAGTTTAGTATTACACAATGTGTAAGAATCACTGTAGTCTTAGTGAATAATGATAATAGGGAAAGTATTTTGGTATATGAAAAAAATCTAAACCAGAGGTATTATGCCAGTGCATTTACATTTACAGCATTTGGTAGATGCTCTTATCTGGCACGACTTACAAATGTAATAAAGACAATAATAAAATAAAAGCCTGCTAATTGGCAGTATCCACCCAATGACTGCATGTACTTTGGGTGGAGGCAGAGCGAGCAAGCGTGTACCGTTGTTGGTCTCCTGTGTCTTCTCGTGGTGGGGACAGCGACGCACCACCTCAGCTACATGTTCTGATTTCTTATAAACGGCTGTGGCTCTCAGCACTGCCCCTAGTGGTGGCAGTGAATTCACCTCCATCTGCACAGGACATGTTTTGGCCAACTGGCAAAAGAGCTTATTGAGATCAGGAGAGTACTGCACAGGAGAGAAAAAGATAGAAATAGAGAGATATAATTAGTTCCAAGAAAGAAAAGTAAGAAGAGTCAAAGTTACATTTATTTATATAGCACTTTTTACAACAGCCTACGTTTTACAAGAGCGTTACATATGTCCAAGTCTAAGGCCCCAAGAAAGATATTCTGGGATGAACATGGTGGGGAAGCCATGTTCTGACCAGACTTTCCATCCAAACCAACGCTGAGATCAGTGCACTCTCAGAGTAGTGACTCTACACAGAGCACACTGCCTATTTAAAAAAAAACAAAAAAACAAGTAGTTTAAATATTTTTTAGATATGGTTCCATCACTTGGAAAACTAAAGTCTGATGCAGTCATAAGCCTGAGTCAGTTTCTCATGTAGAAGCACCAAAATTCACATAAGCTCTCACACACGCACACAAACATACCCAAAGTAGTCACAGGACAGACAACTCCATTCACTGTAGGGTAGGTTTTAAAATCTAACTTGACTCTTACCCTACTGATTAAATGCAGTTCTGCTCATCCTCTCCCTTTCATGCGTGCACACGAGAACACAAGCACACGCACTACACATACACCTCACCTCTTCGTTTTTCTCAAAAAAATACGATGACTGAATTTCTTCACCAATTTAAATTCCTTAGAAGATTGTTCTAGTGGCAGGAAGCACTGGTTTGGGATGCTGCACGCTGACCTGCAGACTGCACTTTACTGTGGTTTTTCTCTCTCATACACACACACCCCTCCCACACGACTCAGCAGGCATGTTCAGACATGTCTCCAGTCCAGCCAGCTAGTCTTACAGTCAGATTATCAAAAGATCAACAAATCCTACAAAAATGCAGATAAACATACACCCCAAAAAAAGCAAGTATGTTAGACATTCTTAACAGAAACAGAAATGTATAAGCAGCTCAAATGGCAAGTACAGTACATATTTAGATTAATAATTCAAATAATACATTTCTAATATAGAGAGATTCAGATTATAACATTTAAGTAATGTAAATTTGAAAGGAAGTGTATTCTAGATGTTATATAATGAATAAGATTTCTTAACCAATTTGAATAATGAACAAAATTATATGTCTCAATATAAAGTCTGGTGACCATACAGGTCATGTGTGTAAATTACTGAAACAAAAGCATGTCAGACCAATATGGTTTTCAGTGCCTCCTTCATGTACACATACCTATGACTCATTTCTCACCAAGTGATTAGCCCTGGGCCAATAGCTATAGCATATGCCACAGGGCTAAGGACAGTAGATGGCAGATAAGTACTGACATGATTTTATCATCTGACACTTAAAATAAAGAGCAAACAAAACCGTCGCTGTGGGGTTGGCTTCTGGGAGGAGCAACGGGTTAACCCTGTCACTGCTGAAGAAGCTTCCAGCCTGCTATCTGGAACATGCCTGTTCATGTCTTCACCCAACGGTGCACAGCATTGACAACACCAAAAAAAATACACCATCAAAAATCAACCAAGTATAAGGAGGAATGGGCAGCTCAGCCACACAGTTTGGGTCCTGTTTGCTTTTGGTCTCAAAATGAACAACCAACTGAGAAGAAAGGAGAATGAATTGAGAGTGACTGGAGAATGAATGGAGAATGAAAGTGGAGCTCAATGGTTTCCAGGCAACACAACTTCATTGCTCACCAGAGACTACAGGTATGATGACATTCAAGTGTGTGTGTGTGTATGTGAGTGATATATAAATTTTGTGGGAGCAGGTTTTTGATTAATTTCTACTGATACTGTCACAAAATTAAGCATGCCTATGCTACATCATCATTTTCCAAATTATTGCAATCGCAGATACTAAAACAACCTTTAGTATGATAATATTCAATATGATGTACTAGTTTAGCAAGAAAGAAAGAATGAATGAAAAAATAAATGAATAAAACTAAGCAAGAAATGCACATATTATATCCATTCTCATTTCATGTGTCATTAGCCCACCTGCTCCAGAGTAAACACAAGAACTGCATTCTTCCAAGGTGAGCGCGTGTGTGCATGCAACAAGCTCACCGTGCAGGTGACTGACTTGGCTGTACTGGACTGCTGGAAGCGCAGGGTGAAGTCGTAGGCACCCGGGTAGTCGGTGGTAACTGGAACAGTGGAGGCGGGAGGGGAGGTGGAGGGCTGAGGGGGCTCCATTTGCACCTCACTGAACAGTGGCTGCTCCAGCATGTCATGCAGGTCCTCCAGAGTGAACTGCACAAGACACCCACCCAAGCTCGGTCTACCCATTCCTTTATCACATCGAATCAGGACTTATGGCTAAAGTCGCACGTGAATGTGAACGAGAGGGAGAGGAGAGAGAAAGAGATGAACTTGACCAGCGCTTACCTCGTTATCATTTCCCCATGAACTATCGTCAGGTTTTGGCACCCTGTGCACACAAGGCCATGGAAGCAGACATGGAGGAGAACAGACATTATGACAGATGAAGCACAGTAAGACCAACTGGACATCTCAACAAAAGTTGCGTTAAAATAGCAAAAGTACTTTGCAGCATTTTGAAAAGGTGTCAATGTCAAATTTTAAAAACCCACTCATTTTCTCTTAACACAAACGGGATTACAGTAAAACCACCTTGTAATCTCGTAATGTATTTCACTGATATAATGAATGAAAAATGGAAATCGTGCAAAAACCATAATGAAACCAACTCCCGAATATAATATGTATGTCGTGTGTCAGACTCTACTGGCCCAGTCGAATATGAGTGCTGACTGTAAATGGCGGCATCTTACATCAGATTCTGTGACCAAAGATCTGCGAATTCTTGACTTTCCGTGGGCTCCTCCATCAAGCCCTCTTTTTCTGTCTCCAACTCGTTCGTACAAGAAAGAGGGTAGAGAAGCTCAAGAAAGCTGAAGAAGAAACGAAAGGGGAAAATAAGATCTCTCTCCTAAGAGATAAAAATGTTAAACTACCTAGTGGTGAAAGTGATTATTGGAGAAAAGAACTGTATACTGTCAAAACAATTTCACACCGGCAAGCTAATATTAATTATTAGAAGGCGATGTTTAGCTGATAGGAAGTTAATTAACTACATAGTTATACGCGCAAAGGTACTAGATTACATATGCTAGAATCGTTTGTTTTAGTTGTGAAGCTAGGCTAACCGCTTGCTACATTTGATTGGAATAAAAAATGAGTTTGCGTCCGATATAAACTCAAACAACTTTTCATTGACAAAGACAAATTAATCTGGTGCCGGACACTAGCAGAAAGGAAGTAACTACTATTAATGTTAGCTGGTTAGGTAACGTAGATAATGACTTCATGACAAACTTGCTAATAGATTGGCTAACTAGGTTAACTAGTAAACGACAACGTTGATTTTATTCAAACACAACGAACAACTCAGCTCACCAAATTCTAGGATAACTAACAAGCAAGCCAGTTATTTTCACCAGCAATATCACGCTAACAAATGACGACTAGTCATAGCTAGAAAACGCTGCGAAGTGTACAGCGTACCAACAGCATCTGACGTTACACCAACGTTGGCATACAGGCCCCGCTCTGTGTCGAAACCCAAGTTAATTCATTGTCATTTACATATGCGCTTCATCTAAGTCCGTTCAAACTAGCGCTAAGGTATCTGACATGGTGTGAAAGTCGCCGAAATACCTCCTCCTCCTCCCGATTACAGTCTTTCACGGCGACTCCCGGATTGTGCTGAGTTGCCTGAATCAAAACCCAAAACAAATTATTTACTTCCACCACCGAAAACTCCACGCGCTTTTGGGATTCCCCGAAAGGTGGAGTCATGCGGTCACGTGACAACAGCACGTCCAACCCGGGACCGACTACTTGATCCAGAAGATATTCTAGTCTAAAAACCATCCTCAAATTGGTGCGAAATATAGGTTTTATTTCGCCATACCGTGCTTACTTTAAGATTAACCGTCAAATAGTGAATTATATTTGCTTTTTGCACAAAACGCATTAATACGAGGTTAAACGCATTAATAAGTTACTAAACCCGTGTTAAATTGATTATCCTAAATTTAGTCTTTCGCTACCTGCTGGTTGTTATAGACTATTTAACAACAGCAAACGTACGAGGCTGTACTCGATGTTAAATTGGATTATTTTGATGCCGCATTAGAATCCACTATATTTTATAATCTGTCCGTGATTTATTCGTTTTTTCTTCGTCATCGCTCACAGTAAACAGGCAGGAGGGGAGTAGACAGGCAAGAGGTAGCTAACGGAAAGAGAAGACCGCAACAAACCTGCTACTGTACGCGCCACTGAATTATAAATTAGGAAATGTATCCATGGGCGCAGAGCTGGCCGACATGCCCACTGTTCGCAATGCGAAATTGGTGCACTACGCTCATTCAAAATAACAATACATCAACCCTTTCTAATATACCACAAGCTAAACACACAAATTAAACACGGACATGTGTGAGGATGAAGGCTATCAGGATGTATGCTGGCCGCGTGATCTGGACACATCTTAGTAGGCCCTATCTATATTTTATTATACTCGGCCCTATATTCACGTTTGACATAACTAGATTAACGTTCTGGTGTTTGTCCAAAATGCAACTATTTCACCCCTGATCTATATGTGAAACCGTAGAACAGTCAAATTACTCCCCGCATTTCTTCCACAACTTAAAACCGGGCCTTTTCAATTTCGTATATCACTACCTCATTCCATTCAGATTGAAAGCGACGTGATGAATAGGCTACCCTACGAAATCGACCAGGTTAACGGCGTAATATTGTGGGTCATGACGTGTTGAAAGATACTGCTAATTAGAAACGTCAAAAGTTGAGAGCAGCCGTATTTCTACTGGAGGCCTATATATGTTAAGGTTATAAAACATGGAAGAGCGTTGATCTTTAAAATTGTTTGCTTTTATCACACAACCCGGTTTGATATTGAACCTTCCGTGTGTTGCACTTATTCGGTTATTGTACCAAATAAAGGTTGCCCCCAATCTAGTTTTCAACCGGACAGTCCAGTATTCAGATTGTATATCGGGATGTCCGGTCCGGATTTTCATTTTTCTGTGTTTTGTTGTTTTTACAGTTTTATGCGTTGCGCTCAAAAAGTGGGGGATTGAACTGTCAACACAGTCCCATTGGTCAGTTGATTTGGCTTGCCACACTTCCCCCACCCACTGGCAATTTTAGGCCAATCAAAGGTCCGCAGACAAAGTCAAATTCAAAGTACAAGTGGAAGACACGTTAGTGGCGAGTCTAACGGAATAGGCGTGTCCGGTTTTGGTTTGTTGGAAAGGTGGCAATCTATTCTCAAATGACCATAAATTCAACAGGATTCTGTTCAGTGTTGCGACAGATGCACGTCAGTCAAAAATCAGGATGAGGACGAAAATATCTCAGCCTTTTCTTTTGGTTATTGCTTTGATTAGTATTAAACCATTATATGCAGGTAATTAACACATTCATTTTTTAACATTTGCTGCGACATAGTCCTGGAAAAATAAGTTGTAAATTTTATTGCATCACAAATGTACTGATCTCATAAAATATGTATATGAATATAGGATTTCTTTCGGCTCTATAGGCTTAGACAGCATATAAAAGGGACATCCATATATTAAGGTAATATGAGTTGTTATTCAAAAGTACAGAAGTTCAGTTTCTTTCAAAATAACTATAAATTCACTTTTTCCCTTAATATGTTCTAACAATGCGGTTCAGGAACCCATGGAAGCAGAAGGCACACCGTACAGCAAGGTCATAAACTCTACATGTCGAATGCCAGACACCTTCCAAAACTAAAAACTGTCTTTATCAGCACGTTCGTAAAGCGCACTGTTAAGCTCCAAAAATAAATAAAAGTTAAAATGTGTGTGTGTGTGTGTGTGTATATATATATATATATATATATATATATATATATATATATATATATATATATATATAATATATATATATATATATATATATAATATGAGAGAGAGAGAGAGAGAGAGAGAGAGAGAGAGAGAGAGAGAGAGAGAGAGAGAGAGAGAGCCCAGTTATATATTTGTGCAGGGGAGGCCAGTAAAATACAAAGTGTAAAATGTAAATGTACAGGGAATCATGTAGCACCAGCTGTTAAGATTTTTAAATGTTACAATGGGATCAAAGTTTAAGAAAAGCTAAGTATTTGACATTGTATTTGTGAAATATTTTCCACAATACTTCTCTGCCATCGTGCAATGCCTGATTGTACCATGTGCCCCATTCTAGTGTTATCATATGTCCTAGAGACATTTGGAGTTTATTATTTTCATAAGTATATTTTATATTATTATATTTACATGAGTTGTTCCTTTATGAGGTATAGAGTCATGATGAATGCCAAATTGTGTAGTCTTTCACCAATAAACTATAAGTGACTATCTGTATAGTCTCACGTTAGTATTTTAACACACTTCATATTTTCTCCTTGTGCTTTAAGTAATTTATGAAAAAATAAAGAGCTATCATGAAAGCTTTTACAAGACAACAAAGGGCAAACCACACCCTGTTATTTGCCCTTCACTTTCTTCTTGATTTGTCTTAAACTGATAATTAAGATGGCTTCCCTCTGCAAGACTATGTGCTTTGCTCGAGTGTTTATTCTGTAGTAGCAAGCCCTCATGTTTGATATGTTAACTGAAATTTCAACAGTAAATACTTAATTTCCATATTTCAGTATTATGTATTTTGCCCACAATTGGTGTTAGGCATGTTCTTTCAATTTAAAAAAAAAAAAGCATCTCATACCACATTATGACATAACCTGAAATCACTAAAACCTTGATGAAATTTACAAGAAAATGCCTGATTATATTCACAACAAATATCTAGATCTGAGTAAATGTTAAATTATCTAATTAAGATCCACCCCACCCCACCCCCAAAAAAAAACATTTGTGGGGTTTTTTATTCTAAAATATGATCAGAAAAATACACACCTGTGCTAGCTGTGTGTTTAGAATTTTATCAAGAAGTCAAATACATCTGAAAACTGGCTTTAGGGCCAGGGCTGAGGATGTTTAAGGCACTACTGAACCTTTCAAATTATTGTATCGTTTTGTATTTTCACTAAATATGTTTATATGCATGTAAAATTTCACAACTGCAAACGTGTTACTGGTTTTAATTCATTTCAACATTGTTCTATAAGAATACAATTATCATTATATGTAAGATGCAAATATTAACCCCATAAAGCATTAATATCTAGAATGTTCCTCCTATTTTTTCTATAGTAAGATAAACATAGGAGAAACTCCATTTCATGTATATTTCCTTATTAGATCTTTTTGTCCCATAATCCAGCCTAACGAGAATTAAATTGGACAAAAGAGTGGATTTTACAACGTAAAATGCCGCGAAGATACACAAATGTTAGAAAAGTAACAAAAAAATGTTATACCCTCTGATCAAAAGCACAAAATGATGGATTTCTGTCTCCAAGCTAAAACCTCTTAAAATGGCTGACTACATGAGAAAGAACAGCATGAACAAAACCTTTCTTCCGGGAACCGATGGAAAATAGTTATTTAACTTATCAGTTGGGTTTATAATAAATCAGCATGATCATTTTTGTTATAAAAATAACTTTATGCTTCATACTGCCATGTCTTTCCCTTGCATATCCTGAAAAGCACATGTCAGAGCATGTAGCAGCTTACCAACAGTACACGCAAGTTATATATTGCGACGACAATAAACCTTTACTGAAATTAGTGAAAAATAATGTGAACATATCCTCGGTTTTATGAAATAACTTCACTGAAATGATCTGCAAATAGCAACAGCTTTAAGTCACCTACCTGTTATCATAACCCAAACTTTCTTCACCTTCAAGTGCATCAAACACATCAAAAACACAATTTAAAGTCGCAGGAAACCCAGTTTCCATCTTCGAAAATTAGGAATTTATCACTTTTATGCGATAATTGCCACTTTGGATGAGTTTGAAGCAGGTAATGGCAGAGGCATACATTTTACTCGAAATTTATCAAATAAGACGCTAAAACGTCACAAAATGGGCGCGATAGATGACCAATAAGATTTCGTGCACGTTTCGGATACATTGTACCACCGTATACCTTGCAATAAACCCGGGAATACGTTTCGTGGTACTATACATCTGTAGAAAGGCTCAAACACTTGTAGAAATAAGTGTCTTAAAGGAAGACAGCACTTAAGCTGAGGTGTTCTGACACCATTAATAACAATAAATTAGTACCAAGACCAAAAATAATATACAGAATGAAAATATTGCATACGAAATTGAGGTTGATGGCCCAAAACACGAACAAAAACAAACCTTTTCCGCACAGAGATATGGTCTTCCCCAAGATGATGTACTCGTCCATTCATTTATAGTCACAGCTGTACTTTCATTTTGAGACCTCCTGTTCCAAATGAATACAACCAAGCGAAATAAACTCTTCGTTGAATCCTCTAGGAATTCTTATTTTTAGTTAACTGTCTTTTATTTTTGTTTCTGGAAAAGACGCATCTTCTGAATCACCATAAGGCAGGTTTTTCCTCCCCCCCTCCCCTCTCTCCCTCTCTCCCTCTCTCTCTCTCTCTCTCTCTCTCTCTCTGCTGGCTGAGACTGCATATTCAACTTCCGCCTTGCTGTATTTAAAATGGCTGCCTTCAATGAAAAACCTCTGTCACTTCTCCAAATTGATTTTTATTTTTTGTTTTTATTCTATATGACAACAGCAGAACAGCTGTGCCTTTGCACCTTTTCTGACCGTCATATCACACTTTCATGTTCTTAACATCACCAGACCTTCCCGCCTGCACCGTCACGTGTCCTTTCATCTGTCCTTATTTGACTAACTGCTCAGAATGACACCACGCACGCGCACTGGCACACAAACACAGACTCACATCAACAAACTGCCTGTGAGCAGCTGACTCAGAGCAAAACACTAGACATGAAAGGTGGAAAAGTGCATATCTGCAGTGGTGGTGTTCTATTTTGAGACAGCACCAAAAATGAAATTTGTCGATATGAAACACAAATACAGACTGTTATGTGACTAATACAGAGGATGTGGTATTTCTTGTTTCTTTTTTGATCAGCAAATCCAGCGCATTTCAGTTAAGGGGGCGGGAGGAAAGGAGAAAGGGAAAAGGGAGAGACAGCAGGACTAAAATGAAAATGAGCGTGGTGGCAGGCTACCGAGACCATGTTTTGAAGAGATTTGGTATAGTTATGAGGAGGCTTTGGAGAGCTCTCACCATATCTCTGTGACCTCCTCCCAAAGTACAGGACCCAGAAAGCACTGTTGAAGAGGAAGACCTCTGAGGTCAACAGAGAGTGGGTGGGCAGGAGGTGAATCAACAGTTAGGCTTGTATTCTTAAACTGGCGCACACACACACTTTGTCTTCTCAAACACAATTTCTCACTACACGTTCATATTTTGTCCAGTGATTTCCAAACAAATACGCATTCTGTGGCACTCTCTCTCACACACCCACACACCCACCAATCCATTCCCCTCACCTATTGTGTAACACTGTGCATTATCTCTAATCCAACAGTGTGCGCAACAGATCATGGAATCAACATGCACAAATGTCACTAACAATTTATGTGCAATGAATGTAACCACAGTGAAAGTATCATCCATATATTCACACCAGTTCAAACCTACTGGATCCTACAGTGTCCTGACATGCTTTGAGTAACACCGCCAAACGTGGGAGAAATTGGGTAAAGACAAAATTCATGGTACTTTCCCCAAGTTGCTATTATGATCTGGAGTTGTTCTTTCATGTTTGTTACGATCTCACCAGTAAAACCTGCTTTATACACTGACTAGGTTAATGGTCATGGTTTCTCTAAAGTTGTGTGCGACAGGCATACTAACTAAAAAATTTAAAAGTCAAATAAATATCATCCTCTACCCCAGGTTACTTTGAAAATCTAACTATTACAGATCACTTGTGAATTCCCTGAATTAAAATGGATTCTATAAACTGGAGGATTATTCAGTCTCAGGGACACATTCAAATTGCTTAGTTAGTTTTTAATTACTTTCCACTTAATGGCCATAAAGTCTAGTTATAGCCATCTAATGCACGTTTACTAACTACTGAATGCAATATTACAAACTGACAGATTTTTCAGATTTTTAAAAATCTATATCTATCTATCTATCTATATCTATATATATCTATGTATATCTATCTATATCTATCGATCTATCTATCTCTCTCTCTCTCTCTCTATATATATATATATATATCTCTCTATATATATATCTCTCTCTCTATATATATCTCTCTCTCTCTCTCTATATATATATATATATCTCTCTATATATATCTCTCTCTCTCTCTCTCTCTCTCTCTCTCTCTCTCTCTCTCTCTCTCTCTCTCTCTCTCTATATATATATATATATATATATATATATATATAATTTATTTATTTTTAAAATCTGATTACCATCTTTTTAAATGTGTTTTTTGCCTTCCTGCTTTAAGTCTAAGCAGGTTCTCTCACAATGGAAGATTTAGAAATTGAGAGAGAAAAAAAGAAGTGTGTGTGGCATTCTAATTCCCAGCAGACACATGCAGTTGCAGATCACAGCTAATTCACCATCAGGAGACTGGCTGCCTGGGCAGAGAGATGCCACACTAACCACATGGATTTCAAGCACCATTACAAAGATATGACATTTTAGAAATCAGGTTTGCACTCAGCAGCTTGAATTTAAATTTGACTCCTATAAGTAGTGTTTACATTGGAGGATTTCTGATTAACTTAAGTCATCACATCTGGGTTTTCTTGGTTAATAGGCACCGTGTGACGCACACAACAGAATGCTTTGATGACCAGGACTCATGAGTGTAAACCCATGCTTCCTTGACCACTAACCTAAAATCTCATGGCAGCAAAAGGACGGGTCCTTTTGAAGAAAGTCAGAGAGACATGACACTTGTACAGACGTTGACAACATTCGTACAGACAGGCTGATTTATTTGATTTTGATGAGCGTGTTGCTCAGATATACTGAGTATAGGAGAGATTCACATATATACCCACACATCCAGTTTCAATTAACATGCACTGAGATGGAATAAGATCAACATTAAATAGTTGGTCAACTATTATTAATTATCTGCAGTGTTTAACTTTGCACAAGACAATAGGATTGCTTTTGTTGCAATTCTAATGTCTTGAAAAAGGTAAAATGCATCTGTCTCAGGCTTGTCCACTAGAACTATATATTATAGTTATTTCAGAGTCAAGGAGCAAAATGTGTTATATTTCCTCATAATTTATTACCGTGTATAAGATCTGTTCTCATTTTTTAAGTGCAATTTTGTCAAATTCAGTTAAAAATATCACATTTTAAAATGAGCGTTTTAGGAAAATAGGAAAATAATTCTTCCCCTTGTCTGCATTGTGAAGTGTGTGTTCTGAGTTTAGGGGAGCATCTGTCAGCATGTATACGCTGTGCCCTGAGAGCGAGTTTAAGCACACAATTCTAAAAATTAGAAAGATGAGGAAAAAAAACAAAAACAGCAGTGTTCAATTTCAGGAAACTATAAATGTTACATGACATGTGGTTCAAAATATGCAGAGTTGAATGCCTATAACTGATGTACCACAAAACTGTATAACTTCCTTTTGTTTTATACATCTCATGTACTGTCATTGTGAGTATATTCTCATTTGGCACAACCGTTGCATATCCTACAAGACTAGAACATCAAATAAGCTCACTTTGCAAATAATGGCTTATGAAGGCCTACCCTGTGCTTCTGTAGCGACGGTTACTGATTGAAGAAAAAAGCAAAACGATGTCCCCATGCTTATGATACTAACGTTCATGCACTTTCTTTATGATAAAATACAGCTTGTGTGCAATATTAATGTGCTCAAGGTCAAGTGAGTCAACCCAAAACAAACCACAGAACTTTGTCACCATGCCCTACATCATGCAACCAGCTGGCTGCCTATTTGCTATGGTGATAGAACCTCTGTCCAGATTGGCTGTGAGGAAGGTAAGCGTGGCGTGAGGGTGGCTGTGAAGAGCTCTGAAATGTGGCCTGCTGGACAAGAGAGAAGGACACACAATGAGTCGGTTCTGTTTCAAGAAACTCTCAACAAAATGTACTGCATTCGTGGCACACAGGAAACAGATTTCTAAGACGCTGAAACTACATAACTGCTTAGACAAAGCTAGCTGCGCACACACACACACACACACACACACACACACACACACACACACACACACACACACACACACACACACACACACACACACACACGTTGCCTGCCTGAAGGCTTACATACGATTGCTATGCAGCAGCATGCAGTGCAGAAAGTGGGTACGGCTAGTTGTTAGCCAAGCACACATTTCAGCTTACAGAAATTGCATAGGCACAGAAATTTTTCCTTTCTGGATAACTTTTATAAATCTTTTAAAATGGAGTTGGCTGACTTTGACCTGAATTACTGTGAGATTTTCACTGAGTGGTGGCCTTGAAAAAGGCTTTTGAATTACATTTGCCACAATGTCTGTCTGACTTTTACACTGCATTTGACGTTAGCAGGTTAGGTGGCATGAACATAGACAGTGGTGTTTCACTAATAAGGCTTGCGCCCCCTCAGAATGCTGAGGAGGACAGTCCCTGTAGTGAAAATAATAAATTACATTTAGGGATGTAACGATACAACCTGCTCATGCTTCGATACCATTCACAATACTGGATTCATGATATGATTTTCTCACAATATTCAAAACTAAATTAGTAAGTGTAGAACAATGCAAAAAAAAAATGCTTCCCCCCGTATACATTTTTAAAACAAAACAGAATCTTTAGTTCCCGTCAATTAAAAGAAATTAGGATCAGTTTACAATTATAAATGAAATGTACTGTATTTCTGAAGCATGAACAATGTAAAATACCGTGCAAATATTAAACAAGAATTTTTACTCCCCTGCAATTAAAATAAAATACAAAGAAAATTCAAGGAACATTAATTTATAAAACATGCTATAGTATTAAAATGTGCTATTGTCAATAGCTTTGCCATAGGACACATGCAACCTCTAGTGTTCAAACAATGCAACTGCATTAGATAGCAAAATAAACAGAACGTGATGAAGTCCATCACCATGATGCACATTGTCACATTTCTATATCATGATGAATCATGTCTCAATTCATTGTTACACCCCTAATTTCACTGATCAGATTTTCTGTCATTTTGGTAATAGACGTACATTACAGAACATTATCAGAAGTGGCACATAGGCATGTACACAGCTGCGAGTTCCTGCAGCCACAGTAATGAGCAGTTTTGATTAGTATGACTTGGACAGAAACCTTCCCTACCATCATGAATAAGTACCCTATATGAACAGGTTGATTTTGTTTAATTGACTTAAAAAAAAATATGTTCATATTTTTTTCCATCCACTTTTGTGCTACCTCTTCTCTGCCAGGTTAGAAGGGCCTGACTGTACATCACTATTGTTGAGTAACTGCTGAGAGCTCCAGCCTGGCCTACACCATAGTCTCTCACTTCCCACAGGAAGCAATGTGGTAGGCTGGGCAGCAGGACTCACCGCATGCGGAGGCTGTGTTGAGGTTCCATGGGTGAATGCCCCAGGGGAGGCAGGCCTGGGCGGGTGGGCGTATGGCAAGCCAGTCTAATCAAAAAGCAAAGGGGGGGGGGGGATAACAAAAGAACAATGTCAAGTGGACTGACGGTTTGTTTAAAAAGAGTAGAATGGAACAGCAAAGGACAATATTATTGTGGTTGTTATATGTTATGTTACTGGCAACAGGAGCTCCCTCACACAATGCTCTGTCATTACCCTTACCCTTATTACACTGATTAAAGGAATGGCTTGACAAAACATCAAATTTACACAATTGTCTCCAAGTACTGGAAGCCATTTCACACAAAATCCATATTCTTGAACCATGCATAAATGTTAATTAATTTCATTTAAACGCCAATGCATTTATATGTAAACATTCATAAGTACTGATTTTTTTTTATACACACACACACACACACACACACACACACACACACACACACACACACATGTATATTGCTAAATATTGGTGTGTAAAGCAAATTTTTAATAGACAATTTTGTAAAATAGCAGGCATATTCAGCCTTCAAAGACAGAAAGTGACTACATTGGTTGAAAAAGTCCCCCATAATATTATTGCAATTTTGTACTTATTTATAGATTAAATTAAGCAGGTGGTAATGGTTAAAGCAGATGGTCCATGCTCCCTCAACCCTTACCTGGAACTGGTATGCTGCAGCTGGAATAAAATAAAAGCATTGGACCAAACAGGGTCCTTACAGGCTAGGCCGAGAACCTAAACATTACAGCTAAATGATGCTAAAAGCATAGCAGGTCTGTGTTCAGAAATCCCCTGAGCACAGTGACCAGTGGATAAGAGTGAGGGGCAGCAGGTAAGGGTCTGGTAATGGAGCTCAGATGTACTGGAAGGTGGCAGTGGTCTGACTGAGCGTGGACGTAATACAGCAGCTGGGCTGTGTGGTGAAAGGGCAAGGCTCTCTCACCTTGGTGGGGGGGATCTGGACAGCGATGGAGGGGGTGGGCAGCAAACCTGTAGCACTGGTATGGAGAGCCTGAGAATGAATGGTCCTTAAGTTGCTCTGCACAAGCAAGCACATACGTGCGCATGCGCGCACGCACACACACACACACACACACACACAGTTTATACTTTCTGAATACAATTCCATGGACATTCATAACCCTACACGACTTGCATGAATGAGCAGGTTTTTTTTTCAGGTTTTCCATGATCAGAACAGTCCAGGTCTTAGCTAGTAAGGTATTAGCTAGACAGGTTTTCAGATTATTTAGGTATTTACATCATTTAGATATTATCTCAGATACATTTTCAGCCAATAAATCACCCCTGTGAATGAAGTATTTTGGACTCATCCTTATTAATACTCACAGAATCAGTAAAGCCAGACTGCTGGTTGGCATGTTCCAACTGCTTCTGTAGGGGGATTCCAGCACTGGGAATAAAACCTACAGTGAAAAATATTAATAAAGAGGACATACAGGGAGAAAGAGAAAGACTCGTCTCAGGACAGACAAATGGAAGAAAGGTATGAACCGAACCCAACCTACCCGGTTACACCCACACAACCACCCACCTCCTCCTCCACACCCATACCTGTCTGAGAAGGGAAGTGGCTGGGTACTGTGTAGCCCTGTTGCTGATGTGGTAGGTACTGCATGGCCTGGAATGTTGGCGCACCTAGAACCAGAAGAGTGAAAGAGAAGCACTCGGGTAC
This sequence comes from Electrophorus electricus, assembly GCF_041902795.1. Classification (NCBI taxonomy): domain Eukaryota; kingdom Metazoa; phylum Chordata; class Actinopteri; order Gymnotiformes; family Gymnotidae; genus Electrophorus; species Electrophorus electricus. The sequence continues at coordinate 23,957,924 of NC_137504.1, forward strand.
ACACCTACCAATACATGCTTAGATATACACCAACTTATACACTGAAACACATGCCAACTTACACATTTTAGAAGAATTCCATAACTTAACACACTTTATAAGATTTAAGATAAAAAAGGAAACACTACTTATGCAGCTGACATGCTCGCTAGGGGCCATTAGCTTCTATTCAGGGTTAGTGACATTACAATACTGAGCCAAGCTAATCTGACCCAGTATGATCACTTTGGTGTTTCATTTTTAAATTGTGGCCATGTGCTTATTCTGACTTGGCCTCCAGAGGGTGGGGGGTGAGGGGGGTGCGCACCTCTGATCTGGGCACTGCTGGCGTAGCTCACAGGGACAGGCTGGGTAGAGGGGAAGGCCGAGGCATGCTGGGGCTGCGTGACCCCGTAGGGCCCATGACCCGGCTGCGTTCCGGAGTACTGCCCGTGCTCTGCTCCAGGCGTGCTGTACCCCGCCTGGGACTGGTAATGACGACTCTGCAAGGCAAGAGAGTCACCCAGATCAGTAATTCCTCACAAAGATACCCCCACACCTGCAACCCAGACTCCCAAGTAATAAGAGCAGGAAAAAGTGAAGAGAGACTTGTACAAATGCACACACATGCACACTTTTATAGAAATCCTCAGACATACAGGCTGTTGAACTTACACATCACAATGAACAATGTTTAAAACTGAATGGAGCACATTTACATGAACTGAATGGAGCACATTTACAGAGAGTTCACAAGAGGAATGAGACAACACACATAGATACTACAGTAATCCAGCTATGTCTAATTAAGAGATATGTAAAAGCATCTGTGAATACACTGACAACCCAAGGCATACTGCCACAGAATATTTGCTGGTCTCTTCATACGTTAGGCCTAATGTAGAAACTTTGAACTTCTTTCAAGTTCTGAGTCTTTTCTTCCTTTCCAAAAAAATCTCAGGCATTTATGTGAAGCTTCTCACTGACATTAAGGGGAATTTTTGCTGCATACAAGTGTGGTTTTGAGGCTTGATGAGCTGATCCAGCACTCCTTTAAGCTACTTGTGTGTGTGTGTGGGGGGGGGGGGGGGGACTGTTGAGTCATCCAGAAAAAAGCGCCGCCTATCCACACCCCTCAAATCTGACCAACCACATACCACCACGGTTCATTTCGCTTGCTGTGATTGGTTAGTAGATGGAAGCAGGGGATGATTGCTAAAGTGTAAAGCATGCTCTACTCCACTCAGTTCAGCTAACATCAGCAAGAAGGCATTTTAGGAACCACTTTTGGCACCATTTCATGAGAATTTACTGCAATTATAATTTCACACAAGGTTTCATGTGAATGAAGTTACAACTTCAGTTAATGTCCCTAGCTCAACATTTGTAACTATTCATAGGAAAGCATGAATACCTGTGAATTTGCAGTTATGAGATTGGTGTTATTATTTATTTTTATTTTTAATGTTATTACAAGTACCATGACAATGCAAAAGGGCAACAGGACAGAAGTGCAAAGCTACAGTGCTCAGGCAAAGAGGTGCAACTCACAGAGATGACAGGAGACTGGAACAGCTGGTTACTGCGCTCACCCAGCAGAGCTGCTGGACGACCATGACTCACCGGACTTGCTGGGTGGGGGCGGGGAGGCAGGGAACGCAAACAAGAGAGAGAGGGGAAAAAATTAAAGCAATGATCATCAGTGATGCCTCTGATGTATTTTTACGTATTTAAAAAATTGTCGGTGTGGGTAACCCATTCAGCCCAGTGTCTGACTAAAGCTATACAGTAGTACATGTCCCCTTTATCCTTTATCCTCCAGTGGTTCGATCCATCTAGCCCAGTGCTAAACCTATACATTACTACAACTGTCTTCCATCGTCATCCTATGGTCGGATTCAGTAGTACAGCTGTAAGTGCGAGAGCAGCAGTCATGTCTCCGGGCATCACTCACCCTGCATGCTGAGCAGGTGCTGCCCTGAATGGATGGCCATGCTGGGCTGGTACGCAGTGGGTGCCAGGGTAGTCATGTCACTGCCAGGACCATGGAAACACGTTACACAGGCCAGACCAAAGGGCATGTGCAGCTAAGCTATATGGTTTACGGGCTCTAATGCACCTGACTGACCCGATGAAAACACAAATATTCACTACTGAAGTGCCCCAGGGGAATCAGTGTGACACCTAACTTACTAAAATGCCCAGCAGAGGAGTCTATGCTACTGCACGAAAAGACTACTCAGCTAAGAATGTTGTGTGTATTTATGTGTCAGTGTATGTTTGACCATATGTGTGTCAGTGTGTATATGACTATATGTGTGTGTGAAAGTGTGTGACTGTGTTTGTGTGACTGTCTGTCTATCTGTGTGTGTGTGTGTGTGCGTTCTTTACCTTTGTTCTTTCCTCCTGCGCTTCTCCTCCTCATGCAGGACCTTCTTCAGCTGCAGGAAGAGCTGGTGCTTCTCCTCCTGCAGACCCTGCAACTTCTCGCCCATCTTCATGATCTGAGAATGAGATCGGCGTGCGGAAGGTGGAGAGAGAGTGTTGAGTATGGGGTCCTCCACTGTGTGTGTGTGTGACAGGATTTTACAACACAGGATTTCTCCCTTATCCAGAAGTCAAAATTGTAAAAGTAAGAAACAGTCTTATTGGACATTCCTACTATGAACTAGCAATTCAGCTTAGATGAAAATCATATTTCATGAAATATAGTGTACGGCAGAAATTGTGAATGACAACTGCCAGGCTATAGCCTCCAAGTGTACACCTACAAACAGGTTATAATCTCTAAGTGTATATCTACAGCCAGGCTACAATGTCTAAGTGTATACCTACAAAACTGTTCTAATAAATAAATGTTTCTGATGAACTGGAAGTGTGTGCGTATGCACAGTCTAAGGACTTCCTCTTCTCCTCTCACCTGCTCTTTGGTCTCCTCTAAGGACATCCTTTCCTCCATTTCTTTCTTTCTCTTCCTCTCTTCTTCTTCCTTGAGTTTTTGCTCCATCATTTTATCAACCTCTTCTTCCTCTATGAGTCAGAACATGCAGACAGAGTAATCCTGAGAATTGCTAGGACTGAGGTCAGGAACCCTGGAGGTGGTATACTGCTATACATCATATTAAGGTGCATATATATATATATATATATATATATATATATATATATATATATATATATATATACACACACACACCTGTACTTAATTAGCTGTTGTACATGACGCACCTCAACACAAGCACAGTAACTTCCAACCTTAGGAATGCTGCAAGCTGTGGCAGTGGTTTGCTAACAGTGGGCATGGTGAATTCACACATGCTACACTTGATTCAGTTCACTGCTGTAGACTAAAAGCCTTTAACAATGCAAAGCCAAAAAGGTTCTGCCACCACTTTAAGAATCTCATTAGTTATGTTGTCTCTGTCCTAAGCATTGAAGGTAAAATGGGTACTGAGAGTATTTCTTTGCTCACCCTGCCTCTTCCTCTCCCTCTCACGCATGATATGCTTGTGTAAGGCACGCGCCATGGCATTGGACAACTTGGGCCTCTCCAGAAGCGCAGGCATGATGGTTGGGATTGGTGGTGCCAGCTGCGGGCATAAACAGAGGAAGGAAACATTTTCAAGAGACGTCAGAGTGTCCTAACAAGAAGTAACACGAGGGAAACGTTACCTACAAAACGTTTTCACAAATTTGGGTAGCTACTAGATGCAGCAATGATGGAGGAGTAAATTTAATGAAAGAAGTTAATGGTTAAAACAGTTTATTATAAAAACGAGTAAACTAGTAACGCTAATACAGAATGCTACAGGAAATTCCAATAAGTGATGACATGATAGTTGGTAGATTTACAAACATTTACAACTATTTTTACGTTTACAATGTGTATCTTACGTCACTGCACAAAGACAACACGTAGCTGCCAAAAGACAATTCTAAAGCTCTTTCTAGCGTCCACAACATCACCGACTTACCATGTCAATTCTAATAACCACAATCTCAAAGAGTAATACAGACTACGACTGAAAATTAGCTGTTTAGCTAAATAATTGGCGAACTGCTACCTCGAGAACCAGTGCAGCTAGCTAGTTGCTACTAGTCCACAACCGGTAGCAACTTGCCAATGTCATGAACTAAAGTTAACAACCTAGCTGGTCTTTGTCTTGGTTCCACAAATATGGCCGAATAAATATACAAATGTTTGCATAGTTAGTTTAAGTTGATGGAGGAAAACTATGAGGTCGTCTCTCCGGTTATTCCAATGCGGCAACTTGACATGTAGCTTTCTAGCTAGTAGTAGGTTGCTACAGTGACAGTTTAGCCAGCTAGCTTGCTAAAAAAAACTGTTTAGCTATAATTGAAGTCTTGGAAATAAAATCGTGGAATCTTCCTGGAACGCACTTTTGTCCGCTTATGAGATTATATGTTCAGCTTGTTTGAAGGTCTAAGGATACTCTATTACCGAGACAGATATACATATATATTTAAAAAAAAAAAAAAACACTTATACAAGGTGCGTTTAGTTTTCCTATACGTCAATTATTGCCAAAAAGAAAATGCCCAAGAATTTAGGTGTCGCACTTCCGGCGAGGGTGCGTCCCTATGACGTCAGAGAGACGGCCCATTTCATGTCAACCTTTTCACCACCAAATTCTACATGGCAAACTAGTTTAGCTCTTCATCTTATAGGTTAGCATTAGAATGTAATGGCATAGATGACCTAGAAAGTCGAGTGAGTGGAACGATTGCTGACAGTTCTTACTAAGAAAGGAGAAAAAGCCTGGACAAAAATGGCTCCACAACTTCTATAAGATTCTTGACCTCAAAAATCACTTCAGTACCATAATCTCCTAGTTCTATGCAAATATAAATACTACTGCTTAAAATATAAAAGAGACACAAGACATTATTTCCATGATGTTTATAGTGGTTGCAAGAGTAAGCTTTTACATAGCTGCAGGACTGAGCTACTGGAAAGAGCAAAGAAAAAAAAAAAAGTATATTTCTTAAGTCAAAAGTACATCCCCCTAAATGGGTCTATATCTTTCTCAATATATTACAGGACCTTTGTCATAAAAAAAAAAAATAAAAAATTTAAATGCAAAACAAATAAGCAATTTCCTGCAACACAAGGAACTGAATCTATGAATTAGATGTTCAAAACATCCACCCTTAGGGGAAAAAAAGGGACAGGGGTGGTCAAATTATTGTACATGTATACAAGTTGGTTTTTTTAAATAACATAATTGGATTTTATGTTGTATTGTAGGAGTCCAGTTCTACTAATGTCTGATTGCTAAGAAGCTCTAAGAGCAAAATGAGTGGAAAACAAAAAACAGAGAGAAGGGCCAGAGGCCGGAGGGTTAAATTATCAGAGAGATCAGCAAACCACCGCTGAAGCAAAGAAACATGCCAAACCCAAACAAATAAAAGCAAGAGTAACAGATACAGAAAGTGAGTGTTAAAAAGAGGAAAAGCAAAGTGAGTCTGTTCAAGCAGCACATAGTACAAATAGGACTCCACTGCAGGAGAGGGTATGAACGTGCCTTCAACGCACACATTCTGGTAGGTAGATTTATTTTTGCTTTTTTATTTAGTTTTTTACTGGGTGCGTAGTGTGGTTTGGTGATAGGGAGGGGGAAAGGGCTACACGTCTGTCACCCTTTCCCCATAGACACTTTCGTCACTATATGCAATGTAAAGGAAGAAGTCCTCCTCGTGGTGTTCCTGTGACAGAGAAACAGTCCAGTCTGACATGAAAGACATACAATACTGTTACACTTTTAGCAGTCTATAAGTAAATGTATTTATCTGAAATGTCAAGCACACATTATGCTGAATAAGGTGATGGTAAAAATAACTGATTAAGAGTGTCGCACCTGGTAGAGGAGGCCCATGGTGGCCGAAGTGGGAGGAATGACGTTGTTGACAAAGAAGAAGAGTGCATCTTCAGCCCTCAAGTGGATCCTTTTTCGGATCAGGAAGTAGAACTGTCCCACTTTAGGCACAATAACATGTTAATATGGTACTGTCAGATGTTCAATAGTAGTGAGATTCACAATTTATCAGGCCTGATTTTAGTCTTACTACAGATTTGTTTATTTAAATTTTTGCTGAAAATCTTAATGTAAAATGTGTGGATATCAACCTGTAAGGTCAGATGGAACAAGATATTTCTTCTTGTCCAGATCGCCTATTCTGGCTTTAGGGGCTTTCTCAACAATCACCTAAAAGTAATAATTAAAAATGATAAGCATTTAGATACAACTCAAGGCATGAGCATGGACAGTCATTAAGCTTAGGTTAGTCTACATACCAAATAAACAAGATACAATGTTGAGCCACACACTGGTGAAGCTTAATCGGTACCTACCCTATCGGCACCAATCAAATGATCAGCATCATACATTGGATAATGGTCGTTTTCCTTAATCAAATTACTAATACAGATCAACCAAGGAGTTGTGATGTAATGCAGTCGGCTAACGAAAATGAATATTTGACCACAGTTCAGACAAGACTGCGCTTCTTTACTCTTCGATTCATTTTTTAAACTTGTTTTCTTATAAGCGAGTTCGAAGGTAAGGCTATCTAGTTAGTTAGCTAAGCTAACGGTTAGCCATCAGCAAATTATAGTCAGTAATCTAGCTAGTTAGCTAACGCTAGCCATCCTCAACACTGTGGTATCAGTGACATAGGACTGAGTGAAGTTGCGACGCGTAACGTGCATTTTCGTTAAACGACTAAGGCTACGACTGTATTTTGTTTTGTCGTTGACTGGAAGCTAGGTTAACATAGGCTATTATTGTCCGCAAAAAGAGGCCAGCTGTTTAGCCTGACGAAAACAGATCTGACTCACAGGCACTCTGTCCGGGTATTTCTTTCTAATTTTCTCTCCCTCAGACCGTCTCTTCTCAAATGGGTGCTCTTCTTTGTACATAAATTTCATGGTTAAAGGTTGGAAGATATAATCTCCGATGAAATTTGTCGTCGATGATGGTCGCTGACGGATTCCGTCTGGATGTTTACAAACTAGCTGGGTTTAGATAACTGCGTCGTAAGCGGAAGGATATCCAATAACCCAGAAAAGAGGAAGGCCTACGTCCCTGCGTAAGAACTTGTTTAATCTGCTTCATGAATGACCGCGTGCTCTGCGTGACATGTGGACGCGTCATTAACAACGTGGGGGGTTAAGTAACTAGTTAATAGAAGAAAACGTTTGTGAGACGATGTTGCGCAATTGCCCGAATATCGGCTACCACAGCAGAAAAGGTCTGATGTGATATAAAGTACACTGACAGTATTACTTACAACTAGCTTTAAAGGGGAAACAATTATATACAAGCTATATATCAATAATCTCATACAGCAACTATTAAAAATCCAATTCCTTTGCAATGAGCTCTCTTAGTAGTTGTTTTAAATGCAGTCATTTTTACCACGAGTGCAGTGTAAAACTGACTATTTTTTTACATTTTTCTATAAACTACATGTCAAGACGAAAAATTTAGTTTCTTTGTAGTTCTGAAATATCAGTTTTTGATCCACTGAGCACCCCCAGGTAAGCCATAAATAAAATATATTTAGACAACACTGACACATCCAGGCCAGTAGCTCCAAATATAATGGCTGTTCATTGGAAAATAATGACATAATGCACTTTTAAAAGCAAAGTTACACAAACCAAGTGCCTGAACCACGGTGACAAGTTTTATTGGAAATACGCACAGACCTGAGGAGCTGGCCCAGAAAACTGTGCGTTCACACACTTTGTTTTTGTGTTGTTCAAATAGGCAGAGCAGGTCAATACAACATGAGAGAGAGGGAGAGTGTATATAACTCTTTTGACCACTTTGATCAAATAAGTCCATGATACAAAAAAAAAACCAGACAAATAAGTGCATGTCTTTGCATTGGAAAGGCCTGATAACAGCTCTGTGCAGAACAAAAATACTTCCAGTTGCGAATGACTAGAATCCTGGTGCTGCGTGGGAGGAGCTGCCATCCTGAAGAGGATGAAAACCAGAAATGAAATGGAGGAAAATGCATTGGAGATGTGCCTAGCAACAGGCTCCGCCTTGTCCCATTCTGGAGTCCTGCTGTTCTGCCTGTATGATGCACATTCATGTTTAACAGAATAAAACAAAAGTAAAAAATAATTTAAAAACAAACAAAAAAATAATAATAATAATAATAATACAACCTGATGGATTCATTGTTTTTAGGATTTCACACACAAACCAGAAAGTTCGACGTACTAAATAATACCATTAGCTTAATTGGTGGCTTTTGCTGTGGTCGTGTCTCTGAATCAGTCAGTACCACCACAGAGTACTGTATGAAACTCACAGCTCAATACTTTACACACCTCCTACACTCACAACAGCACGAACCCCATTCATGTGAGCCAATACCTGAGATGGTTGGGGTAAGGCAGGAAGAGAGGAGGAAAGAATAAAACTAGTAGTGGTAGAATGAGAACAAGTGGGCTCTGCTCTCTTACTGACTGCATACTATACATGCAGAACACTGCTCCCCACAGCATGGGCATGGCTGACTCATTCCACCCCTTCTGCTGCCAAGTTCTGATGTGTTGTGTCAGTTATTGGAGTCACATGGAGCCACATGGACTACCACAGCAAACAGATCATGAGGGATATAGTCAACATATGCTAAAATCCAAAACAAGGGTAAATTGACCAAATAGAGATAACAGGAGTACTTTCTGGTGACATTTTGCACATTTGCCTATTTATGAAAATGGATGGCAGGAGGCAAGAGAAGTGCAAAGGACGAAGGACAAGGAGAGACTGGCTGGCTATGTATGTCCTCTCTGATCTTCACCAATCTCACTCTTTACAAAGAGGGGAAAATACCACATAATATGCAGCACAAATGCAAACATTCTCCCATGTTTTCACACTCTATCATGCATGCCCATCAGTCCACCACTGTAAGGCAGTTTCCATTTTGCACAAAAGAAAAACAAAAAGAGAATAAAGCAAGACTAAAACAGAGCGGGCCTCTCTGCTTGATGTGTGTGTGTGGGTATGTGTAAAAGCTTCTCCACCATGTGCATTGTTCTCCTCTCTCCCTCCAGTCTTACTGATGAAGTTCCTCAGAAGTCAGATGACAAGAGGTCACATGACAATAAGAGGGTGACAGTTCCAGCAGTGGAGAGTCTAACAGCTAGCGAGCGGAGACTTCTAAAACCAAACATGGGGTCCAGAACGATGACTGGGCCCTTTAGACTCCATCACCAGAGCCTGTGCTGGTGGAGATTTCGGCTGAGGACGGAGCGGACATCTGAGGTGAACCTGCAGATTGAGGGAAACAGAGAGAGAGAGAGAGAGAGAGAGAGAGAGAGAGAGAGAGAAAGAAACCATTCAGGAAGCAGCACAGGAAAAAAAACAAACAAAAAAAAAAAACACACACACATTGCATGCTCTTACAAGTTCATTACAAGCTTACGGCACCTAAAACTCAACTTTTTTCAACTTTGAGTTGGCAAAAACAGTCAGCAAAATGCAACTCTCCTGCTGAAAACAATTAGAAAAGCATACAAAATGAATACTACTACTGATTACTTCTGCTTCTGAGGACTATAATAGTAACTAGGTCTCTAGGTTTGGGACTGACCAGAATTAGATTCAGAATCAGAATCAATTTATTTTGCTAAGCATGTTACACATACAAGGGATTTGTTTCGGTGACTGCACCCATGCATTATGTGCAAGATAAGACCTACAAGTAATAAATAAAACATTAATTGGGAATTTAAAAAAATACTATTATACAAACACACAAACAAATAAATAAGATATAAAGAGAGTCAATTATCTAAGTCAAGACTAAGGGAAACAAACATTTTGCTGAGCACAGAAAACCTTTAAATTATGCAAGATGGGATACTATACCTCAATGCATCCAGCATGGGAAGCAGGTTTAGCAGCGCTGTGTCACTTGGGTCACTAAACCAAGACTTTATAGGTATTGCATTGTCTGTGAAAGAGAAACACACTGAGTAAGTCAAACTAACTCAAGATATCAGAAAGAGGTAGTCAGATGTTCTGTGCTGATAAGTCAGACCCTTCTTTGGAACCAAAAGAAGGGTTTCTGTACACAACATTACTCCATTTCATTTTACACACCAACACACCCACCCACTCACACAAAAGATACAGAAATAGTAATAAAAAACCCTGAAATCGAACTGCACTGAAATAATTTACAACACCTTTTTTTCTTAAACATTAATTCACATCATGAATATGTGCAGAATAATGTAAATGCAAAGTATTTTACATTCTTAGACATATAGTACAGTAACTATGTAAAGGCTCAAAGATCAGCCACAATATTAAAAAGACGCAAGTAAAGTGAATACTATTATCTTGTTACAATGGTACTTGTCGAGGGATATATTAGGAAGCAAATGAACCATCAGTTCTTAAAGTGGATTTGCTTTAACTACTGGGTCAAAGCATCTCCAAATTAGCAGGTCTTGTGGGGTGTTCTTAGTATGCAGTGGATAGTACCTACCAAAAGTTGTCCAAGGAAGGACAACTGGAAAACTGGTGACAGGGTCATAAGTGTGCAAGGCTCAGTGATGCATGTGGGGAGTGAAGGCTAGCCTGTCTGATCGAATACCACAGAAGAGCTACTGTTGAAAGGTGTCACACTGCATCATAGCTTTCTCCGTAAGGGGCTGCAAAGCTCCAGACTGTTCAGAGTGCGCATGATGACCTCTGTTCACCACCAAAAGCAACTACAATGGGTACGTGAGCATCATAACTGGACCATGTGGCAATGGAAGGTGGCCCAGTCTGATGAATCATGTTTCCTTTTACTACACGTGGACGGCTAGGTGCATGTATGTCACTTGAATTGAAGGAAGAGATGGCACAAGGATGCACTATGGGAAGAAGGCAATGTGACTGCTCTATTGATACTCACCACCTACCTAGACAATGCACCCTCCCACATGCAAAAATTGTTCAACAACAAAGTTCAATGTGTTGACTCCATGTCCCAGTTCTCAATCTGATTGAGTATCTGTGGGATTGCTGGAAAACAAGTCTGATCTATGGAGGCCCCACCTTGCAATTTACAAGAAGTAAAGGATCTGCTGCTAACATCTCTAAAACGTTGGTACCAGATACTACCAAACATCAACAGAAGTCTTGTGGAACTCATGCCTCAGTGGGTCAGAGCTGTTTTGGCAGCATGAAGGGGGCCTACACAATATTAGGTAGGTGGTTTTAATGCTACGGCTGAACAGTGCACGAAGGATTTTTGAATTGAAGAATTTCAATTGTCCTATTTGGATACATGTGACCACTGTGTACAGTGTCAGTGCACAGTACAGTGTCTTTGGTTTTGATTATTAGTATTATTATTGTTGTTGTTGTTGTTGTAATGGCTCTCTGTATTATTCTTCTTGGCAATTGTACTACCACAGGTTGGAGTCTAGCAAACACGTCTTCGCGAACAACAAGACAATGTAATTTCTTTTTAAAAATGTTTACAGGAAAAAAAAAAAAAAAACATTCCAAGTACATGGTCAAAAAACTGTGTTGCTTACAACAAAAATCGGACTCTGTAAAACTAGACAAGCTACATCCAATGAGAATTAATAAAGCAGTGGCATTACATTTGATAGTTAAAAGACCATCACATTCTATCACTTAAACATGACTAAATTCTGCATTAGATAAATACAAAATTAAATATAATGAAATGAATTAATATAAAAAAAAAAATTCATAAATTTCCAATTGTTTTTAAGTAATAAAACAACCCAGTAGTTCTTAATTGGCTCATGTTATTATTAACATTAACAATAATGTTCTATATGTTGCAGTCCTCACACTGAAGTTCATTATAAAATATATTAGTACAAGTGCCCATACATTCACCAGGAGGAGGGAATTGCAATAATATAGATGAAAGCACAGGTTTCAGAATCTTTCAGAGTGAGAAGAGCTCAGAGACAGGCAATATTATGAAGCTAAGTCACCTTTATCAAGTGGCATAATATGGGATTGAAACAAAAGATCAGAATAAAAAAAAAATACTAAAGGCCTACACCAAGGGATCTCTTGATTTATTTTTAGTTTTTTTTATGTTGGATCAGTAATCCAAAAAGTTTCTATCTGAAAAGTACAATTCTCAGTACTCTGAAGCGTAATTTCAGAAAAACCACTTGGCTTTCAACAAGAACCATCTGTTATGACCACATTTATGCACCAGGACTGGTTATGGGGAGCATTGTTGTAATAGGGAAATTGTATCATATCCTGTGTAGTTGAGATGTGGGACTCTGAGCTATTTATGAGGTTTTGGTTTCCTCTTACTGAGACAGTCCCACCCTCAGCCGCAATATTGAAATTGTTCAACTTCAAGGATGGGGTGAAGTTTGAGATGCCGAGGACGTGGCAGGGAGGGAAAGTTTTTATCTAAAGGTCACCTCTGAAGCAAATTGGCCAGAAGAACATCACAGACATGCATTTTTCCCCTGCATCCAATAATAAGGTTAACCAAGAAAAGGAAGCAAAACGAAAGCTCTGACAATGCAATTAACACCCCTGTACAATAACTTGCATGAAATCATCTACATAAGATAAAGCGCACACACACGCAGAGACAAGCATACAGGCATTTATAAATACAGCTGTTTACCTGGATGACTGCGGTAGGCTCCAGGTGAGTTGTCCAGGATGACTATACTGGAGAGGTCATTGTGCACTACTGACAGGTCCTTTATGTAACTGCCCAGGTCTAGTGTGCAATGCTGCACAGGCAAGGGAAGAAAAACACACAAAAACAAGATAGATCCAACCCAACACAGAGTAATGAATGTGTGTCATTCAATATCAACCTTATGTAAATAATATTAACCTATTATTTAAATGAAACCTAGAGACGCATCATGTTTTTAACATCATGAAATTCCCATGAACATGCTAAGTATGCTTTGTTTTGTTTCCCCCCCCCCCCCCACTTGCTCCGAACATCAGTGTGCAGAAGTGACTCGGGTAATGCGTTTACCTGTCTGTAGTATCGCCGTTTGAGAATGCCCCTGTTGTTGTCCAGCTTGTCTGCTACCGCTGAACCATAGATCTCCATACTGGCTGTAAACACCACAAGCTCATACCACTGACTCACCTGAGAAACAGTAGACAAAAACAGAGGACACTCAGCCTACATGCCATGCCCACCGCCAGGTGCCTCTTCCAAGACACTCGAGAGAATGAAGCTGTGACAGGTCACACTTTAGTCCCACAGCTATAGAGAACAGACCCAATGAGGCTCCTTCCAACACACAATTTGGACAGGCTAAGTATTCTGTCCTCAGATATTTAGCTGCTAGCCCCCCCCCCCCCAGATTGGCCATTGGCTGCATACCAATTGCTCACAATCACTGCTGCACAGGACAGCTGCAAGACTCATGTCTTGCGAGTGCTCCTGGACCTTCAAAATGTCATGTCATTAGTTAAGATGTTAAACATTGCCCCCCCAAGGTGTAAAATGGCAACACAGGTCACCTCTCATTTTTCCTATTGTAGGTTCATACTGTTCGGTATGCGCTCCATGTCATGCATGTCAAAGGGGACCAGCAGCTCCCAGAGTCCATAAACAGATCTAACTTTAGCATTAAGCACCATGCAGCCAGCCTTGGTCACATTGCACCTTATTAAACAGAGGAAACGAAATTTGTTTGTATTCACTATTCTTATTTACTGCAAACACCCAGTAGAGTGCACATACTGAAACACCATAGTCCAGAAGTATTTAAATCACAGCCCTCAAAGACAGAGACCAATATACTTTACACCTTCATTACGCTGTAATAACAAACTGACCCATTACTCTAAGGCTACCTTCGCATTACCAGGAGAAAGTCTTTCAAATAGGTCAGATTTTTTCACGTCTATGTACACACAGAAGTCCGATCTTTTGAAATCAGATTTGAGTTACTTTCTTGTGTGACCGTAGATAAAATATGTATCCAATTTGTGGCTGTGACTTGAATGAGAATGGTCAGTTTGTAATTCACGGGGGGGGGGGGTTAAACATGCATGCTTATCACTGTTGTAATCAGCCAACACAGGCAGTGAGGTACAACCAAATGGAAGAGAGCACCACCGGTGACAACAGTCAGTTGACAGATGGGGAAGCTGGCGATTTACTATATATTTGGGGAAATCAGTTCAAGGCAAACTGGAAAGAACTTAACAAAATCCAAATTTGTGGGAAGAAATTGCCAAAAAGGCACTGCCATGACAGTGGTAATGAGGGGATAAGTCTATTACCATATTATACCCAGTCCAATCCTGTGATCAGGCCAGTGCAAAATGGCCAGTGAACTGAGTAAGTCAACACTTTAGCTTCTATAACTATTAACCTAATATGACAGGATTACTTAGGCTTATAAGTAGTCTTTTATAAACATAGGCTTATACAGCATTAGTCTTATATATACTTAAGATTATCCAGATCTGGGCTCTGTTTTTCACCTGGCTTGCAGAGGTAAATCAAAATATGGGCATGTTCACTCTTCCCCTTCCCATGTGCCTGGACTTATCAGCACACATATTTGGCTAAAAATAACTACAATTTATTATTTTAGACTATAATGTCAGTTAATAAAACAAATCTTCCTCCTCAATCCTTTATAAACACTACAGACACATACCCAGAGAGAGCATGCACTTACCACTTCTAAGAAGAAGTCTACATGGGGCCTTTTATGGACAAAAAACCTCACTGGATGTTTGTCTATTACCACCTAAAGAGAGAAACCCATCATCAGAACACCAGATTACAGCGATGCTTACAAATGTAGAACCATGCATTTATCGCATGTCTAATTTGTACATCTAAATCTAAAACAGACATGCAAAACCTAATTTGTGTCTACAGGCAGCATTTCCCCTGTTCCAGTGGCATACAGGCTTGCATCTCCCCGATTCAGCTTCTGAAGGGCTTGGAAAGAAGCTGTGTATCCATTTGGTTGTGTGGACCTTATTCAACAATATCAACAGTGTGGACACGCTACAGCTCTGGAGAGGAATAACACTACACTATACAGTCATTTCTTACAGGCAACGGCTATAGCTGGCTAAAACAAACAGCAAGCAGTTAAGGTTTTTGATATGCTGACTTGGGACATTTGTTTTCATTTGCTGTCAGGCTAGTAAGCAGGGGACCTTCTCTCTGAACACATGTCAGTAATGAGCGATTCAATGCCACAGAACAGGAGGATGAGTAGGAGACAATGGCCCTGCTGGTAGTGACTGCTGGAAGAGTTATGCATTCATTAAAAGATATTCTGTGTATTTATTCGAACACAATACAGGTTTGCTCTGTACAAAAATGTAACAGCACACACCACTGCTTCCATCAGTTTCAACAGTGTGTGTAAAATGTTTTAAGGGTTGGTATGGGAAGCTGTGTGTTTGACATGTTTGACCTTGAGCATGACTGTAGGGAGATGTGTTTATAAGTGCGTGCATGCATGCGTGTGTGTACCTTGAGGATGAAGTCTGGTGGTGTCCCAGGCCTTACTGTGGGCCTTAGCACTCCATCATGGTGGGAATGAATCAGAGTCTCATCTAGATCCAATACCAATATCTTCCTCTTCACCGCATCTACACATAGCATGTAACACAATCAGCTCTCACACACTCCCTACACAATCAGCTCACTCAAACACACTCTCCCAACAGTCAGTTCACACTCTCCCTCTCTCACACACACACACACACTAATCATCCACCACAACACAGTTGACTGTCACACCCCACAACAAATTCAACTTTTACACATCCATGTCCACCCCCCAAGACAGCACAGTGCGCTCAAATAATCCAGCAAAGGCAAACGACAGCATTATACACACATCGAGAAGCACAACCAGTATGTCCTTTTGACATAGACCATCTGCAAGTGCATTCTCTCCATCACTCACCACAGTGTAACCAGGCATTCACAACTAGGGCAGTCATGAAACTCCATGTGTATCCACAGTCTTTAACTTCAGAGCACAAGCCAGGTCTTGGAATATGAGCACGATACAAATGAGTTGTTCCCTACTGAAAACTGATTTCAGTGAACACCCAAACTTAATGTGTGCTGGGGTAAATGCTGAACTAGACTTCTAAAGGTCTGCAAAGGGTGTCCAGCCACCTGGCCTCAAAAGGACACAGAGGGTGCGGTAACAAGAGGAAGACCTCACACTCACTGAGTCTGTTTCGCGATGCAGGAGACAGCGGTAAAGTGTCATAACGCACTGTTTGGTACTGGATTATCTGTGGAAAAAGAGATGTGTGAGACACAAAAAAAGACAGAGAGAGAGAGAGAGAGAGAGATAAAAGAACATTGCAAAAACAAGGAACTATGACACTTAACAACAAAATACAATAATGGCTAATCTTTCAACAACAAAAAAAACACTTGCAGAAGTTAATGGACACACTACTTCCAAAAGGCCGGCAGCATACTACACACTGATGCATCAGATCACTCTTGTCCTTAATGGTCATACTCAGTAATGTGTTTCTCCACACAGATTAGACTGAGACTCCCTGGAAATCTGGCCCATTTCCACAGCAGCCCCTCTCTCCCTCTCTTCCCCCCTTGCATCTCCCTCTCGACCAGTCTCATATTCCCCTGCTGCTATCGCCATTGCTCTTGTCTAGTGTGAAGTCCAGCCTGGGGGGGGGGGTTGCACCATATATCCAAAATGCTTCCAGACCACCCCCAATGCTTCCCACACACACCTGATTGCCACTATTCTACTATTTATAGCCCCTCCTCTACAGCTGTCAAAGGATGTCAGTGCGTGAGAGAAGTGCACTACAGTCTTTAATGAGGCTCTAGTTCTAATTACATCTGGCATGGAATCCCATCTATGTCAAACTGTACATACTACACTCTATATGTCACTGGAATGCGTACAGTAGTCTTAGGAGGCGGCACTTGTGAGAAGACTGAGTGTGTGAAAGCTGAAAACAGGCAGCATTTCCCCGTAGACCCTAAAGTGCTAGTTCCATTGCTGCCTTCACTGGGATTTGGGAGCAACAGCAGATTGAGTAATAAGATTCAGGCAGTTCCTACCAAGCCAAACTGCCAGAAATCCCTCCACAACTTTAGGGTGGTTACATAAAACAACTAAAGGTCATTCATTGATTGCCATTTACCAGTGGAGCCCTTATCAAGACCTGTATACATGGCATGCGAGTACTGTCAATTCAATGCACATGCACAACTGTCACACTGCACAACACAAATAGCCTAAGTAATCAACAAGCAGTGAGTGGTAAATCTAAGGTAGTTGGCCTTAGAGGGTAAACCCATCATGGTGGAGAACAGCTAAACTATGAACAATTTACTTGCATTTTTAAGGGCCATACCTGAAGCTGGCCTAAAATGTGGACAACGTAATTATATCAGCACTAAAAGCAGGACAAAATAAATGACAACTGTAACTGCCAAAACCTTACCCTAGATACTAATATCAGCTTTTGGCTGCTCTTGTGTCAGTTAGACCTGCAAGAGTGCATAGTCCAGGTATGTAAGTGAAATGGGGGGAGATAAACACAGCTCTGCAAGATTAGTGTTAACAAATATTAGCAGCATGTAATATACAGGATCCAATCCCATAAGGACTGATACGTTATTTTAGGGTTTCCATAAAGAGTTATAGCAACTGACTGTATTAGTGAGATAACACAATAACGACGAGATAAAATTAGAGACAGATTAACAAGGACGTATTTGCTGAGTGATGTGCACAATGTAACAGTCTGAATACATATGACAGAGGAATACCCTCTTTCTACGGAAAACCTTGTAATAAAAACAAAGCGAATCAAAACAGTGAATTGGATGAGGCATTATCGTCAGTTGTATATTCTTTAAAACAAGAGATTTCAATGCAGTCAAATCACAGCACACATTAGTTACCAGGGACGTCACTTCAACCACTCTGAAGAGTGCTAGAGAAAGCCAAAACTTAATAGCAAGCTAGCTAGTTAGTGTATTTGGCTAGCTAACCTATCTAACGGACTTGTAAAGCAATTACTTCATTATGTTTCTTCACAATACACGGTTCTGTGACATTGCAAGATCGAATTTTATGTTAGTTCACAGATTAGCTCCTCTCACCGTTCGTAGATGCTTCCTGAGAATGTACAAAATGAAACCCCATATTCTAGATGTCACTCCAAGAAAAGTGCGAATCCCAAGTAAACATTGACGCGTCTTCAACATGTTGATAGATAGGGATCTGTGCAAAAGTAAGTTAAATGATAGAACTGATTGGAACACCAACAAACGTTAGTGTCCACAGTCTCGAATCGGACAAGTATACCGGCTATAGCAGATGCTAGCTAGCTAGTTTGCTAGCAGTTTCCTTCTTTGCGTAAAGCTACTCGGACAAGTCCAACAACGTCGTTGTTTCCAACAGAAACTTGCACACAATCCTCAGGTCTTTAGGCGTTGCTTATCATCTTCCAAATAATACTAAACAGCCAAGATAAAACGAACAATAAAATCGTATTTTTTAAATATCCAAGTGGTTGGCCACGCACAGAGTTCTTGGGAAACGCTAGCTAAGCTAGCTAGCTAGCTAGCACAGGGCAGGATAAAATGTAGCTAGCTAGCCTGCTACGTTAACTTGATGTTTTCTTCTTTGCCAGCTAGCTAGCTAGCTAGCTAATGCGCTAGCAAAGCTAGCAAGCCCGTTGACAATCTGTCCGTGGAGGAAACCTCCACGAATTGACAACAATTAAGCTTGCAAAATTCGACGTTAGTACCAAGAGTTTAGACAAGTGGCAAAGTGGGGGAAAAGTCCGGTCAGACGCCATCAAATTTGATTCTGAGGATATCCAGAAGCGAACAGTGAGCCGCCATCGATACATTGGCTTCGTCACTTCCGTGGAAAAAACAAACGCGCCTTCATTCGGCGACCACTAAGACCATGGCCTGTGAGAGCGGGTGACGGTAGCCAGTATGATTTTAAAGGGGAAAAAAATCACACGATCACGCTGCAAACTAATAAAAAAAATCAATAAATAATACAAAATAAATAAAGACACCAGTTTCTCATGCAGTCATGTCTACTGCAAAATTATCCACTTTTGAGAAATGATTAAACCTTGTATAGGTATTTGTCCTGTTTTTTCCGTGAGAGGCTGATTCTCCAAGAGTTATCACGTTCAAATAGTTGTATCTATGTATACGTTTCTGTGGAATTTCTTCAATTTTATGTTAAAATAGTCACATTCACACTTTGAGAAGTTTGTTCAATTCTCCAACAAAACGGAATGTAAGGAAGTATTTGGCTGACCGCATTCGTGTATTTGTTAAACTTTATTTTGAAAGTTACAGTCCATCGTAGAACTATGCATGAATACTTAAATATACTAACGAAGTTTAAGGTCCATTAGTCACATAAATGTAATAAATGTAATAATGTTGCCACGTTGCTGTTTGAGAAGTATATTTGTAGTACAGAGCACACTGAATTATCAGATATGAACTAAAATATGGTTTCCGAACTTATGTCAATATTGCAAGATACTTAACTGTAAATAAACAAAAGCATCATGTACTAATTGGTCAATTCCTTTGCTCTATGACTTTTGAGACTTCATAATTGTAGAGAATTGGAGCAAGGCCATGACCTGTACTCTAATTGGCAACAACCCTAAACTTTCATTTTGAAGTACTTTTAAGGAAACGGAAATTAACACGCTGGGCTAACTGTCTTTGGTTATGGTTGGCTTCACAGTGCAAAGTGTTGTTTGACGTTGTAAGTGGTTTTGCGGGAACAGCGCGCACTTTATATAGCTAGCTAATGCTAGCTATAAATCGTTGCTTTATTTAATTAGACCTCGTTTCAGGATAGATTTCGAAACGATTTCATTTTGTTATTTGTTGTTGATGTCACCAAGCTGACATATTTTGCGGTAATCTTACCGTTTAGTTGTGGTCAACGAAAAATCAAACGAAGTCGGGGGGAAAACTCATGCTAACTAGCTAGCTAATCAATTTTTAGTTTGTTTGCTGTAGTAGCTAGCACGCTAGCTAAATTGACTGTAAATACTGAATGCGCAGCTTAGTTTATTTGTTACATCGTTTATAAATTGATATATTTTAGCCATATAATTACTTATTAAATCAGTCTGATTACGGCTTACGTGCACTTTTACCTCCGACTGATTTCCAAGAGGGACTAACTCGTTATCAAACAGTTTAACGTGATACATTGTTAGTACCTAGCGTCAATGTCTGATTTAAATAAAAACTACTTGTAAACAAGCGATGCTTGGAGTCATGTCAGATCACCAAGGTAAGAAAGAGCATTCACTAACATTACTGTCAAACCCGAGAATTGCATTGTTAACTAGCTCGCTAGCACAACCAAGTTAACTGAAGTGTTCTACATTTTTCATCCATGGCACAGACGTTTGCTAAAGGAAGGTGTTGGCTAGACAGCCTGACAGTTAACGTTACCATTTGGATTCATTAACACAGTTAATAAAGCAACATTTCGTTAATCTTTATCATAGTCGTGTTACAGTGAATTGAAGAACGCCATCGCTTTCATTAACATGCGGATGAACAGTTAGCCATAACGATTAGAACGCTAATTGTCTTGAAGTTTAGCTAGCTAGCTAGCCAGCATATGATTAAACGTTATTGTCTGTCTGTTTGTTTGTTTGTTTGTTTGTACAGTCACATAGATATATGGATGGGGATATAGATAAATATCCCTGAGGTTTCGCTGATGTGTTGGATAGCCAGGTTAGCATGATTCTAAGTTTTTTCTGCTTTGGCTTTTTTCCTGCCCAAAGTTTCGAACATAGTCAGGTAAGGTGCGCTAGCTATTTAGTTAGCTTTCTAGCTATAATTTGTTCTTACGTAGCCTAGATGGCTAATAAAATACCATTCATTTTAATATTGCTTTCGTAGATGAAAACATTCATATCCATTCTTAGCTAGATGACAACATCGGCAAATTTCGACACGACCGTTTATGCGTAGCTAGCTAGTTAAATGCTAAGGTGCTTTGTACGCTAGGCTGGTTTTTGTGGCCAACTGTCTAGAATTTCATTTCAACATTGTCACTATCTCGTTTTTAGACCCTGTACGAAAATGCAAAACGGAGGCATTGGTAAGTTTGCAATAGTGTTTTAGCCTTATAAATACAAAATATTGTCGCTTTGAAACCCATGGTATGTGCTTGTTGATGGGGGCAGGGGGGATGGGGTCTATAAACGTTTGCCATTTACTAAAAGAAATGTCTCTGAAGTGGACAAAGTACTTCTACCTTTCCGTGTTTTTTTTCCCCTATCATTGTTGAAGGTCTTCTCGTTTTTAAAAATATATGTACTTTTTATACAAATGTACATTTCCAGCCCCCAGAAAAGAAAAAGAGGACGGTGGAAGACTTCAATAAGTTTTGCAGCTTTGTTCTTGCCTATGCCGGATACATTCCCCCTCTAAAAGAGGTTTGTTTCAGACTCATGCCATTTATTTATCAGCTGTGTAAATACTATGCAAATCTAATTAAAAAGGCTGGGGGCTATGGAGCTTTAATTGCACATATTTAACTTGTTAACAGCCAAGTGCTATGCCAAGTAAATTATGTGCCTTAAGTGTATGCTGTAATTGTGAAGTGGTGGTGGTTTTATGGTTGTTTTTGTGTTGCTTTAGGAGAGCCCCTGGCCACCGGCCTCATCCACCTCTCCTGTGGGGGTTTCCAAAGCAGTGGGTGAAGACACCTTACATGAAAGCTGGACAGGCAGTCTCCCTGACTGCTGCCCCACACACAGCTTTATCCACAAAGGCCCGCCCCACAGCAGCAGTACGGGACTGAAGCAGCCATCTTCAGACCACTCTCTGCTTGAAAACATTAGGCTGAAGGACACACTCTGCCAGCGAAAGACACACAGCAAAGCTGACAAGAAGAGAGAGAAAAGGTTGAACTACTCTTTAGAGGGCAAAGGAGGAAATGACCTGGCAGAGAGTAGTATCAGACGTTGCCGAAAGTTGAACAAGGCTAAAGGAGGACTGAAGAAAGTGAAACGGTCCCCAAAGGCTGAGAGAGACTTTACAAGCTCCAGTCCTTCAAGTGGGGAGGAGCTTGGACTTGAGGAGGGCCTAATGGAGCAGCCTGTGCCTTTCCATGGGGGGGGACTTAAGCAGGAGTTTACAAGGGAGCGGGATCTCAGTTCCAGTGAGACTGACACATGGGTGGCTGATGAGGACATAATGGTGGAGGCTGGTAAGTGTGTGTCTTGCGTTATATTTAGAATCCAGAAGAATACAGTCAACAAAGTTCAGAATGTACATGTGCATAAATCTCACCTAATTTTGCCTAAGGGGTTATTTCATTACACAGAATATTTGATGGATCCATACAACAAATGACGGACCTAATCTGAAGCTCTTAACTTTCTGTTCCCTGAATATAGGGGATGACTCATGGGATCTGATCACTTGTTACTGTGGGAAGCCCTTTGCAGGGCGACCCATGATCGAGTGTGATGAGTGTGGTGTGTGGGTTCATCTCTCCTGTGCCAAGATTAAGAAGAACAATGTACCTGATGTGTTCTACTGCCACCGGTGTAGGGACTCCCACAGCTCTTCACACAAAAAAGACCTGTGAGTGAGTGTGTGTGTGTGTGTGTGTGTGTGTTGAGGCTCTAGGCCTTTGCTTCCTTGCTAAAGACTTTTACCTCTCATGAACAAAAGGCCATCCTTCTGCAAATGCACATCAACATATCATTTGAATATTAAAAATGGGAATTGTCACTCAGCTAATAGTACTTTGTTAGTGTGCCTCACTTAGCAGTTTCAGCCAATTGGTAGTTCTCTTACAGCAAGGTTCAGGCTGTAGTCCATCTATGATTTCAAAGATTGTTTTTGCTATATTGGGGTGTCTGAAAACTGTGAGCGTGAATAAATCACTACATCTTTAATTATTTGTATGAACCAAGGGCTTATACTGGGGTTCTGCTCCCTGTTTCTAAAACCTAATATTTAGGACATGCATGTTATGTCAAATTTTTAACCACATTGTAGTGTATAGGAAGTTCTTGATGTTCCCTGGATATCCTGCACTGCATTTCACTATATTTCAGTATATTATTTTGCCTGTTTAATTGATGACACAAATTCCTGGGTACACTCCAGTCATGCCTGCTTTCATCATAAGAACTGCCGTCATAAATGGAATCGAAAAATGTCTTGTCAACACCCAAGTGTAGGTTATGATTTTATGTTCGGAAGAGGTGTATGCACACATCAGGTCAATAGAAAAGGCATTTTTCAGGTTGTGTAAATTTTATGGTTCAGTGTTTGTTTTGGGGGGGGGTTTATGTACAGAATCATGGCTAAACTGCTCACATTTAATCAGCTCAGAAGCATGTAGTTTGATGGGTGTGTCATCTTATCTTATTTTCATCTATGACATGACTTAATTAAATTCTGCACCCTAGTTGCTTTTAAGTAATGCATTTAAGTAATGTATTTTAATTATCATAGAGGCTAATGCAGTGAACTTGAAATCACATTTCCCAAATATGTGGCATGGTTACTAATTTCCTATTCCTAGGACTGGAACAAAAGTTGGCCTTACAGTTGTTCTGAAGAAAAATTAGTCAGTCAATGAGAAGTGTTTGTCATAATAATAATAAACTGGACATCATCAGGAGAGGAAATTAAGATGTATAGCAAGCAGAGCTAGAAGGATCAGGCTCCCTTGAGGGTTTTTGGTTTGTTTTTCTTCCCCCTCCTTTTGAGTGATTGTAATTTATTTGTCAATATTGTGATGTTTTGTTTGAGATATGAGATTAAAGGTTATATGTTTGATTTGTATGTTCAGAAGCTGTTTAGAGTCATTTTTGTTTATCTGGTCTCATTCACAGTGAAAGTCATTTTTTCTTTAATTCTGCTAGCAGTGTTGAATGGGTCAGTCTCTTGTACTATCACCAAACTCATCTTACTATATTTATGGTTTCCTCCATGCAGCTCTGTGTACAAATGTAAGACTATATACTGGACCTAGAAGAGTAAATACTATATTTTTGTCCATTCTCTTTAGTAAAGATTTAAATAAATTACCTTTTGTTAAAGTGAATGTTTTGTTGAGCTTCATTTTATGTGGTTTTGGACTTTGTTCATCAAAGCTTGCTTCAGGTTGGAGTGGAAGAGTGACGTCTCTGGCGATTTAGCAACATGCAAAGTGGTGAGTTTTGTTAGTGCAGGAGTAGGGTCACTCTCACACTCCTCCTTCTTTGACGTATATCGGTGGATGAACAACTGCTTATCTGTTTTGTGGTAGTGTTCCTGTCAGAGGGACCTGGATACAGACCAGAGGTAAGTGTTTCCATATCTAACCTTAATAATCTTTTTTTTTTTTTTCTTTTTTTTTCTCCAGACTTTTAACTCTTGAATGTCATAAAAGGCAAGTCTGTTTGATGCAGTAAATAGATGTATATCTTTTTAATATTAGAATTATAAAATGGATAAATAACATTTGAATGTTATTGCTTTTTGAGTGTGAGCATTTACCTGAGAAACTATTCCATCTAAAAGTTAACACTTATAAAGTGTATTTATTCCCTGAAATACTGAGCAATGTGAATGAATAATTGTGCCTCCCAAGTGTCAGTAGACCCACTTTAGGTGTACATTTACAGTGTAGGCCATTTGTTGCCATGGATCAGTTTGTGTTCACCATCCTCCAGCCAATCATCAGTGGTCAGTTTTTGACCACAGGCTCACCAATGACCAGATAGCAATGCTGCAACTAATAAACCAGCTGAATGCTAGCAACCACATAATTGCCAATCAGTGTTACAGTATTGAGAATAGCCTGTCACCCATGTAGCATTTGGTCTGCATTGATACTTTAGTCAGAAAACAATTACCGGAACATAGGGCCACTACAGTTTGAAATGTACACTTATGAAACAGCTAGGGTGTGTAAGGACAATTTAGGTCTTCATAATTAAGTGGATTTTTAATTTATATAAAAGAAGCCTCATAACACTGGTTTAAATAAAAATAGAAGAATAAGAAGAGAGAATCCTGTTTCCTTTATTTTTAAAATCCAGTGGTGTAGGCTTCATTTAAACTTTTTGGGGGGGATACACTGTAAACACCACCCAACCTAACACATTGTATAAGTAGTGTGAGCAGGAATTATTGGGCAGACACCCCACCCTCCAAAGAAAAAAAAACTACGCCTGGGCCTAAAGTAGTGCCTACGTTAACTTCGTGAAAGATGGAGACCACAGTGGCATTTATTCTTTGCTATCCTTTCCTTATCATTTTTCGGTTACACAATGTTTAACTTTCTTAACCCTTCATACTTTTTGTTAATGTAAATGAAAAATGTGTGCCTTAATTTTTCTATCGATTGCTTCCCTCTTGGTTCACGTTTGCCTTTATCTGTTCTTTTAGCTGGCTGTATAACTTTTATGTCGCAACATGGACAACACACAATACACTTTTACAGTACCCAATTACAACCCAGGAGCTGTGCCCCCTGGACTGGAATATCTAGCACAGGTTTGTCTTTAAAAAAAATCTACTATTGACCATTTGTGGGCTGCAGCAGCATCTGTGCATTATAAAATGATGTATAACTTGAGGTTTATTATAAGTTAGTGGCTGTTCTAAAAGATAAGGGAAAGTCATACAGTGTTTTATGATGGGTTAAGGTAGGCTGCTTCAGTGGGATTAATCATACATAGTTTTCCACTGATTACATTCCTGTTGGCCCTTGCTTTATTTGCAGGTTGATCAGATCTTGGTACACCAGAAGATTGAACTTCTTGAAGGTAAACACATTTACAGTTAGAGCAAGGTGCTAACAACATAAATATGTTGGGTTTGATTCCCAGCAGGCACACATACTGTCAAAATGATAAATATGTATGTCCTTCTGGAAAAGACCATGTGCTAAGCTCTGTGAATGTTCATGTAACAAGGTGAATTATACCTGTGAATTATTAACAAAACACACAATTTCTAGATAAAGACCCCATAAATTCAAGTACCACTGTTCACACTGAGTCTAAGGGAAAGCTTAATTAAGATCAAAGAGCATTCTAAGGAATCTAGAGAAAAAGTAAAAACCATGCATAACACAGGAAAAGGCTACAAAATAATACGAAAGTGTTTGGATAGCCCATTGAGCACTGTTGGATTGTGAAGAAATGGAAGCTGCCCCATATCGCCCAGGTACTGCCTAAGTCTTTGCAATCTCAGGGTCAGACCAAGAAGGAGACTTGTGAAGGAACCCACAGAGAGGCCAGCAATCACTCTGAAGGAGTGGCTGAGACTGGAGTGAAGGTGCATCGGTCACAATAATAATAACATGCAACCCAGACTGTATGGAGTGTTGGCTTTAAAGCAGCCATTACTGAAGATAAATCACATCAAACATGTATGGAGTTTTCCAGAAAGCAATAGAGTGATCCAATAAAATGTCATATGTTTTTGTGGTCAGACAAAAAAATGGAGGTTTTATGGGAAAAATTTGAAAGGCTATGTGTTGCCCAAAGCTATGCTGCCTATTCCTCTGTAAAAAAAAAAAAAAAAAAAAAAAGAGGAAAAAAAAAAAAAAGATTTTTTTAAAGCAACAGTAAACCATGAAGATGGCAGCACCATGTTGTGGGGATACTTTTCCTCAGCAGGTACTGAGGTTCTTAAAACCTGTAAAACTAGAACTGAAGAACAGATGGATGGTCCAAAATAAAGGACTCAACATGGTCAAGTGAAAGTCCAGATCTCGGTCTGATCAAGAATCTGGCACTGATGAAAACTGCAGTCCATAAGAGTCAACCTGAACAATCTAGAGCAAAAGTGCCAGGAAGAATTGGTGAAAATCATTCCCAGACAAAGCTGGTTGAAACTTGCCCCATCAAATGTAAAGCTGTTATTTCAGCAAAAGGTGGTTCTACCTAGTACTAGTCTGACGGGTTGAATACTAATGCAAGCAGCAGTTTTCAGTTTTAATGTTGTTTTTTTAAAGACTGACAAATAATTATTTTTGACTTTAAAAATTTACTTTAACAGCGTATTGGTTTGCAATGAAAAATGCTTGCTAGAACAAGCTGTAATTTGTAATCTGATTATCTTTAAGGGGATAGGCACTATAGTTCAGTGACATGACAGGAAAAATGGCTTGGTTTTTGTAGAAGATTTAAAGGAACATCTGATGTCGAATTAACTCTCTTAAGCCTCCTTCATAGCCACTCTGACTGAACTTGCACTTCTATGACTGCTATGTTTATTTCCAGCTATTATTGGGTTTGAGACCAATAACCAATATGAAATAAAGAACAGCATGGGTCAGAAGATCTACAGTGCCAAGGAGCAAAATGACTGCTGCACGCGCAACTGCTGTGGCCCCCAGCGCAGCTTTGACCTCAAGATCAAGGATCAAAACGACCAGGAAGTGATTCACCTTATTAAGCCATTCCGCTGCACTTCCTGCATGTGCCCCTGCTGTCTGCAAGAGGTGTGGAGTTCATTTGTTTCATTCTTTCCATTTTTCGCTGCAGAGAGTCAATTATTTGATATTCATGCTGTAAGATATGACAATGACAGGTTTATCACTTGAACAATCAGTATTTTGATGGTATTTAGAAAGAAAAACGTTCTTCCTAAAAGAAATGACACACCTCCATGAGCTCTGTTTTCAATGTTAAAATACCTTCATTATATCAATGTGTAGAAAGACATGCATATTCTGTCGTCCCCCCGGCCCAGCTGAGATGCCTGTTGTGTTGATCCCAGATGGAGGTCCAGGCCCCCCCAGGGACTACAATAGGCTACGTGATTCAGAACTGGCACCCATTTCTGCCTAAGCTTTCCCTCCTGGGGACAGCCAATGAGACGCTGCTGACTATCGAGGGCCCTCTGTGTGCAATCAGCTGCTGTGGTGATGTCGACTTTGATGTGTGTGCTTCAGCCTGAGGGGTGTTTGTGTGTGCATGTGTGAGGGTGGGGACAGAAGTAGAAATTGCAGAAAATGAGAGCGCTTTAATTACTGTTCCATAAAGCAGTGCAGTGTGAGCATTGACATTTTGATATCTTTTTTTATCTTTATCCCTGTATATCTGTGCTTCCTCACTATTCTCAGGTGAAGGGCAAGGATGGGCATGTGATTGGCCGCATCAGTAAACAGTGGAGTGGTCTAATAAAAGAGGGATTGACTGATGCTGATAACTTTGGCATCAGCTTCCCCATGGACCTGGATGTGAAGATGAAGGCTGTTCTACTGGGAGCCTGCTTCCTCATAGTGAGTGATTGACCACACTCATTAGTTCATTCAATTATTAATTCACCCAGTTGTTCATTAGGATATTCATTCATTTCATGATTTTCTTCACAGGATTTCATGTTCTTTGAAAATGTTGGAGACTCAGGTCAGCGGTGCAGTGTATTTGGATGAAAATGACAGAATACTGTAATACTGTAATGTGAATATATAATCTCATGATGGATACTGTGTGTGTGTGTGTGTATATGTATATATGTATATACATTACATACATACATATATATATATATATATATATATGTATGTATGTATGTATGTGTATATATATATATATATATATATATATATATATATATATATATATATATATATATATATATATATATATATATATATATATATATATATATATATATATATATATATAAAATTGCACACTATGCAACAGTCTTAGGCCACCATTAAATTTGTTGTTTCAACAATGGAATAATGTCCATATATAATTACCTCTCAGTCGCTTTCTTAAGATACATACAGAAAACGCAGGAAATATGTACATAATTTTTTTAAAAACACAATTTTCACAACAAAATGGCAATGTACAGGCAAAAGTCAGTATTTAGTGTGACCTCCCTTGGCACTAAGCACACCTTGAACTATTTTGGGGAGATCTGAAGTTTTCTGAAGTAATCTTCTGATATCATTCCATTCAGGTTCTGTTCCATTTAGTTTTAAGTGAGCCAGGTTCCTGCTATTGCTTACGTGTAAGGAGAGGTCACACTAAATACTTGCCAATGTATCCCTTAAAATCTGGGTGGTTTTTTTTTCTTCTTCTGATTTTTGCACTGTATTATAAAGGGGGACGATTTTGACAATCTTACTTGTTTGTATGATCTGAAAAACCTTCCATAGACAGTTCTTGGTTTCTAGAAAAAGCATATCATCAAAATGACCTCAAAATTACCTGTATCAATTCCATGATTTTGTGAAATAAATGTTTCATGCACCTTTTTAAAACACTGCATTAAAAATCAGAACTTAACCTGAGCAGTTAAAAGACTTATTTGTAAACTGACTTTTATACTTTTTATGTGTTTATATGCCTATAGTGTTTTAGGAATTTGTAATTTGATGTGTATTTTTCTACACTTGTATTTAGGAACAGAGATTCCATCTTGAATCCTGATTGCGAAATGTGAAAAGGGGAGGGATCCTATTACAATATTTATAATTGTGCAAGTTGCAGATTTATTTTCTGATTAATTTACTGACACTTTTCAGTGTCAGCAAGGACTAAAGTTATTCTAGTTACTTTCAGAATCGTGCAATTCGTATCCAGACCGAAGAACTCACTTTCCACCAACCCATGTGAATGAAGTCTGGCTACATTCCATTAGTTCTGTCCATTTTTAAAGAGTGTTAGTTTAAACAAACTAACAAACGAAACGGGAAAACACTTCTCCAAGCTTAACTTATTATATATTTTTTTTATTTTAATTTTTATAATTATATTTTTTTATTTTGTTTCTAGCTAATTTCTCACTTACCAATTTCGCCCAAACAGCTGTACGATTTTAATGAACCTAAAGCTCATGCAAATATTTTGCGGTGACATCATTGTTAAGCGGCGGAAGAAGAGTGTTTTCGCTCTAAAGAAGCGCCAGGTCTCAATGAATGAGCCAAAATTCAAAATAAGCGTGAATTTCTATGTTGTTTCTATCGCTCGCCGAGATAATACATGCAATTATCACATTGGAAGGCGACGCCAAGGGTTTTGGTTGGACGCTGGAGTAAAACGGTGAGTATTTAGGTTTTACGGTGCCCCATTTCTTTCGCCCACCGAACACACTAGAGGCCGTTCATTCGTGGTGTTGCCTGGTGCACCCGCTAGAATGCCTTCTGTAGCTATCGCTGGGTAGGTAGGCAGCTCTCTTGTTAGTTAGAAATATGTTTTGTTATCTAACTACAACCCTTAGTACCAAGTCAGGGTTGAATACCAAATCCTTAGTTTTTTTGCGAATGCGTGAAGCAAACAGATACTTCCACTTAGGAGTAAATAAAGAGGAAAATAAGTGAACAAAGCGAATCATCCACATGTGTGTTCCCGGGGTCAAGCAACTAATGTGCCGGTATATCGCTCTTTGGATGACTAGAGAAATACATGGCCCGAATAAGACTACATAAATATGCACATCTTTACTAGCTAGATAGCGTACTCTTAGCAGCCAAGATAGCTAAACTATCTATTGATAATAACTGGATGAAGTTATCCCGGAACCGTTTATTATGCTAAGCAATTGGGATACGCTATTCAACAGTTAGGGTAATAATGAGCGTAGTTTTTGCACGATCGGAGCACCTTACACTATAGACCTGTTATTGTCCTTATTTGGATGTGCTTTCATAGGAACCGCAACAATTAATCCAGCTTGATTTAAAGCGCTGCTCCTGTTTGTCTTCATACTTCGCAGTTGAAACGAGGCTTTTCTTAATGTTTACCTGCGTTATTTCAAGTTATAACTTTATTACTGTTTTCTAAGAACCTTATTAAAATTACATTATATCTTGTCAAAAAGCCCTCAGCATGAGACATATCAGTTTGGTCATTGTTTCTTCCTTTCTTTTTTTTTCTTATTTATTTGCAGTCTGAGTTGCTCCTGTAAAAGTATAACCTCTTGGCTCTGCCTGTGCTGTGATAGTCCGGCGGCAGGCTGGCGCAGGTGGTGGGGTGCTCTTGGACCATGAGAGACAGTGGTAGCGGGCTGGCTCAGACACACTGGTCCAATGAGCTGACACTAACAGCAGGGGACGAGGGCCCCGCCAGCGGCGGGGGTGCCATCAGAGGCGGCCATCTTATGGACCCCGTCACAGGCCACCAAGCCCTTAGACCTGCACAGCTCAAACTGGGACACAGAGAGGACATCGGCACGTGGGGTACGGAGTACACAGTGCCTGATGACGACGAGGACAAAGATGATGAAGAAATGGAAGAGGAGGTAGAAGAAGTCGTCGACAAGGGCTTCAGGTGGAATGATGAAGGCGACGAGAGTTGGGGGAAGGCGGAGCCCTTGCTGCCTGCACAGAGGGAGGTAGGCCCCGTAGCCAGGAACTCGCCTCGCTACTCTACCCAGACTTGCCTCATTGGACTAGGGATGAGGAGGCTGGCTCGCTGGTGGCCCAGGGCTCGGAGGTGTGTGAACATTCGCTATCGTCTGGCCCAGCAGTGGCGCACCTGGCGCCAGCGGGCAAAGTGGGCGGGGACTCTAGGCTACAGGAGTGTCCGCAGGTGGAGCAGAAGCCGACGCCCAGAGCGCCAGCTGAGCCAGAGGCAGCCGGTGAGTGCGCTCACAAATGGAGAGGCAGACGACTGCAGGGGAGATGGAGGTGACAGGGGAGCTGTTGTGCCTGGTAAGTTTCATTGTGTGTTTGCTGGATACTTCTGCAGTATTTTTTTGGGAAGGAGTTGAGGAGCGCTGTAGTGTACAGTGGTGGAACAGGAACGGTGGCACTCTGTGCTGTGAGGAGGGGTGTCAGCAGTTCCTAAATGTTATCAGGGTGATGGTCATTTTTTGTTTTGTTTTTGTTGTTTGTTTTTGTTTGTTTTCCTTACAATAGTGCCAAATCTTGGGGGAAATAAAATGACAGTGTGGAAGTACTGTTGTGGGCCCTGTCATCTAGGTATTTTTGTGCTGCACCTGCCAAGGTCCTTAAGAAACATAGCAGGATAAACTACGACATCAGGGTACATCCCATATTTGAATAGAAAGTGTTTCATCCATAGAAGCCTGTGCATTGCCATGGCTATATAGACCAGAGATGCTTTGTATAGATTGCCAGTTAATGAAATTGCCAGATGTTTAAAATTTGTACCAGAAAGACTGAAAACTCATTTTGATGATATGCTCAGGCTGCACATTTTGTCACTAAATGTCACACTGTTTGGCCATTCAAAACTCCTCTAATGAAAGGACAAACTGATGTGTTAACATAGTAACTCCTGCAACAAGACCTTCATGTTGTTTTGAGAATTCACAAAGGCAGATGTGAGCCGAGTCCAGGAGGTCAGATGCAGAGATTGTAATCCAGCTGTTTGTCAGTTTTTGCCTTGTGATCACGGACAAAAGAAAACAATTTCAGTGAGAGCCAAGCTCCCTCTCAGGTTTCTGTGGTGGTGCCCCTGGACAGTGACCAGACTGGGTCAGAAATGTAACTTCTACCCTGGGGTCCCCACATTGAGGCCTTTCAGCAGAGCTTGAGTCTAAATGATCAGTGGTGCATTTCCCAACATGACATGTTTTGATCCCACAGGAGCAATTACCTGCTTGTACTGACAAGCCAATTTAATGCAACTCAAATCCACTTAGGAGTTAACAAATCAAGTTTCTTTGTTTGTTTATTTGTTTTGGGGAAACTCACTCCAGGGACAGGTTGTCTGTGAACGCGACTTACTCTAATAAGGGAGGAAATATGGAAATGGTGAGATGCGTAATCGTGCTTGCATGGGCAGCCTGAAGGCAGAGCTGTCATAGCCAGAGCTGACAGATTATTCTGCTGTAGTAAAAGCCTCAGCCTTTTATAGCTGGACCTCCTGTTAAAACATGACTCTCAGTGCTGATGGAGCCCAGCCCTGCTCAGGAGGAGCCCTGTAATGAGCTGTGCACCACAGAGTGAACCAGCAGACCGCCCAAGCCATCATTGTCTGTTGCCTCCCTCCTCAGACCCACATGGGGCCAATGGGCTCCCAGCTGGGAAAGAGGGAAGTCATGGAGCAAACCTGGCAAACCGGGAGGACCGCAACTCCCCTTCCGGGATCCTAGCAACCCCACGCGACAGGCCCCCGCCTCAGAACCAGCTGAGCAGCGAGCACATCTCTTGTGTACAAGGTAGGAGTGAGGGGTTTCTGAACATGAGTGAGTGCCCTAAGGGTGTGTCTAGAAAGTCTGGCCTAGTCACTCCAGAGAATCCAGCCATCTGTCTAGTAATATCTGTGTATATTCCACCAGCTATTGATTTGATAAGGGCAATGATAAATGAAAGCCTGTTTAGCTAACAAATACTTTTTTTTTTCCTTTATTCCGAGTCACACTAGCATTGTTTGAATGTCAGTTTAAAGGACAAATTTCCTACACTTGGAATGAAGCATTGAGCTTTTTTGTGTGGCTCCTTCTCAGGCATTCTAGATGAGTTCCTACATCAGTATGGGAGCCTGATCCCCATCCACGTGGATGAGGTGGTGGAGAGGTTGCAGGCCATCTTCAACGAGAGTTTCTCCAGCCCCCATAGGTCTCACACACACACACACACACACACACATTATTTTCTCAATTTCTCAATAAAGTTGCACAGATTGCATTGAACACCTCTGTGCATCCTCAGGAAAGTGATGGTGCAACATCTAATGCAGTCCTACCAGCGCATGTCTGGAACAGCCATGATGCGAGAATTCCGCGTAAACTACAAACGTCACGTTCTCACCATGGATGATCTAAGCACTCTCTATGGCCAAAATTGGCTTAACGACCAGGTGAGTCTCTTGCAACCTTTTAAGCTTTTAAAACTTAAATCTCATCATGATATTCAGCCTAAAACATAATTGACCAAGTCTTTTTATATTTTGTTCATTTGATTAAAGATTTCTTACTAATTCTTTTGTGTTCTGAAATCATACGGATTTTTTTGTGTGCTGCCTGGTTTATTTTTGACCATGGTAAAACAACCGTTGTGTCATGTCTTTGTCCTGAGCAGTGTGTTTGGTGTTAATAACTTACTCCCTTTAGGTCATGAACATGTATGGGGATTTGGTCATGGATTCTGTTACCGATCGGGTAAGATGACCCCTTCACACATGGTCATTCCTTCCTATTGCCTTTTAAGAGGTTCGGTTTTGATGTGCACAATACCATTCTGTGGATCTTTTATTTTAGTGTCTACAGACAGAGGAAAATGCTGGTAGTGCTCCTGCATGGCTAAATATGGCTGATTTCCCTCTTCTTTTGTATGTTTAGTGCAGTCTATCCATATAACATTTTTCCTTCCTTTTTTCACCTGTTCCAGGTTTACTTTTTCAACAGCTTTTTTTATGATAAGCTGAGGACAAAAGGATATGAAGGTGTCAAACGGTGGACAAAAAATGTTAGTACTGTATGGTGTCTGTGTGTCTATATCTTGGTGATCTTACCTGTATTTGAAATATGTTTTGTTCCTGTAATAAACATATACATAGAATAGGGGTTTACTAAAAACAAGGTTGTTGTTTTTTTTTTTATTATGTGTTTACTGTCTTTACACAGGTGGACATTTTTCAAAAGAAGTATTTGCTGATTCCCATACACCTGGAGGTTCACTGGTCTCTGGT
This sequence comes from Electrophorus electricus, assembly GCF_041902795.1. Taxonomy (NCBI): domain Eukaryota; kingdom Metazoa; phylum Chordata; class Actinopteri; order Gymnotiformes; family Gymnotidae; genus Electrophorus; species Electrophorus electricus. The sequence continues at coordinate 23,992,570 of NC_137504.1, forward strand.
GTGTGTGAACATTCCTGAACGGACAATCACCTACTTTGACTCCCAGCGGACTCTCAACCGACGCTGTCCCAAGGTATGTGGCATTCCTGTTCCTTCCTTTATGAACTTCGGTTCACTTCCTTGGTCGTTCGTGGATGGCTAAAGATCTGGGGATGTGTCTCATTGGCTAATTGCTACACATCATCGTATCTCTTATCAGCATATTGCAAAATACCTGCTAGCAGAGGCAATCAAGAGGGAGCAGAAGGACTTCTACATAGGCTGGAAAGGCCTCTTTAAAATGGTACATAGGACACCACTATGACACCTGTGTGTGAATGGTGTGTTTGTGTGTGAGTACACATGAGAAAGAGAGTGTGAATGAGTATAATTATTGCATATTGTTTGCTTGATGGTGAGTGTGTCAATGAGGTTCACTCTTCTGCCTTTTGGAATGTTCTAGAATGTGGCGAGGCAGAACAATGACAGTGACTGTGGGGCTTTTGTTCTCCAGGTGAGTCATGTGTTCTCACAATTGTCCTTCTCTTTTGTTTGTATTCATTTAGTGTGGTCATATAACAATTTTCTGTCTATCGCTCTTATATGTCTGTCTCTCCCAATGTTGGCCTGCTTGGTTCTCCCGGGAGCAGTACTGTAAGTGCCTGGCATTGGAGCAACCTTTCAGCTTTGGCCAGCAGGACATGCCCAAACTCCGAAGACAGATGTACAAAGAACTATGTCACTGCAAACTCTCTCTGTGATGCCACAGGAGACTCTGGGAACAAGAATGAGAAGAGGCCATCTTGTATCACTTCTCCATCCGTGTCACTTTCCTGCCCCATATGTGGTGGACAGACATGAGAGAGACTGTTTGTCTGGAGTGACTATTCATCCTTCAAACACATCAGCTCTTTTTCTTTCTATTTTTTAAACTCTTTGACTTTAATGATGTCCTCACTATTTGCTCTCCATGTCCTGCTGTTGGTTAATGGGACAAAATTCAAGAGGACATCGTGTTTTCTGATGGGGACGGGATAAAAGAAACCTTCTCGTTGGTCTATTCTATTTTGTGCCAGCCATCATCTTGGCAATTAAAAAAAAAAATTCTTGTTATTGATGTCAGTAACCTGTATGCTAAATGGTAATGAAAATGTAGGGGTTGGGAAAAGACTTGCATATGTTATAAAGAAATGATATTCATATTACTAGAGGACAGAGTCAGTATGGACCACGACACTATATTCTTGTTTTCTTTTGGTCACTATTGTTTGTTGTTACTGTATTTGTGTGTTCAAAGTGCAAAATGAGCAGCTGTAAATTAACTGTTTTATATCTTTTGAGATGCATACAATGTTGTAAAATGAACTAATAAAAATTATATAAACACTCTGTATTTGACATTCTCAGCCTAAAATGTCCACATTTGTAGAATAATTTAAGTTACCCTTTAGTTGTTAGCTTTAAAAGAATCAGTCAAAACTTCCTCCAAACCTTCTACTGCATTATCTCTGGAAAAACGTTAGTCCAGAATTATTTTTGGGATTGCTGAGATACGTACACTGCTTTTCTAGTGAAATACCCAACACCATTACCTGCAGAAAGATATCCAGGCACTAGTGATGAAAAGAATATAATTTACATTATAGTCTATCGTGTATGGGATATCTCGTTATTGTGTAAAAATGTGCCTAGATCCAAAACGCCAACTAGTAGGTCAGTGAAGCAATGAATGATTTGGGTGCATATGGCTTGGTCCAATGGCGTAGGAAGAGGGCGGAACTCGACTGGAAACCTCCTCTTTTACCCTACTTGGCTCTTAAGGCGGCCATCATCAGTTAAATGTCGTGTTAAAAAACCAATGAAATGTAAGGTTGGGTGGTATAGCACTTGATTGATGGTTTCGTTGTACAATCAGAATTTTAGTTTTGCACTGACGTCGAAGTATATAAAACATTCTCGCGGTGTACTCGCCCTTTGTGATAATGTCGGCAGATTATGACGAGAGGTAGGAGTCTAGAAACGCTTCCATTGTCCGATACGGTCCTTTTAAGATGTTCTATACATTTTCTGACTCCAATCCCACCTATGGATTTTATATATCGATTAAACTGTGACCTGACTTGTATTTCGTTTGCTCTTCACAGATTATGGAATACAGAACTGGACTACGATAGCTAGCTTGCTAGCTCGCTAATTTAGCGGGAGGGTTGGTGGGCTAAGATAGCTAACTGTCACGAGCGTTACTGCTCGTCCTGTTAAGGGTTAATCGTGACGCTATGTAACGTCTGTCTAGCTAGCTAGTTAGCCTGTCTAACCTGGGGCCGGAGCGGCTTAGCCTGTCCGCTAACGGCACTAAATTTCAGACACTTTTCGAGCGTTAGGCAGCTGGCAAACAAAGAAAATGTAGATATAACATCGGCTAAATAAAACTCATGGCTTAGCGTCTGCTGATTCGGGAATCTTGAAGTTGCCTTTATGCTGACCGAGAAGCGGTTACTGAATACCATGCAAGTGGAGGACTGTCTTAACAAACTAATGATGGCCTTAACAGTTTTGAAATCCAGTGGGTCGTAAAACAACTCTTCGCCCCATGCTAGGTAGCTAGCTAGTAGGTAACGGTAGTGGCCGCAGTGTTAGGCGCGTGAAATCACGAGAGAAAAGTAAACGTTTTCTTTTAAAACACCGAGGATAAATTGATAGGATTCATGAGAACGTATCTAACGCTGGATAATATGTATAGAGATCAGGAGTGGTGGTTCCAAAAGGATCAATGCGATTAGCGTTCCTACATGCACGAATACGGCTGTTTTGTGTATATGAGGCTAGTTTAAAGTTATGCATTAGCTAGCTAACTACGTAGACCCATGTATGTAACTAGGTAACACTAGTTAACTAGATTTTGAAATCACAAGCCCCCGATTCCACCTTCCATGTCTGAACAAAAACTGGGTGACGCTGTCAAGTTTCAAATGGCAATGCAGTAAATGTAACATAGCTAGTACTTTAGCCATCTTATCTGGCTAACTGACGCCACAGCACGTCGTCTGCTCCGAACCAGTTGACTGAGAAACGGTCTTTGTGCTGTTGAAGCTTGTATGATTTTGACTATATTTTGTATGATAAGTGTAATTTCCTTGTTTCTGATGTCTAGGCCCAGGGATAATGGCCCAGAGGGCATGGAGCCGGACGGAGTCATTGAGGTGACTTGCTCTTCAATAAGCCCCCTTTATTTTCTATTGATGAACACTTGGAGACAGCAGCTTTTATCATTTCTACTGTGCCTGACTAAACGATGTCACCCTTTGGCACTAACTGTCCAACAACTGTTTAGAGCCTTTCACTCACTGACAGGCTGAATGTGCTGTCACCCAACTCTTACTCCTCCCAGTGTTTTCAACACCACTCTGCTGCATGCTGGGGTTGTCACTGTAGTCTCTCAAACTGGACATGATGAATAAAGATTCTGAGAGACAAATTTTTACTTTATTTTATTGTAATTCTACATTTCACTTCATTTATTCTGGGTAAGAGCTGCTATATCACCTGAGTTTCCCCCATGGGGATCACTAAAGGGAAGGATATCTTAAGATGAGCCATTTTAATGTGGGCTTGCTGTTTGTATGATTTAAAATCATCACTCAAACACTAATTGGAATGTGCAAGTACACACTGCAGAAACCAATCGATTTTATTGCTTCTTTTTGATCTCACTCATTGTGTGTGTGCCCCCTCTTCCATCAGTGTAACTGGCATGAGATTGTGGACAGCTTTGACGATATGAAACTGCGTGAGGCTCTTCTCAGGGGAATCTACGCTTATGGTTTTGAGAAGCCTTCTGCCATCCAGCAGAGGGCAATCCTCCCTTGTATCAAGGGTAAGAGCATACAGTTGTATACTGAAGTTCTTATAGCAGTGCACAATGTGTTGAAGACTACCACTTCAGATCAAAAGGAAAGTTTATTTCTCACAGTGCATCTTGGTTAAGTTTATCTGCTGTAAAAATGTGAGTTTAGGGAGGTGGGTGGTAGATCAGGCGCTTTGTGTGGCCATCGCTGGCTAATTAATTAATCTTAATGGAAAATGGAACAGAGATACAAAATCTAAAGTTCTATTGTACCGTGATGAATTTCTTGTCCATTGTGTGTGCACACACACACACACCGTGTATGTTAATTGTTTTGGAATCTTTTTAGGCTGATTGTGTATGACTGGATATCTCTGTTACCAATGGTATGTGAGGATGGTAGTTAATCCAAACAGCTGCAAGCAACCTTGTATGAGTCCATAACCTTGCTGTAAACTGTCTGCCTGTGATTCACTGTGTGCTCACTAAAATATGGATCCAAAGTTGCTGGTGAGGAAACGAGTACCATAGAGCAGTTGTACAAAAAAGAACAATGCTGGGTTTGGTTGGGGGACATTGGTGGTGCTGTATAAAAGCCTGACACCTAGTGTCCCTGTGAAATTGAATAATTCTTCCTTTAACCCCATGTGTCCAGCTCTGGTAGTGATCGGTCAACACATGAACTCTGCACAATGCCAGTTCTTTCCTCAGGGTTTACTCAAAATAATTCATAAGTAAATAAATTGTTGAATATTACCGAATGATAGAGACTGGGATGATTTCTTTCTTCATAACTTTGAGGTTCTTCCAAATTTGACATAAATGCGATTAATAGTACTATGTTAAATGCATTTTGTTGGAATATATTTAGCGTTATGCTTGCAAGTCATTGTACATAAATAGATTAGTTAATGTGGATTTATTTTTGCATTTACTGCTTAATATGCACCATTTCCTGTGTATCTTTTATTATTGTTTTTGTTCATTTGTTTTTACTATTGTTTTAATTTTTTAAAGGTTATGACGTCATTGCACAGGCCCAGTCTGGCACAGGGAAGACTGCCACCTTCGCGATCTCCATCCTGCAACAGGTGGATGTGGAGCTGAAGGGTACGCAGGCTCTGGTGCTGGCACCCACCCGCGAACTTGCACAGCAGGTATGTAGCACCAACTCCATGCTCTGGGAGATGGGTTTGCACTGGCTGGTTTGACTTGTGGATATTGGCTGTGTGTGTGGTCAGCATCTAGACCCTAGTGCTCCAGGAGTCCTACAGGGCACAGATGAGCCCTGTCCCTTTCCTTATACCCCTCGAGCAGGGCGAGGATTTCTCATGAGCCGAACAGGTGTTTCTGGAAGAAGTTTTCTGCTGTTCTAGCACTATGAAACACTGACCTACAACCATACGACTACTCCATTAACAACTTGGCCTGTTCAGTCAGATCCAGTGCATATGGTGGTCAAAATGCAATGATTCAAAAAAGAGCCATTTGCCTATGCAAGTAAAGATGATGTGTTTATTCCATCATTACATTACATAAGTAAAGGTGAGTTTTTTACGCATCAATTTAGGCTGGTTTCTTAGTGTGCTCTGTTTGATTTTGTTTTGTCAAAGGATTTAAAAAAAAAAAAAAAAAGCTTCTCATAAAACAGGAATGTCTATTCTTAATACATGGTATACTTATGAGCCCTGTTCTGATGTTCAAACTCTTTTGTGTGTGTGGCAGATCCAGAAGGTGGTCATGGCTCTCGGAGACTACATGGGAGCTACGTGTCATGCCTGTATCGGAGGGACGAATGTGCGGAACGAGGTGTCCAAGCTGCAGGCAGAGGCTCCCCACATCGTGGTGGGGACACCCGGCCGGGTCTACGACATGCTCAGCCGCAGGTTCCTCTGTACGTCTGCTTCTATTTATTTACTTTACACAACGAATGACTTATTTACATAAATGCTTAATGCATGGCAGTTATTGTATAATAGTCTCTTGCTCCTCAAATAACAGGACAAAATGGTGTTTACAAGCAGCTCTTTCGACTTGTTCAGGAGCTTAAGCTGAACTGTGTACTTTACACAGTGATGTGTATATGTTAGAATAGTAACATATATACTGTGGATGCAGCAGTGGCTTGTGTATACTGGCTTTATTGGCCTGAGTCTGCTATGCTGCTGATAAGCTTTGAACACGTTGGCCTCTTCTTATGGGTAAAGTTGAGCATTTACTTTAGAGTACACATTTAAATCAGATCATTTTATATTTTTTTCTCAGAAGGAGAACTTTGGCCAGTGTTAATGGTATCGAACTATTTCCCCCACAGCTTCCAAACACATCAAGATGTTTGTGCTTGATGAGGCTGATGAGATGCTGAGTCGTGGCTTTAAGGACCAGATCTACGAGATTTTCCAAAAACTTCCAAGTAGTACTCAGGTCAGAACAGGAATATTTTTAGCTTTAGATTTGTTTGGCACTTTGATGCAATGCCTCTCTTATTACATTCTTTGGGGGGATGAGATATTGGCTAAACCAAGCTGTGTTTACATCGTTTATTTGTATTATGTCACTTGAGGTTGAAGTGAAGGTTTTTGGTGTTGAGAATAAAGGCATAATTTTCACTGTGGAGCAAAAACAAATCATTCACGTCACCTCATTTGTACCTTTATCTACCTATTTCAATTTCCTGCTGACTGACCGTTTTGAAGGTGTCTGATTGTAATCTCTGGTTGCAATTCTGTCTTCTGGCCTGTAGGTTGTGCTGCTGTCTGCCACCATGCCTGCTGAGGTACTGGATGTTACCACCAAGTTTATGCGTGAGCCTGTGCGCATCCTGGTGAAGAAGGAGGAACTGACTCTGGAGGGCATCCGCCAGTTCTACATCAATGTGGAGAGAGAGGTATTTACTTTTGTCACAATATTGTTGTTATTGTTAAGAATTTTTGCTATGCTTTTGCCTTATTGCTTTGTGGCCATGTGTCTGTTAGGAGTGGAAGCTCGACACCCTGTGTGATCTGTACGAGACCCTGACCATCACCCAGGCTGTCATTTTTATCAACACCCGCCGGAAGGTGGACTGGCTCACTGAGAAGATGCATGCCAGAGACTTCACTGTCTCTGCCCTGGTGAGAACACTCTGGAAATGCTCACATGCCTTCTTTCTCTCTCTCATTTACTGTGGCTAGTCTGCTGACAGTAATGGGCCCAGAGCTCTGCCTTTAATAGTGCTGGGGGATGGTGTGAGGACAGAGCTTCAAAGAGCTACACATTACTGCAGCAAACAAAGGAGCTGACGCGCCTCTTTCTCGCTCTGTCAGCATGGTGACATGGACCAAAAGGAGCGGGATTTGATCATGAGGGAGTTCCGCTCTGGGTCAAGCAGAGTCCTCATTACAACCGATCTACTGGTGGGTACACACACGAGTGCGCACACATGCATACACACATTCTCTTGCCCCCTTTGTCAATCGATTGGATTGTGGATTTTTAAATATAACTGGATATTTAGTTAAGAGCAGGGAATGAAAACTACAGTCATTTTACTGTAGTCTTATCAAAGTATTCCCAGATTAATGATTTGCGTCTTTATTTTGTAGATGCAGTCCAGACCAGTTCTGCTCTGCACGACACGCCCTATATTACCCCCGCCATTCTTTGTTGTATAAACTAGAATGTATATATTGTAGAGGTCCAGACCACCCTGTCTCCATAGTGCCTCCTAGTGCCTTGGAGGAGTATTGGCGTCTGGTAGAGTGAGTGGCTGGTCTCCACTGTGATTGGGCTTTGTGTCCCTCTCCGCAACTTAAAAGCAGCCTACACACACCTTTAAAGTAGTGACACTCTAAGCACAAAGTTTAGTGATTTATTGACAATGTTCATAAATAAAGCATTTCACAGAGAAGTTTGGGAATAGTACACTTAATACAAAGAAACATTTAAAAAAAACCTTAATACTAAAAATGTTTTACATTCATGTAACTGAAACTTCTGAAACGCCCTTTATGTAGGCCAGGGGTATTGATGTCCAGCAAGTGTCTCTGGTCATCAACTACGACCTGCCAACCAACCGGGAGAACTACATTCACAGGTCAGACTCGTATGTCACCCAGGCACATAGGGCATCTCAGGCCAATGAAAACCAGGCCCCTGCTCAGTACCCAACCAGCCATTGTTCTTGGGTGGGGATGTAAATAGGACTTTCTTAATTTTGAGCTTAGGAGGGCTGAAGAGCATTTAGAAACAGACCTTCTCCCAGAAAACAAAAGGATCTGCATTGCTTTAAAGGTTTTATGAAACTTTAAAATGCTTGCACTGGCCGTAGGTAGCACCGCAGTGCAGAGTTGATATGAAGTGCAGGTGGTGTTGAGTGGTGCGTGCGGCCGGGCAGGTGGGGTGGTGAGTGCTCCGAGCTATGTCCAGGTTTGGTTCGAGTGTAGCAGTGAATCACTGCTGCACTGCTCAGTGTCTTAATATGTAGTTTAGACATGCGCAATATAGTCGTCGCAGTACTGAGCATGCTGCAATACACAAGATAAAAATAAGTTTGATTTTTAAAACATGTTGGAGAGCCATCTGCATAAAGTACAGTTTTGTCATTTGGGTCAGTAGTGGAACTTTTTTTTTATTTTTATTATTATTTTTTATTTATTTATTTTAAATCAAATTGCAGCGCTCTGGCGTATCAAAATGGCGTATCAAAAGGTTTCCTGTGGGACGATCGAGAGTTGAAAAACGAGCGGTAGAGAAACCAATTGGTTGTATCCTTAAGATGTCCTTAAAGAGCAGTGCTTGATGGTTCTTGCTTGTAAAGCATGTTGGCAACAAAGATTTTAAAATATTGAAGTCTTCGGGAGTCTAAAACAGTGTTTGAAAATAACAGGTGTTGAAAATAACTGGGTTATTTGAAAGCCTACTGACAACGAAGTGTTTGGTGACTATGAAAGCCTCAATCTGGTGAGGAAATATGGTCAAGGAAGGCAAGTTAGTGGTCTGCTTACAAAGCTGAAGCTTACCAAGTGCTTATAGGATGAAGGGTTCTGAAAAGCTTGGTGGTTCTAGCTTGAAAACTATAGGAGTAATGACATCTGACAATATTACAAAGAGGATTAATAAGAAGAAATAAAAGAACAAGTTTGGCAAGCCACCTTAATAAGCACTCCAAATTCCATGAATGCTGACCAGTCTCAGGTGCGTTTGAGTACAAGCTTATGCAGGATCTAAAAAACGTACGAAGCTTGGGTATTGTAAGCCGCTCTTAAACGGTCATGTTTAGCATTTTTCCCGTAGCTTCTGTAAATGTCATTTGTCATATCACATTTTAGTTGCAAGAGCAAGTGTTGAAGTACTTACAACAGTCATAATGTGTTGACTTCAATCCATGTTTTTTCCGCAGCCAAGTTTTTAGTCTGCCAATTTGTGTTGTGATTTATAGGATCGGGAGAGGGGGCCGTTTTGGCAGGAAGGGTGTGGCCATCAACATGGTGACAGAAGATGACAAGCGTACACTGCGCGATATCGAGACCTTCTACAACACTACCGTCGAGGAGATGCCCATGAATGTGGCCGACCTCATCTAGAGATGTGATCACCCCACCAGCCCTCCATGTCCTCCCCAGTGGCCCCTCTCTCTCTCTCTCTCTCTCTGTCTGTCTCTCTGTCTCTCTCTCTCTCTCTCTCTCTCTCTCTCTCTCTCTCCCACCTACTGACCTACAGGTCCCACTTTCATACCCCTTGCTCCTGTCGACATTCATCTCCCTGCCACTTTGGGCTTGTGAGTACTAAGGATGGGTCTGGATCCCAAATATGAATGTGCTCCAGTTTATCAGCTGCCTCATATTCATCCTTCCTTCCCTCCATACTGTGTGAATAAAAGGAAAAAAATAACTTGGCCACCTTCACCTAGGACTAAGACCAGCATTTAACTTCTGATCAGTTACTATCCCATCCCCTTTTCTAATGGGAGTTGTAGTTTTTGAACAATGGAATGGACTATATTTGGTGTATTCCATCTTCCTTTCCCACTGGAAGTGCATTCAGAACACTGACTGAAACACTGTTCCATTATTGTAACTGTTACACTGTACATCAGTCTAGAAATTAGAGTTTTAAAAATGTGTGGACAAATTATTGGTAAGATTTCTTGCAAAGATCAGGATGTATGTAATCCACTGCATGGATTATGGTTACTTTTACGCCAATAGTGAGGCAAAACTATTTGCTAAATTTGACTGAAATTAAATGTGTAATAATGGCATGCAGCCTGTGTGTAGTGCAGTAGCTAAACAGGAAGTCCTTGGTGTGGTCCATGTTCAGGCCCACAGGCTGCTGGGATGCCTCTGCCCACATGGTTTCTGGGAGGGACAGGAGCTTGGGTGCAGAAAAGGACACAAACTGCAAAATATTGCACTTGGTTTTCACACAGCAACAAAAACAATGTATTTATTTTTTTGATACATGTATTCTTTATTTCATACTGGGGAGGGGAGTTGACTTAATAAAGTTTCAGACTGAGTCATGATTCTCGATTCCTAAAGTTATTCACATTGGAGGGTTTTTTTGTTTGTTTTTTCACTTGAGAGTGACCGCTGTGGCTTTGCCTTGTGCCTGAGTTCTTTACTGCTTACTGCCCCCCCAAAAGACCTTTCACCAGCCAGGAGGGTAGTATGTCCAACTCATCTCTGTTGGTACAAGCTTTAGTGCTGGATTTTTATTTATTTAAACAAAAATTTGATGTTGAGTAAGATAATAGTAGTGTACCAGCTCTGTATTGGTTAGTAAACATTATTTTACAGTGTGATCATATTAAGATGTAATTACTTAAGCTGTTTTTGAAATGAGAAGTGTAAGTGGTGGCTCAATTGATCATTTTGTCCCGTTTACTGTATAATCACAAACATGAGTTCTGATCACTTTTCTATTCACCCTGATTTCATATCTCCTCTCTTGTACAGAAACATGGTGAATGTAAACAAAAGTTCATTAACATTATGCCACCATGTTAAATGGAAACTTTAAAACTACAGCCCATTGATGGTAACTTTTTATTCTGAAACGCAGCCACTTCCTTGAAGTTATAGTGGTTAGCACCACAAGGGGGCAAACACTGCATTTTCTTTTTTCTAAATAGAATCTTATCTGCTTTGAAAGAAAAGTCTTGTGCCACTTAAATCACCATGAATTAACGTTAGAATTATGTTGGATTGTGCTTTCGGCAGTGAATGGATACTTGGAATACAGATGTTGGGTCCTGTTGAAGGATCTGAGGAATAAACAGCGATGAGTGAGAACATGGTGACTTCAGCTGGGCTCCTCAGGGAATGTCTGGCCAATGACGCCATTTGAACAGTGCAAATATCGCAAGTTGGAAAATTCATTGCACACATCCTTACCATCACCTCAGTTTTTATGAGTCTGGTGAAGAGCATGTGCCACCAGACTGCAGTGAAAAATGTAATGAAGATCCAGAGTAAAATGCCAGAATGCAAAAAAAGAAGAAAATCCTCAAAAAATGCCAGAACAAAAGATTACTCGGAAGCTTGCAGTCACTGTAACCCAAAGAAGGTGTCTCTTCATCAGAGGTTGAGAAGCTTGTGACGTTGCAGCGTATTTAGGACACCTCCCTGAAACTGGGAGCAGCAACTTAGAGCTAATATGTTACTAACATCATAACAGGAACTCCACTGACTCCAAACTTGATGCCCTTAACACTATCCTTCATCTCTGCACTGCCAGAGTTTAATACTCCTTCCTTAGCAGTGCAGGTGGCCCCTGCTTCACCCAGCTCCCTGACTCTCTTCTCCAACACCCCCACCCCCCCCCCCTCAGTTGCAGTGTTGGTGGGGGGCTCGTAAAGGCCTGGCTAGGCCAGTGGGCCATGTGATGGATGGTGAGGAGACTCCAAGGGCCCATTTCCATGAGAAGGGGATTCTGAATAGGAGCCTTTCAATCTGTGTGTCATTGAAAAAGCTTAAGAACTTTCTCCAGTGGCCAGCCCCTCCCCTTCCCCCACTCATGCTACTGCCCTTCTCTTTCTTTCTTTTTTCCTCTTCACCCCCCTTCTCCCGAACTCTCCACTACCGTCCTCTTCCCCTCCCTCCTGTCCGTTCCTCTTTCTTTTCTTCCTTAACCCCTTCACTCCATTTCCCCCTTTCCTTTATGCTCCCAACTATCTGATCTGTCATCCAGGTTCTCTGGGATTTTCACGTGTGTGATGTTTGTCTCTCTCTCTCTCTCTCTCTCTCACTCTTTCTCTGCCCCTACTTTTCACTCTGATGTGATTGGCGACATGGCACTGGGTGCCATCAGTGTGGTTTCCCCTTTTTTTAACCTCCTGCTTGGGTCATAATAAAACAGATTCCAGCCATGTTGAGCGACCCAAACCCTCTCAATGCTCACCTTTTGAGCATGTCGTCCACAAGAAAGTTAATTACATAATAAGGGTGCAACGGTGACGTGCAGCAACGGTTCAGGCTAGTACTGACGCAACACAGTTGTGCTGGAGAATCTGGCTGTGGAAAATTTTGCCTGGAGTGGCTTCAACGGCAGGTCATCCCTGTGACCTGTGGAGTGACATTTTTGTCATTGTTGTTGAGCTGTTTTGAGGTATTGGTGAGAATTTCCTCATCAAATGGGGTGTGTAACCAATGCTTTCTCTCTTGTTTCAGTCTCTCATGTTCTGTCCCTTTTCCTGTCTCTTTTTCAGTTTATTTCTCCTTTTCTCACTCTTACTCTTCTCTGTTCTCCCTTCTCTCTGCGAACTAAATCCAATCTGTCTGCATTTGGCTTCATGATTTGGTAATCTGGCCAGTGACTGCAGAGGCTACTGTCTCCTGACTCTACAACTTAAATGTTGATTAGTGTGTTCTGCCCCTGCAAACCATAAACAAACAAACAAACCGCACAGACATCTGCATCTGAAACACAGGGGGAGCAAGGTTGCCAAAACAAACTGCTGCCTTGAGACTCCAGCAGCAAGAAGATGCATAATACTCATCACTGCACAGGAGAGATAACCAGTATCTAGCCCTCAGCCACTATGCCCACCGTGTCTCCTATTGTGCAACAGCATAGGTCTCCTACCGCAGCCGGTTTGTCTCCTACACATTCATATTAAAGTAAGATGCACTCTGTATTACATTCATCGCTCCACTATTTCACACATGCCATCACTATTGTGCTTAATTTATTTTAGTGCATGTGATTGGTGTGTGTGTTGGGTGTCGGTGTGTCTGGGTGGGCGGCTTGTGTTGCTGATGGTCAGTCGTTGGGGCACTGTTTGTGGACGAGCTGCCATAATGAAGGTGTGAAGTGGCGCTCGTAGAAACTAATGTGTGTGTGTGTGTGTGTGTGTGTGTGTGTGTGTGTGTGTGTGTATGCGTTAGGTATTAAGGAGGAGCTACCTGTCTTTACTGCTGTGGTAACCTCACCAGGTGGGACAGAATGTTTCATACAACAGTAGCCACACCTTTACCTCCACAACACACACCCACTTACACTCACACACACATTCATACACTCAAATGTTCATGCAGGTACATTAATATGTACACAAGTACAAAAAAGTACATTATAAAATATATTATGAAACAAAAATATTATGGAAAGGGTGAAACTGAGATTAAAATTTAAAATACTGCTTGGTTTGAAACCATTTTAAACAAAATAAACATTGTCTTTTGTGTTTGTAATTTAATTAATGACTTGTGTCTAGTTTTCCTTCTGTTTTTGTTACGGAATTGAATTAAGACAATCATTTTACCAACTTTGGACAGATTGGCTCATAAGGCTAATTCACCCTTTGGCTGACAGGAAGGACAAAAAGTCATTAAATCTTTTAATCTGAATCATTTGTATTCTCCATTACCAGCACCCACAATGGGGTGACACAATGCACCCATGAAAAAAACACACACACAGTACCTGCATTTTTCTAGGGTTGTTTTTGTTGTTGTTGTTATTTGTTTCATTTGTTTTGTCTACCTCTGCTCTACAATAAGATGTATCTATTCCAATCCTGGAACCTCTGGAAATGTCATAATTAACCCAAACATCTCTGTAAATCTAGCCATGTGCCTCAGGAAAGGTACTGCGGTCTTCTTTCCTAATTTATTTTTGCTCATTCAGGTTTTGATTTTTGAATTTCGTGAGTTTCTTTCCAAGGCACATACACATCCTTGTAAAATTTGGATAACTGATCCAGTTTTAGACATTTTTTTCATGTTTGCATATTATAAAGTAGTAATTAAAGACATAAATCTGGCAAGTAATTAATTTATTCATACTTGAGTTACATTGCCTATAATATATGTCTGTGAAATATATATATTTTATTCGTTCTTGTAAGAAAGTAAGAATATGAGAGAATCGTGTTCTTAAAGTCATTCTGGTTCTGTATCAGATTCAGTATCGATATTAGGATTAATTTTCTAACACGAGGCTTGTGTGTGAGAACCCGTTAATGTTTATGTGCTGAGTTTGCAGGTGAGCGCAGAAACTTTTCTTTTCCAAAGCGCCTCCCCCTCCCCCCGGTCTCTAAATTCACCGCGCCCCTTCTTTAGAGATGTTAATGCGCGTGTTGGAAGGAGAGCGGTTGGAGGCGGACAGTGATGAAACCTTCTAATCACTCAGCAGTGGCAGAGTTGGAGGCAAGACGCAACTTTCAGTCCGGACACTTTGTCACTTCAACTGTTCCTCGAGGACGCTAAAGCAATTTCAGTGGCATTTCTCCTTATTATTTCACTGGCCGTTGACAATTTCAAGTAGGTCTGAAATGTACTTGATATGAAGTAACTTTTTTTTTCGAGTAAATCTGAATTTGGTAGATGCTTTTTCGAACATTTCGTGTAGGTATTATAGGTATTTTCTCATAATCACGAGGTTTCAATCGATTCAGACACAGTGGTGATATCCGAATCGCTCGTTTCGTGGCTAATATGTACAGCATGCTGGAGCACGATATGAAACCTTCGGTGCCCACGCACCAACCCGGGCAAGGGATGGCCCCATTAAACGCGGGGGTGCACGGAGTAAGTCACGGAGGATCCAAGCAAGTGGTCAACAACCAAAAGAGCACTGATCCGATGGACAAAGTTAAAAGACCTATGAATGCGTTTATGGTGTGGTCTCGGGGTCAAAGACGCAAAATGGCTCAGGAAAACCCCAAAATGCACAACTCGGAAATCAGCAAGCGCCTCGGCGCGGAGTGGAAACTCCTGACGGACGCGGAGAAGAGGCCGTTTATCGATGAGGCCAAGCGGCTTCGTGCCCTGCACATGAAGGAGTACCCCGACTACAAATACAAACCTCGACGCAAGAACAAACCGGTGTTGAAGAAAGACAATCCGGCTGCCAAGTACCCGCTGTCCGCTGGAAACCTGTTGGCAGCGGCTGCCGTTCAGGGACCCGGAGGAAGCCCGAGAATGGACAGTTATGGATGGGGTCCAACAGGAGGTTATGCCGGCATGCAGACTGATGCATTGGGCTACAGTCAGCAACTGCCCCGCTATGACCTCTCAGCTCTACAATATCCATCCGCCATGGCAACGGCACAAACCTACATGAATGGCGCAAACTCATACAGGTGAGTTACATTGTGCGGAATGTAGCGAAATATGTGACAGACTGCGTTCATTATAAAACTCACAACCACAGTCTCGACTGAAGAAGGAATAAAGTAGACTGCGAATGTAAATTACCGCTAATATGTCAAATCAATCTACAAACTATATTGGCAGATTTAGATCTAGAACAGTTAATGCTAATGTTTGATCGTCGTATACTGCAGCTTATTCTATGTGCAAATAACAATTTCTCTACCATTCCTTCCCTCTCCCCTTTCTTTCTGTAGCCCTATGTCTTATGGCAGTTCACCACAGCAGCCAAGCCCTGTAATGTCCATGGTGAAACCGGACCAGGTGTCCCATTCCCCTACCGGGGGCCCTAACCACCAGCGCGGGCCCCTACAGGGTGACCTGAGGGATATGATCAGCATGTACATTCCTGGCGGTGACACCGGTGACGCAGCTGCCGCGGCTGCACAGAGGGGTTACACCAACATCCAGCAGCATTACCTCACAGGCACGACGCCACTCACACACATCTGAACGGCATGCTGCCCTGGCCAGGCAGGTGGCTGAGAGATGGCCAGTACAGAGGGTCATGTGACTTGATAAGCCCTGACTTGATTGGATGAAGGCCGAGGGAAGGCTGTTTGATTGGTGGATGAGGAGGAGGGTGTGTGGAGATAGGTTAAATTGGATGTAGCGAACAAGGCAACCCTCTGACATCACCATGTCCTAATCTAAGTTTTCCATCAGTATTTTTGCTTGGAGTATGTAGGTGGATGCCGACAGCATCACCCTGAGTTGTTCACAGGTGGCCTTTCTGTTAAATGACCAACGCATACTCAGTAGTTATTGATTGGTCACTGGAGAATGGGATAACATCTTGATTGGTAAACTGTTGCTCATTTGCATAGTTTGACATTAGAACAACATCACAAGCTTATGGTTTAAAGATGAAATGTGAAATGTTTCAGTAAGAGAAAACTTTTTAAAGAGAAGGCTAAAGGAGTGAGCAGGTTAAGATAAGGGCACCTGAGCTCATCTGCTGCTGCTTTCATAGGGTCCAGTCAACCCTCAAATACCACTGCTGAAGGTTTGCTTTCAGAGGTCTTTAATTCTAAAAAAAAAAAACTATTGCTGCTTCTAGTCATATTTAGATAGCCCAAGGTTTAAAACGCTGGATGATTTAGGAAATAATTTGAATACTTTTATACAATAGTGCACATGCAGTGGTTAAGGGGATACACACATCGTGCAACAACTGTCCTAGTGCATTCAGAAGTAAAACATTAATACAAATATCCCTAGCAGAGGGGTTTTGCTGTATTTTCTACTGAACCAGGCCTTTGGGCCTAACTCTCTTCTCCTTTGAGAGAGATATGTTGTGATTGTTTAAAAAAGGTCTTGAAGAACGTTTGTTCGTTTTAAAGACTTAACTTTCTTAAGACACTGTTTGACTGAGAATGTACAGTTGTTAATTGTTTCTTTCTTTTGTGTTTTAAAGCCCTTATAGTAAGGGTAAATAATGTGTTATGTGACTTTTCAACCTTGATGGAAAAACAAACAAAAAACAAACACAAGTAATAAAGTATTTTATTATTTTTGTAACTTGAGTGAGTACTTCTTTTCATAATACGACTGTTTTTTCAGGATTATGGATAACAAAATCCATTTCACTTCCCTTTATAACGCTGTATCAAACCGCACTGTAGCGATTGCGTGTTTATTACTCTTGTGCACTGTCTGGCACGTCATTATTGGATTATCCTATAAAATGTCTATTTTTACTAAAATACGACATCCTAAACTGTTTAGCTCGAAAACAACTTGAAAAAATGAACAGCTCACTTTATTAGCGGAGTACACAGCCATAGCCTATATAATATACATATATTAAGGTTCAATAAAAAACGTAATAAACCCATCAGATTGTTGTAGCGCTATTCATTGCCAAATCGCGTATCCATTGTTAGGCTAAAAGTGTAATTTATTGAATTCAGAAGAATACATAGGCTGGACACTCATTTGCTTTTAAGTCGCTATAACCGATATTATAGCTAGCTAAAACACATCAGATTAGGCCAGTTAAGAAAACAATGCCTTAAAAGCCCACACTGAGCCGTCTACCCTGTAAGGTGCAAGCGGACACGGACTGAGATTGGCAGGAGTTGCACGGCCACGTGACCTCGTCTCCTAACTTCTAGAAGTGAACGATCGATTAAAACTGATAAAAGTTAGTAGGATCAAAACACAGAAGTTGGGTTGGAATATCCTTAAAAAAAACTTTGCCCGCTTTTTTTTTTCCTGGAGATAGAAAGCGAGCGGCTGCCCGGCACGTAATTGGCCGTTTCGAAGACGCATTGTCCGATGCTTTTGAGTACGCAGGTGCACACAGTAAAAGCGCGGAGTTCTCAGCGCCTCTTATACTCGCCTTTGTTCTGCTTTCTCTCGGTCTCCCACCGGGCAGAAAATTAGCGTTGCATTGAGTGCCTCGTCTCCCCTCTCTCTGCAGCGCAAGCTTAACCCTCTCGCGGCTCCGCGCTATTCTCATGGTAATAATGCAGTCAGGAGCGGCTAATCGGGGGCTCAGGGGAGGGAGGGATATGCTCGCGGGGGTAGAAAGAGTTTCTAAAGGGGGAAGGGAGTTATAAACACAAGCATTCACGTATATGGCCCAAAATATAGTCATCCAGATCAATAAACTGTATAACAGGAAGCGGGTGAGAGGAGACATCCAGGCGTCCTGCGCGTGTTTGCTGCCTAGGCCTACTGCGTCAAACAGTTTTTAACTGCGGCGATTTGCTCACTATAACAAATTCAGAGATAGGCCAGTGTAGTAAATAAAACCACTGTCTGTGGATCAGCAAGTGCCAAAGTTATAAACTCGTAAAGTTTCCTTCCATTAGTTTTGATGTCTTTTTTTTTTTTTTTTTTCAAATTGCCGGTTCTCATTTTAAGATCACAGTTCGACGTAAGAGACACCGGCGTAAGAGACATTTGAAATTTGTGATTTTAAAGTCTTATTTCTCAAATTCATCAGCAGGCAAACAGCAAATCTGCGAGAAGACTATGTGTGTGCGTACGTGTGTGTGTGGGTGGGGGTGTGTGTACATTTGAAGGGGGCAGAGTTGGAGGAAGGGGCCAGATTTTCTTCATGAAAGCATCGAATCTCCTAGCAACGAACAGAGGCTTCCACAGGTTGTCCCCTAGGCAACGGCAATCCCCCAAACTAACTCCAAAACTCCACCCCTCGTCCATACCAGTCACACAGAAAGACAAGAAAAGAGAAAAGACATTGAATGCATATAAACTCCTTTCCCTATCACTGGCCACTTCAAATAATAATAAAAATAGTGATATTAAAATCATGTACATAAAATCATGAGGCATACCTAACTTGACCAGTCCAATTAGGAACTATTAGTGACCCACTCCAACCTCCCACATTTCTCATTTCACACTACAACTCTGCGATAATTTGATTATATAGATGGAATGCTGATGATTTGGGACAGCAACATATATCAGGTGTGTTATGAAGACAAACAGTATGTACATGCGTGTGCTTCTCTCTGTGTGTCTGTGAAACAAAGTTAGACACAAATTGCTGTTGTAGACATAGTAGTGGAGAACCGTCTTGTTGGAAAGTACTAGGCTTATTCCCAGGTAAGTTTTTTATGTACCCACAGAGATTTGTAAGTACGTCTGAGCACAAGCATGTGAACACAAATGTATGTGTGTGGGCTGTCAGGCTGAGCAGGGCAGGGCAGAACAGGGACAACGTTCGGCTGAAGAGATTCAACAGTCGGCAGGAACTACTACATACCTACACGCACACACCTCTCTGAAAGTTCCTGTGTGCATTAACGTTGTTTACTGGAACAATATGAAAATGAAAGAGAAGCATGGCACTGGGGCAAGGGAGCAGAGAGTGAAGCAGACATAGCAGACAGGTTCTCTTTATACTTAGCAAGAAAGGACCAGATTCGTTTGATCCTGTTAAAGAACCAGGCTACAGGAAACGACCAGTTAGAAAACATTTCAGGCTTTTCCTGGATCTGTATCTTTGTGTCCAATGTGACTCAATGAGGTGATTATTTATTTATTTTTTTTAATTTACTTTCACTCTAATTTTGAGTGGTTTGAGTGTCAGCACTCAAATGAGAAAAAAAAAGTTTCAGGTCTAACTGACTGGCTCAGCCTGTTTTGTGTGTGTTTGTGTCTCATTCTCCCTCTTAGTCCATCACCATTTATCCTTCAATCTCAATCACACCCCTATAGACAGACAGACCGGCACACACACACACACACACACACACAAAACCCCTCACCCCAGCCTTGGAATAGATCTCAGGGTCTAGACTTTGCTCATCCATCAGTGACATTGCAATAGCTACCTGTGTACCACTCTCACTCACTCTCAACCTTTAATCATTGGTTGAGACTGCTTAGAATCCTGGTGCAGAGTTGCTGTTTATCATGGCAAATCTTTGGTGCTGCAGGAATTTGACCAACATCAGCTCTACAAGACCCCAGTCGCTGCATATTCGCAGCCCCATTAAATGCGCATCTGAATGAGGGGTGAGCTAGAGAACCCAGAGACTTGAACAGGGCAGGGGCTGTCCATAGCTGCCAGGGCATTTTCACAAAGCCCAGCCAGGGGGTTCTCTAAGAGGTTTCAGTTCAGTAAACACGTTCACATGGTGGTTCTAGTTTGCTGAGGACTGGCGGGAATTACAAGAGGAAGAGCCACCATGCTGATCTGATCTTACACATACTGATCAAAATCTCAAAATCTAAATACGAGGGAGAAAGAAAGGAAAAGAAAAACACAGAAAGTTGTTGACCCTGTTGTCTGAGGTGCATGTTGTCTCAGAGGCATGACTGAAGGTTTCAGGATGATCCAAATCTCATTAAGCCCTGACTCAGTCCCACTGCGGTTACTCTTCAACTGATGGGCTTCTTCTAGCTCTGTAGGCTGCCCCTGCTAGACAGCGTAAGCAAAACACAGGAGCTTTGGTCAGCTCCACACATGTCATCAAACCTGAACATAACGCCAACACACACACACACACACACACACACACACACACACACACACACACACACACACACACACACACACACACATACATAGAGTACATACTGCGAATGGGAAAAACTCCCTCCAGAAAGCAAACACTCATTTTTCAGAAAGATACTCTGGTGATGTGGATATCAAACATAACCATTTATCAGAGATGACAGAGATTTCACACATATACACACAAATATTCATGTAAAACAAAAAATATACAAATACTACAAACGTCAAGGACATAAATGATTTACAGACACTATTTTAAACAAACATGTGGTAGATATACACGTGACGTGCCTGCCACTAAAACAGCTGTAGTGTGTCTCTCAGAAGAACAGATTAGATGGAAGATTGCAGTTAAGTCTAGACAAGCAGATAAGCAAGATGCCACAAACCCCAAGTTAGATACAAATCTGGGCAGGGATATATATGAACCCTCCCACCACACACACACCATAGATAAGCAGAAACACACATATACCTCATGCACTGGAGCAAATCCTCATCACTCCGGAAACACACACACACACACACACACACACACACACACACACACACACACACACACACACACACACACACACACACCTGGCCAGACCTCCCACTAAGAGAAGCAGGGACCATGGCACACTACAGCAAAACATGATGCATCATCACAGCTTGACTTAAATGTTCACATCTTCACTGAGTCTGCAGAGCTGATGTGGTTTGATAGGCAGTATAAATATGCACAGAGGACTGGAGAGGAGGAAATCCTGAATCTGTCAGGGATACAAAAGCCAGGGGAAATATAACCCGTTATTGCCATCTAGGGGTAACATCGAGAATTACATCTTGAGAAGTTTTCGTTCTTCACAGACTTTTAATGATGGCCATTTCTTATACTTAAAAAAAGCAAACTCTCAAATAACCTACAGCACCAAGTGCTGCATAGACTCTTTTAATTTTAAAGAATTTGGTTAAATAAGAGAGCTCTCACAACAAGAGAACAGTTTTTTGAAGAAAACGAAATTGTACGTCTTTAAAATTAGTTCCATGGTATTAGACTTGACTTCTGCATCAGTAGTGCTCTCAGCCTCAGTTCAGATGGACAGCAATGTTCAGTCCAACACTGTAATCAAACATGCAGTTTTAAACCAGCTCTGATGCAGCAGCAATTTTATTTTAGGAATCTGTTTGATTGCCCACACCTGGTTTGGAAATCATGACCATATTTAACTCTCTCTGTTTAAAAACAACTTAGTAAGTCTTCAAAGATGTACAAATGGATTTTGAACCCATCTTGACTGTTCCCAGTCTAAGCTATTACAGTAGTAATACTGTCATAATAGTATACCTAGTCAAGCCTCATTAAAGACTTGATGTTCTTGTGTACTGCCTGTGTCATATAGCATCAGTGTTCTGTTGATGTTTTCAGCATTGTGGAGCTGCTTTAGTGTTTGTATGCTGGACAAGTCCACTACATACAATATCTACTTCTTCTTTTTTTCATCTTTTTCTTGTTTCTTCTGCTGGTATATCTTTCCAGGAACTGGCTGCTGGTTGTGAAACAGCAGAACCTGAGCCAGGAGCAGCCCAGAGCAGCTGACAGCCAGAAGCCAGGCCTGAGTGCGGAGAGAATGACCTGTCTCCTACAGAGAGGGAGAACGAGAGATAGAAACACAGAAACAAAGGAAAATAATGGAAGAGAGAGAGAGAGAGAGAGAGAGAGAGAGAGAGAGAGAGAGAGAGCAAGCAATTGAAGGCAAAGGGAAGGAGAGGGAGAGATAGAAGTAACACAGATTAGCTTGACTAATATACATGTATTTAGCAGCCACCTTATTGGTATTTAGCAGTCACCTTATTGGTTGGTTAAATAATAAATGCAAACCCCCCCATCCCCCACCCCCCACCCCCAAATAAAAACAACAATCATGTGTGTTTGCAAGAGTGAGAATATAACAGCCGTCCTTCTGGATTATAACTTTGATCTTTTGAGCCTATATGAGAAATACACACTCCTGGAAATGCATTCACTTGCTAATCACATCTCTGTTAGCAATATGCCTCTGTACATGTATGTGAGCAGGTGTGTGTGTGTGTGTGTGTGTGTGTGTGTGTGTATGTGTGTAGATGTACCTGTATGGAGCTAAACATATGCCCCAGAGAGCCCAAAAACATCAGGAATACATATAATCCAGATAGCTGCCCTGTATATCCACTGCTATGGTTACAGGCCACCTGAGTCAACTGCATGCACACGCACATACACATACACACACACAAACACACAAGAGTGATATTAATAATCTAGAAGTACTACTGAATCTAAAGCCAATTAAAACCCAAAACTATGTGAAATGTTCAAAGCTGTTGTGACACATAAAGAATCTGACTGCATCCAAAACCACATACTATAGTAAATAGAATGCCCAAATAGTACATCATTTAGATTTTCTAAATTATGTACATAATTTTACCTCAAAAAGGCTAACTCTCTTGTGTGAAATATGGATTGGATAGTGTCAATCATGAACCATATAAACCTGTAAAATGAAAAAACATAGTAATATGCAGGATGTAGTATGTGGTTTTGGATGCCGATTTAATCTAAAAATGACTATCAGAGGCAGGTTTCACTCACCCGGCTAGCAATAATGATCAGAACATTCCACTCCCGTGCTGCCCTAACCATGGCCTGAGAGGTCAAAGGTGAAGTCAGCAGGTACATAAAGCCTCCATATGCCACGAGCAGAACCCCAGCTACAGTAATTACATTCAATGATTGTGTCACTCATTCATTTGTTAACATATTCATTCATTCATCTTCCTCTTTCTGTTTCTGTTTTTTTCTCATGCACTTTCAGTACCTGTGATGCTGTTTCCCCTGTAGTACTGAATGAGGAAAGTCACCACAGCATACTGGATCAGTATGAACAGACTCTCCCCCCAGGCCCTACACACTCAGAAAGACACACACACACACACACACACACACACACACACACACACACACACACACACACACACACACACACACACACACACACACACACACACACACACACACAGACATTCCTACCATGCCAGGGGTTTACAGCTCTGCACTGAGGGATAATGTTTGAACAACTGCTCCTGATTTTACTTGCAAACTGTTCTTTAATAAAGAAACAAACCTATCTACTGAAATGACATACAGTGATGGAACAAACATGATGCATAGCTGAAGAAATTATTTGCATGCACTAGGCAGCCCTCTATCAGTGAGTGTCAAACATCAAGCATAACTCAAACTGTAATTCAATGTTAGCCTCTTATTAGCTAACATGTAATAAATTAGTGTTACTGCATTAATTACCAGTGTAACAAAAATAGTTCACACTGTTCAAAGTGTTTTGAGATTTTCACACGCATAAAACTTACAATATTGAAAACAGAAGCTGCACTGAGCATAATGAACTGACATCATTGCTGCTTTTAAATCAAATATCATTAATTTAAATGATATATTAACTGACTAGCCAAGTATTTAAAAAACTCTAAAAACCAACCACTAACAACGCCCCCCCCCCCCAAAAAAAAAAAAACAAAAAAAAAAACAATTAGTATTGTGAGCTTGTCTGCACTATTCTGATCTGAGTTGCTAGATCTATTTGACTCGGCTTATTAACATGTTGAATGTTAGGTGGAAAGCAGTGGGGCATTACAGAACACTAGAAATGATTTCTAGTTATGATTACATACAATCCACTCTTTGTAACAGTCCACTCCTTGCGTTATGGGAATAACTGCATACTATTTTTTTTTCAAGACTGTTGTGTCAGAGAACTGCAAAGCTAGAAATTCTTAATGTTGACATCATGTTCTTTGTCATGTGCAAGGTGGTAAAATCGTTCTTAAACACAGAATTGGGCAGTGTTTTAATTTTTTGATATGTAACAGGTAAGGCTGCAGCATGTTACCCAATGGGGAATTTCAGGTGGATACACAAGGCCACGTGAACAGAGACGACGAGCAGGTCCAATAGAGCAGACAGCAGACTGAGACCCTCTGAGCTACCAGCCCACAAAAGTCTCCATATCTGGGACAACGGTGCTGAACAGAAGCGTTTGTATTTGTGTGTGTGTGTGTGTGTGTGTGTGTGTGTGTGTGTGTGTGTGTGTGTGTTTGAGGATGACAAGGTAAGAAAAACGGAAAAAGATCAACAATAGCCAATTAATATCGTCACGAAGATCAAAGCCGTCAAAGACATTAGGACTGTACAAAGAAACAGGAAGACAAAAAGGAGGCTTGCGCTTACCCACGAGCGTTCCCATGATGCACAAACCCATGATCTTGCTCAGAAGGATCTTGAGACACGGCACTAAAAACACAAAACCAGTAAAATTGCTAGTGTCATCAAACATGAGCAATTTATCGACGAACGCAAATCAAACATGACTATCCCTTAGGGTCAGGGTCTGAGTAGGCTAATCGATCACATGCAAGAGACAAAAGTGATATAACTTTAATAATTGATAATTAAATTTGAACATTATTAGGTAGAACATTAGCTAGAACATTATTCCATTATTCTTGTTAGTTGATTACTGTATAATATATAGAAACGTGATACTAAACTCTTTGCTCTTTCAACTTGTCTGAACACAGTTAACCAGCAATTGCGCAATCCAACGAAACGCAAAAAGAATTTCAAAGCACGTTAGCCATGGTTTATAACACTCCCTCTCTAGGAAATGCGTCTCACCGTGTGTCAAGTTAAGATGGTGAAAGAAATGTTCGTAACATTTTTCTGGCATAAAGTAGCTTAGTAGAAATGCCTTTAGCGGAGACATCGTTTCTTCTGACGTGTCCATGGTTTAGGTGCGCGAACTCCCGAGTGGTCGCTATTACACCCAGCGACCAACCCTGGTAAGATCCCTGCAATGAGAGCATTGATGTACTAGGATTATTACATTAGTAAACTCACAATAATGACAGGGTTCCGCTGTAATCAGTACATGATTTGTTTTATACTTTTATTGACTTTTGATATCAATGTTATAAAAATTACTAACTTGTGAATAAACAGTCCACTAAAATGTGATTCGACCATTTTATTTTATTTTTATTTTCACATTATCTATGCAGTCGCATTCTACGCCACTAGATGGCGACAAACGAACTAGATACTAGTCAGTTCTATCATCCGTGTCTGAATTTGTTCCTTTAGTCACTGATTCACTGTGTACTACAGAGACTTTTTATCTGGAACACTACACGGGGTATAGCAGTAGGAGTAAAGATGCACTTGAACGTGTGCCGGACACGAGTCATCTTTGGCCACATACACAATCGTAATGTGGACAATAGTAATAACATTAGGCTAAAGGTACCATCACCAAGACATTTCAGAAAACCAGCAATCTTAATTCACTTACGGCCACAGGAGCATTTTTGCCATTCCATTCGAAATGCATAGATATTAATATGGAGTTGGTCCCCCCCTTTGCATCTATAACAGTGTCCACTCATCTGGGAAATCTTTCTCCAAGATTTTTGAGTGCATCTGTGGAGACTTTTTGCCCATTCCTCCAAAGGGCATTTGTGAGATCAGACACTGGTGTTAAACGAGAGGACCTGGCTCACAGTCTCCATTACAGTTAATCCCAGAGGTGTTTGATGGGATTGAGATCAGGGGCCTGTGTGGGCCAGTAAAGTTCTTCCACACCAAACCCACCGACCCTCTTTATTGACCTTTTTTTGTGCACTGGGGCACAGGCTAGCTGGAGCAGAAGAGCGTCTCTTCCAAACTGATCACACAAAGTTGGAAATATACAATTGTCCAAATTATCTTGGTTTGCTGAAGCATTAAGATTTCCCTACCCCTAAAAACAACCTCATAGCATTATCCCTCCTCCACCAAACCTCATAGTTGGTACAGTGCAGTCAGGCAGGTAATGCTCTCCTGGCATTCACCAAACCCAAGTCTTGCAGGAAGAGGAAAATGGAGCAATAATAGTTCTGATCTTTTTTTAATATGTATATTATTGTGTTCCCTGAAATGTTCTAGAATATTGTCAGCCTATATTTCACACTGCACACAATGCTTATGAAAACCATAACGTAACAAGAATTTGATCAGTAAGAGCTTTTTTTTTATTATTATTTTTTTTACATATTTAGATATTGCTACAATTCAAATTAGATTTAAATCTGTGTCTGTGTTAACCCTTGCAATAAATGAGTTGTGTCCTCTTGTCGCTTTATCTAATGTATGTTCTTGAAAATGTCCAGTTCAATATGTCCACAATGTATTTGTTGATATGTGACAAAATCTTGGTGACATTGTGAAACAGAAAAGAGATGCAAGTGATGAACTCAAAAATGTTTTATGTACAAAGGCAAACCAAAAAAAAAGAGAAAGAGGCTTTGCAAGGTCTCTAAAACCACTAGGGATAGTCAATGTGAAGCACTAAATTCAGCCACCTGTAGGCTTTAAATAGGGAGGAACATGAATAAGGAACAGGTGTAGGTGATAATTTGATAAGTGGGTGATTGGGACTGGGGAAGTGAATGAGTGTTGTGATTGGGGTGTGTGTTTTGTGAGGGCTGGCTGTATAATGGCTGTGGTGTGGTGAGCTCTTTATTATGACAGAGGAGAGTGAGAGCTGTGGGAGCAGCAGACACTAGAGTCTTGCCCATGGCTATAAAGTTCTGGTGCTGTAAAGGAAGTGTTGAAACACTATGTCCACTCCCATGATAAGCATTGTTTAATTAATAATCATAAAGGCAGTTCTATTGCAGTAACTCTTCCAAAGTCAAAACCAGATAGTCTTGCTCAGGAAGTGTGTATATGTATGCATTCTTCATTCATTGCTCTGGGGGATCGCACGCAAGCATCATGTGTTCAAAAACTTGAGGGGTACGGACATCAGTGTCACCATTCAAGCTGTCCCTTTTCCAATCCTGCAATATGAAGCTTTGTGTGTGTGTGTGTGTGTGTGTGGGTGTGTGTACATGTGGGTGCGCATGTGTGCGCATGTATGTGTGTTCTGTGGAACTGGGAACAGTCAGAATTTCCTCCTATCTAATTACATTGGAATGTAGCTAGTATGAGAAAAGGTTCTGTGTGCGAATCGTTGTGTTATTTAAGGGTGTGACTGTGCCAGCCATACAATAAGTAACTGTTTCCTCCCTTTTATCTAAACCACTGTAGAATTTTGGTAGCGACCTATGAGTCATGCCAATTCCTCATTCAGGAGTCAAACACAGAAAGGCTTAGAGTGCTATTAAAAATTAATATAGGTGCTCAGGGCTTTCACAGGGAATCACACTGTTCAAACTAAAAACCTACAATCTACTCTCATGACTGAACAAGTTCGCCTCCAACTGAAACTGTGAAACTAGAATTGCGGAACAAGTTCTCTCCTACAGGAGTTAAGCAATTAAAGTTCTCCTACTTCTAATGTAAAAATAAGAACAGATATGAACCATAAAGATGAGAAAAGTACTTTAATGCTAAATTAACAAAATATAAACTCAATAGTCCAAGGCAGCCATGAATTCATTCCCCCAAAAATCTTTCTCATGTATTTTAGCTAAATAGAGACATTGAAGATATTATTAAAATGTCACAAAAAGAGTTCCACTCAAGATTGGCTGATTCATATTTTTCTTTTTTTTCCAGATTGCTATAATGCTTGATGCTGCTTCCAGACGAGATGTTAATGATATCTTATTTTGTTGAATTTTATGTGGTTTTGGTTAGTTGCATTCTATAAATTGCATCTGTGCTGTTCCTAGTCAGGAAATAGATAGGTGAAACCACAATAAAAATCCAGAATTTAGAATTATCTTTCTCTCACACCTTTTCTCTCTCTTACACACACACACACACACACACACACACACACACACACAATGCACTCCTGAGACCTGTGACACCATTTGCTCATCAATGTACATTGCTGCAGTGCAACTAGGAAACAGGGCAAGTCACTTACTACTAATCAAAAGAATAATAAACTTTATTGATATAGCACCGTTCATACATTAACAATGCCGCTCAAAGTGATTTACAAAACATCATAAAACAATGCTGAAAGAAGAGTAGAAATAAAACAGACAAGTAATAAAAACTGCAATGGTCAACACTAATAAGATTAAGAAGAATTCTGTGGTCCATAATATCAAATACAGATGCAATCAAATGCAGTCAATCCAAAAACATAATTACCAAAACATCACCTGCATCAGAATTTATTTTCACTTTGTGTGTTAAATAACTGCTTTTAACCCTGATCCTGTACAGTTTTATACAAACAGTCTAGTCTTACCCATTTGGCTGTGATCAGAATATAGCCAAGATATAAGTATTGAATGGTGAGGTACTCACTGACTTAGGGAGAGAGAGGTAGCATGACTGACACAGGTACAAGACAGCTACAGCAAGACCAAGCCGCATCAATTTCTAGTAAATAACCTACAATTTAACTTTCTGATGCAATAAACACCCTTATAAAATATGGCAGAGTAAAGGCTGCAGAGAGAGTCCAGAGCTATACAGAGTATAGTTGTGTTTATCTAGGACAGAAAGCTTATAATTCATTTCAGACATCTTCTCTAAGCATGTTCATCTACAAGCCCAAGAATGTCCAAACAAAACTAATCTAATATTGTTCTGGCTCCGGTCATCATGCAGAAATGCCTGTCGAAAGGGACAAAAAAAAATCAACTTAACGATGAGACTCGCAATATAGGTCATTTTTAAAAGTAATCATTTTATGTACGAGGTGTTTAAATGAGAATGTTCAGCCTTATCTTAGATTTGCCACATTACACACACAAGCACGGACGCGAACGCAAATTATTTGGCTAAAGTCGAAATCCATTGTTCACGTGACCTAAAAACAACAATAACCCACGAGGTTTTACAATCAGTTTTACATTTGTTTGCACGAGCCCAATAGGCGAACTCTCCACTGTTGTGAACTTGTATCTCCACTCCTTGTGTTTGCTATATTGATTCTTCAGCTCTTACTTTTGAGATCGCGTAGATAACGTTCTCTCTATTTGCGGACAGCAAGTGCGTGCATTTTGAGTTTTGTAGGATGTGTACGGGAAAGTGCTCGCGTTTCGTCGCTGGATCCCTGTACCCGTTAGCCTTTATCTCTATTATATGTAACATTATTCTGTTCTTTCCCGGTTGGTCGGTTAAATACGCGCAAAATGGCAGTCTTACCGAAGAGGTGAAATACATGGGGGGTCTAATTGGAGGGGGATTACTGGTAAGTTATTTTAAAAAACTTATTTTAAAAGTTGTTAAAAAATAAACACAGTACTGATCGGTCGCTTACATGCCTAAATCTGAAATAAACTGAAGCACAGAGAATTTTATTCCAGGGTTAACCTACCCTATGCTTCCTTTCCCGAATATTAATACATGCATTACGTTGTACATCCGTTTGCTATTTGTTACACCACTGAGTATTACGTTTGTATCATTTTGTGTTGAGTTCCACTTCGTTCATTTTACATCGATCGTCACCACCCAATACAATGATTCTCAAGCACCTTTATGCTCTTTTAGTAGTTAGTCTATAGGGTATGTATGCTGATCCAAGAAATAAAACGTACAACTAAAATTTAAACTGCACATTTAAATCAATCTACTTTGATCAGATTTCTAAAGATATATTTACAGTACAATAGCTTGACATGGGTTTGATTGGGTTTCACTTAATTACTCTCTCTCTCCTTAATTTTCTGAGTAAGTCATCACTTGGCCACTTTTCCCCACAAAAATGAAATTATTTATAATCAGATATCCTGACAGCAGAAGTATCCTTCTTGTTTACTCTCTGAAAGCTTCATGTTTACCGAGTGAGTGACAGTGACAGTGACATGTGTAACCAGTGAAGGGTACACCTTCAACTTTTGACCTTTAATAAACTTTTCAGGAGAAAATGGAGAATGGAAATTTTGGATTGTATGGTTTCCAAACTATTCATTTCTTGTTCTACCCGTGAACCTCTTTCTCTCTCTCTTTCACTCACTCTTTCTCAGGTGATGACTCCAGCCCTCTTTATACATCTAACTGGGCAGAGGGGATGTTGTGCAAACCGTTGTGGAGTGAGTATACAATAAACCTCACATTCACCAGGACGTGTGCGCTACAAATGGAAGTTGCCCAATTGCTGAAAATATAATAAATGAAATAAAAGAATTTGCTTGGATGTAAGCACTTTTGACAATGAGTACTTTCAGTTAATTCACTACTGGTTACGGATTGTCCGTCACATGATATCTGAACACTGAGCACCAGGGTAGGCAAACCATTTGCAGGAGTGTGAGTGTGTTTGAGAGAGGGTAGGAACAGAGAGAGAGAGAGGGGAAGGTGTGGACAAAGGACAAAGTCTAGAGGTATATGAGAAGGTACATGTCTCCATGGAGATGAAATACAAACAAACATATTTCTCCCACAACATCACGTTTATTAGTCAAAATTCTATAGAATGAACTGTCCAGACACAGACACACACACACACACACACACCTCAATGTGTTTTCAACCAGATTGTTGCTATAGTTCAGTGTTATGATTTCTACAGCTGCTTCCACCACATGACTCCACCTCCTTCTACCTACTCTCAACTAGAATCTGATTGGTCTGTTGAAGTCACCCTTAAATGTATGGGGGTTCTACTTACCAATCAAATCTAATGCAGATTTCAGGCTTTCTGCTGTAGTCTGACTTTGGTGTGCTACACATTAAGATGGAATTTGCAATGGCTTTGTCTGCACATAGTGTATGAGTCCACCGTTGTAACATTTAAGTGAGCATTCGAATTCACATCCCACACAAACTGGAGGATAAAACCCATCTATAAAACTATATATAAACATATTGTAGTGTCAGAAAAAAAAACCTTTGCTTGGTTTTAAGGGTAATTTGGATAAGAGCTCTAGGGTTAGCTATATGCCTAATCTTACCGGAACCAATATCCCCAGTATACACACACAGAGCTAAGCACAGTGGAACAAGAATTATGCAGTTTTCTTTTTGGCAGATGCTTCCTCAGAAAATAAAAATACCTTTGGATGTGTTGTAGATGTTCCTGTCCATTGCCTTTGCAGCACTGGGTGTTGCTGGTGCCCTCTACAGTTTTGCAGTGGCATTGTTAGGGCTGATTAATGGGCCCTACTGCAACTATGCTCTTATGCTCTGGGGAACACCCTTTAAGGACAAGTAAGAAACTCATGTAGTTATGTACGACAGCCAGTGTTTTACAACTTTGCCACCATTAATCCATTTACGTAAAACTGCAGTAACAAAATTTTTTCTGTCTCTTTATTTTTTATTTTTCATGCTCTACCACCATTATCTTCCCTTTTCCCTGTGGCGCTGTCTCCTTCTCCATGAGGTCCGAGAGTTATTTGAATCATCGGGACTGGTGGAGTACATGCATGGAGCCAAAGAACGTGGTGGAGTTTAATGTGGGTTTGTTCTCCACTCTGCTGGTGGTCAGTGGCCTGGAGCTTATCCTGTGTGCTTCCCAGATGATCAACGGTCTGTTTGGCTGCCTCTGTGGAACCTGCATGGATAAAGGAGTGAGAGACAGCTTTTACACACAGCAGTGCCATCTCAGAAACAGAATTTATTAGTGGGATCTTACATATCAGATTATGTGTTTACATAAAGAGTGTGCTGGTCCCTGTCAGTGTACTTTAAGAGTGATTTTAACAGATAGATACACTCATCGCCAAGTCCAGGCAGTGATCTATATTTGACAGGTTTCATAATGAATGTGAAAATAAAAGATTTGTGTAAATAATGACATCGTTTACAGTGAAAACAGGCATTGAGCTGATGCTTACATATAGTTGCATATAGTTTTGTAAATTTGCATTTGAATTCACCTGATTTGTGTAGAAGTGTTCAACTGTTAATTACTTCTTTTTCAGACTCTGTAAAACTTGGGGGTGACTGGTGTCCACAGGAGCATATTTCAACACCACAGTTAAACAGCGCCCTCTAGGGAACAACTGAAGAAAATCCCATTACCGTTTACTTAGAAGAATAAGTTTGCCTGCTCAGTGATTATATTGGATTGGATAATTAAAGCAGTTCAGAGAAGTTTAACAATGAATTCAGAAAGGTTTAATTGTTATCATTCATCATTGTTTGGTTATACATTTCAGGTTATTGTATAATTTAAAAGACTGAGTCCATTCACATAATTTTCCACTCACAGAATTGTGAATTCAAGCTTTTCCATGTAGCTAGCTAATAAAGATGGGCAATGTCTCCAAATATTATCTCAAATAGTCATTAGTGACAAAACATTGAGACAAAAATATTTTGAGTTTGATTTAAATAAATGTTTGATACATATTTGACTATTATAATTTTCATGTCAAAATCCATCATCAATTTTGAAGTTCTTGCTAACTTTAGCCAGACTTGTTCAGCGTTAAAAGACCATGATGTAAAATTGTGCTTCTACTATACTTCATCATATTTATGATTACTGAGCAATTAGTATGTTTACAAATGCAAAAATACCATAATTATGTACACTTGAAAGAACCTGGACTCAGAGCTACACTGTTTATAACTAGTGATCTTTTAATACTTTGAGAGATTGCTTGCTTTTTCACTCTTTAATTTTCATAGCTTTAACAGCTATTCTTGCAGAGATCATTTACAAGCCTGTTTATGAGCTTTTAATAATAACCTATTTGCTTTACATAAGACAAAGTGTATGATGTCACAGCAGTAAAAAATATTAAAAATAAAATTGCATTGGATTCTTTTTAAATGGTCTGAGTGACGTGACATTTTAACATGCCTTTCTGCACTTTACCACACATGTAACAGCATTCTAAATAATCATTTAGATACATTTTAACAATTTAATGTAGCTAAAGTTGTGTGAAATGCCACAGAAACTACAAACTGTACTAAACAACAATAGTAATAACAGTAAATTATTTTACTATAAATAACATTTGATCGTTAACATTTAGAAACAGTCCAATTTCTGTGCATTTACAGTAGGCTGTCAGCAATAGCCACACCAGACTATTGCACTGCACTCACACACAAAACTTACATAATGAACATGTACAACTGCAATTTTGCCCATCTTTTTTTTTAGCATTTAGTAAAATAAATATAATCCTTTTCCGGTATGGATTGTTTGGAATATGTGGCGGTAGAGTCTGCTGTGGAATTTAAATAGATATTAGAATAGATCTTCGAATGTAAATGTAAAATTCTTGTGTGTCCTTTATTCCCACACAGAGCTGACCTTTTATTTATAATAAAATATGACGACCCTTCAAAATATTTCCAATTATGCTTAAATATTAATATGTTAACTGTACATAAACATAAAACCCTACATAAAAGCTTTGACATGAATAGCACAAGACTTTCCCTCCATTTCAATGCTGGCAATCAGATGCTATGGGGTATAGTCTGACGTACCTGCTGAAATGACAGAATATGGCACAACTGTCTTTGTGCCCTCTTTACACTCTGTGACTGAACCAGAAGCACACAAGAAACCAGTAAACAGATTGGCAAAAAAGGAGTATAGATTCTCCAAAAAAAACAGTGAAATCATTGAAAGGGCTGGATTATTTATTCAACATAAATACAAACTGAACCATGCAATGATGACCATGCTACTAAAAAATAAAAGCTGGCAGTAGACTACTGCTTTTTGGGCTAGAACACTCAGTTTAGCGAGTGCTCAGAAGCACCCTCAGAAAAAAAATCCTTACACTCTGGGAAAAATTTCACACGGTGTAAAAGGTACTCCACCTTGGTGTCACTTTGACCTAGTACTGGAGACATCAATGCAACAAACACACTGGGCAACTTTTGTTAACCAAGAGCTTACAAAAACAGCTCTACAGTACGAATATATATCTAATATGCATATGCAGTATGTATATGTATTCATCTAATACATCTATATTCATACATCTAAACAGTGCTGGCATGTATATGCACACCTGTAGAATGCCAGAACTGGAGCACATTTGACCTGGTTATGTACACCAGAGTAAGACTCAAATACCAAACCTAAACATCTAAACAGAAAATGAAAGTTATCGTGTGTGTGGGTGGGCTAGCTGTCCAACTTTGACATCATGAGTTTGCGACTGGCCTCGTAAGCCAGGAACAGTGCACCGTTAGCTGGGAACGTCCTGATCATCGTGGGAGTGAGACCAGAATAAAGAGCTCTCACACCTGCAGCCAGAGAGCGACAGAGCAAGAAAGAAAGAAAGAAAGAAAGAAAGAAAGAAAAAGAAACACCCACAAATGTTAAACCAATAAATGTTTGTCTTTTTCCTGGCTTGGTGTATGGTTGAATGCACACTGGAGACAAAATGCTGGAAAAAGGGGGGGAAAAAAAAAAAAAAAAAAGAAGTCATGTACATGGGGTTTTAAACAGAATTCTTATGTGCTCTAGTGTCCATGGCTCCAGAGGCTTGCCTTCTGTCCTGAAGATGTGCATGAAGGTCTTAAAGAAGCCCTCTTGTGTGTTGGTCATGGACATGACTTGTATTCTTGACTTTACACAGTCCATAGGGAACACCACCAACCAGAGACATGCACCCCCAAACCCTCCACTGAACATAGTGGGTGTAATGCCTGAAAACACACGCGTACGCACACGCACACACACACACACACACACACACACACACGAAA
This sequence comes from Electrophorus electricus, assembly GCF_041902795.1. NCBI lineage: Eukaryota > Metazoa > Chordata > Actinopteri > Gymnotiformes > Gymnotidae > Electrophorus > Electrophorus electricus. Next base: position 24,027,711 of record NC_137504.1, read on the forward strand.
AGGCAGAATAGGCAAATTTCATTTTAAATTACTGTTGAATTAAAATAGTTGAGTTTTTGTAGGGTCACTGCCAACCCGGTCCCTTTTATGCATCACACAGAGGGGGGGCGTCTTCCTAAACATGCATACAAATGCACAAGACATTCACTTGCAATACACATGTTGTATATGTTTTGTTGGGAAAACCCACCATCACTGTTTTATGTCATGAACCCTGAAGCTGCTTAAATGCTGCAGCACACTCTTAAAAAAGCAAGTGCAACCTCACGAATACATGCTCTGCGTATGCGGGGCAACCCAGCAATAACATATTTGGATCCCAGAGACACAAAACTGACATTCACTGTGTTGAACATTTTGGATTTAACCAGAGGAAGAGATTAGTACAGGATGATGACCTGACCAGTAGCACTCAATCACAGTCCTGAAGGCATGGTTTTACCCTGAAGGTTTACCTGCCCTAGGATTTCCTCATCCAAGACCGTCCAAGGTGATCTGGAGTGAGAACTTGGAATCCATACCTTTAGCCCAGATTGGGGCCTGATTAGACATAGGGTTGGATTGGGAGAGATCAGGGGTCGGGTTGGGGTCATACCTATGTTATCCTTGCTGCAGCACATGTACTTGGCAAAGAAGGAACGGCATAGCTCGTATGCCCCGAAGAAGCAGAAATACCCCGGGACCTCACGGGCGATGGTAGGGATCAGACCCTGGAAGAAACCAGTAGGACCCTTGTTCTGTGCAATCCATTTCACAACAGCCCACACAGTGCTGCAGAAAGAGAGAGGGGCAAAAGCTAAAACTACCACACTAAATTATTCTTTCAGGTGGCTCACTGAAACCCAGGAAGTCAGAAATTACTCCACAATGCTTTTTCAGCATCAAACCAGCCACTGACAACCAAACGACACTGACAAATTATTTGATGCAAGAGATGGTGACATACGACTGGCTGTTGCCAATCCTGCCTGAAGCAGCCATCTCATGCATAGCCTGTAGCCGACATTTCACCAGCTCCGTTGGACACAACACCAGAGAGGAGAAGATAGAGGCCACAGAACCTGCACATGCCTTCTGCATGTCACTACGGAGAGATGGAGAGAAGGAGACTTAGACCTGCATGTCACTACGGAGAGATGGAGGGAGAAGGAGTGTTAGTTAGACCTGACCATAGCTCGCGCTATGTAGCTCAGTCAAAAACTAACTACCCAACTCAAACAGGCCTGATCCAGTCCAGGACATCTCCAGCTGAGTGTTTTCCAGAGTGTTTGCTGGCCTTGCTTCCATTCCATCAAAGGGATGTTTGTCCCACTACTTGTTAATTCAGATACCATCGCTGTGAAACGCTCGTAATGTTTTGAGTTTTAAAAAAAACAAACAAAAAAGTGTCAACAACTTACACTTTGTGTAATACTCCAGACTCATTTACTTTAGTTAATTACAACAAATTACAAGCAGATAGGGCTGTTATATGAAACAAATTACAAACAGATTGGACTGTTATATAAATATATATTTATTACTCTCCTAATATTGAAAAATTACACTCTTCACTAAAAAAACAACAACAAACAACCGTTTGATCTGTATTGGGTAGGACAGACTCAGGTAATTTACCAAGGATTTTGGTCAGGACTTTGATGTGTATGTCAAGTAAGCTAATTGGGTGAAATGAACCACAATCTAGTGGGTCCTTATCCTTTTTTAAAATTAAAACAAAATAGTTGCTGGATGAAAAGAAGAGGGGAAGGATGCTCTGGGTCATTGAGCGTTGTCAGGAGTAGAGAAGCAAGTTCTTTGGAGAATTTCCTTTAAAGATCTGTGGGAATGCCATCAGAAGCCTAGAGATTTGCCACTCTGTGTAGACCAGATGGCCAAAACGACCTCATCTATGTTTACGTGAGCTTCTCAGTCACCTTTAATGGTGGCATTACACTTAGGGATATATAGGTCAGCAATTGTCTCCATTTGGGCTGCATCAGGTAGTGAATCAGATTGATATAAAAGACATAAAATGCTCAAAACAACTGTTAATCTCTAAGGGGTCCCACATATGTTTTAATAGAATGTTCTTTATAAATGGAGTTTAAACTTGCATCAAACCCCCAGTATCCCAGAATCCTCCTTACCTGAGTGCAGCCTCTTTCTCAAAGCCACAGAAGATCCGCACTACTTCCTGGCAGAAGCCATAGCTCATGAAGAGCACGGAGTTCTCAGCAATGTTGGCCATGAGGGCGGGTGTGGTGCCCTGGTACAACCCCCTTATGCCCACCTGCCTGTAGGTGGTCAGGAAGCATTGCAGGAAACCTCGGTACATCGAGGGGAAGGTCTGCATCTTCACCTTGGCTGTGTCCAGTGGCTGCCCACTCAGCACACACGCTGTACCTCCTTTAGAGGGGCGGGCCAAGGAAAGACAAGGCATAGGCACGGCCAATCAGGGACAGACAAGGAGAAGCCACAAAGAATAGCAGAAAGGCCCTGCTAATCTCTCATTATCATATGATCAAACGAGCATTGTAATGGAAACAAACCTAATAAAAGTAATATAATCACAGCATTTTGTCATTGATGATGCAACAACAGGAAATCATACAGATGTTTCCCATTCTGTGCTTGCTTTGACAAATGATTCTAAAAATGTGTGACATCTGTACCCATGTGCATGGTGTGATTATCTTTTTCAGGGTCAGAGATCAGGATGAAAAGATAGCTGGCCCAGCCACAATACCACAGGAGTAAGAATGATCACAAAAGATCAGTGAGAGACAATACAGTGCTTTACCAAAACAGATGGTACTGTAACACAAAGGGTTACTCAATATGGCAGCCTTAACTAGAACTACTGAATGAAGTGGGAATACTGAGGACCAGTGAAGCATCCTCAGTGAGGTCGAGTACCTGAGAAAAGTGGTTGTACAAATGTTATAAAGAGCCCTCACTGATGACGATCAGCACCATGTGGGATAAAGGCCATTTGGACATTACCTATTGCTCCAGCCGACAGGTCTATAACAGCCTGGACCACAGGGTCCGGTGCCATAGTTATGAAACCCGGGACTCCTGTGACTACTATTTCCTTTGCTTACTGGACTTGAGTCCAAAACAATCTGAATATGAGAGAGCGAGAGAGAGAGAGCGAGAGAGAGAGAGAGCGAGAGAGAGAGAGAGCGAGAGAGAGAGAGAGCGAGAGAGAGAGAAAGAGAGAGAAAGAGAGAGTTATTGATATACAAATGATCCTGCACGTTACTGTGAAATTCTCTTTCATCTTATGCATTGAAAATTCCTTTCAGCATTAGACCACATCTCAGTTGAGGTTTAATGTCTGGGAAGGAAAGCATACAGGACAGGTTACTGTAGCAATCTAGACCTAAGCGTTACCATGGCTATGCTTTTTTTTCCCATGCCAGAGTCGGTTCCTTTTTTAAGAGCACAAAGCAAAAAAAACAAACAACAACAACAACAAAAACATGATAACCTTATTCCACAAGAACATACCATGAAATAAAAATAAGTGTTCACAAGACTTATTTTCGACATTTGGACAGGTAGCCAGCTAAGTTAATGTTAACCATTATTTCAAAGACAGTGTCCAATTTATCATTTTAAACGGAAATGTTTTGATAAAATATACGGCTTGCTAACTTATCGGCACTAACATAGCTAGTTTGGCAAGATAGTCTAATAATTACCTAACTATAGCTAGCTAGAACCACAAAAATGATAACCGACACAATCAAATAGATAGCTATGTGTAATTGCACAAAATGTCCAAAGCACAAATACCTACGTAGTCGAAACTATCCAGCCAAAAGATGAGCTATATTTATGATTCATCTCCACACCTCCGTCGCATTCGGTTCGCTGTCACTTTCTGGTACGCTTGCATCAGTTGACCACCGTTTTATACTCGAGCCGGGCTCGCGTGTTCCCGAGAACCGGCATTTTATTTATTCTTATAACCACGTGTCATATGTGGCGCCAATGCGCTAGTCACGGACAATTCTGGGGAAAAAAGTTTAATTATATCACATTAACCTGATTTATAGTGATGCATCAACCTAAAAACCTTCATGCAACAAAAATATGCATTACTAGATTATTTTTAAAAAGCGCGTTTGTGAAATGATCGTGTTTAAATTGCATTGAACCCGGAACCTTTCTTATTTTCTATATAGCTGACGGACATTTACAGTCGAAGTACAAGGAAACGTGCATGGGCGACATTGTGAGTTCCAGGGAAGAACAGTTATGTATCGATGCGTGTTATATATTTACCAGGGTCGGCTTGTATTAAGTCATGCTCAGAATCCGCGAATGCTTTCTTACAAATGTAGCAATATGTTTTCTGCTCTCGTTTTCAGGTGAGTTAACCATACCTTGTTGCCGCAACGATTACAGGTTGACATTTTAACCTAAGCTAGCAAGCAGAGTTGCTACTTATGTTATCCTTATGTAACTGTTAGCCAGCTTGCTAAGTAGAGTGCTAGCTAAGTGTTTCATTTTTACATTTCACAATCATGTTAGCTACAGAGGTAGGCGAATGTCGTGTTAGGAGACTTGCCCAAAGGACTCTTATTGGTATAGCATAAAGCCTTTGCCCAAATAGGTGACTGAACCAGAGTTCCACACAGTGGTAACACGGTGTTGTTACCCACTACACTATATTAACCACCACCCGTTGGTGATCGTTTCAATGTTTATTTGACTGAGCTCAGCTCTTTGCTTTAGGGCTGCTGGCAAAGTGAGCCATAGGGCATTTTGGACCACTGGAGTTCCTTGCTGTGAAAAGGAAAAAGGGACTACCTGTCCCCCTTTAGAAGAGGTAAAGAATGATGGCAAGAGGACGGGACAGTTGCAGGTGGAGGATGTTGAGCTTAAGAGAACAGAAGGTGGGGCAAAAATGAGATCACACACTGAAGAACAGAATAACATTGAGGCAACTGCAGAAGCCACAGTGGACGACAGGCAGGTGGAGAGGAAGACGATGACAGGTAAGCAGGGTCTCCTAGAACTGCTGGGTGCCATGAAGGTCGAGGGGACAACCAAGCGCAAGCTCAAAGCCCTCAAGAGCCTGAGGAGCGGTGAGGAAGCTCCACAAAGACCCAAGCTGGAGGCCATGGAGAGCACCATTAGTATGTTCCAGCAGGCCACCAGTGAGGCCGCAGGACAGAGGTGAGGTGAACAGCTGACCTTCTGTCTTTAGTAACTTAATATGATGGTTCAGCTAAATGGTGCTGTTTGGGCTAAAGTGTCATGAAAACCATATTCTAATCATTATTAGCTTCAGAGTCACTCTGTGCCAGCTCATCTAGATCTCCTAGCTCATAACCTGAATTTTCTTGAGACCTATTCCAAATGCTTTTTTTTAGTTATGATGTGGGGGTTTTTTTTTGTTGTTGTTTTTTTTTAAAGTTTGGTCCTCTGAACTAAATTTAATGACTTTTTTGCAATTATTTGTATTTTCATTTTATTTTGTCACTGGTTTGGGTTCAAATTTGTATTGGACATCAAATAAACTCTAAGGATAATTTGCAATATGTTATGTAAATATTGCAAATTACATATGCAGTATGTAAATACTTGCTACCAATATTTTTTACAATAATCAAATTGATGAATAATTTTTACTCAAATGAAGAATCTTTAAAAGAGTAATATTTCCTCTAGTTTTCACTTTCTTGCAATCTAATTTTATTTCTGGGTAGTATTAATATAGTACTGTCGCAAATATTACAAAAGTTATTTGTAGCTTCATAAAAACACTGAATACCACCGATCTTGCTTAATATAGCTTATAGAGCTGAGAAACTCGCTTTTAAAGATATTTTAACTGTGTATTTCACAAGAAAGATTATTCCAATTTCCTTAACTTTTCTAGGACAGTGTAAATGTTCATTGTTGAAATATCTAAAACTTAAATATGTTATGTTGCTCCATCATTTAATAATTTTTGGAAAATTATTTTTTTCATTATTTCACTGGCTGTAATATTATGTCCTGTTGTTTTATTTCATAGGTAGATATTTGGTCTGCTATGTGGACTTCAAGGTTTTCTTTCTCTGTGTGATGCCTACTGAGCCTGTTTTTCTTTGGGGTCAGAAAATAAACAAGCTACAGCATGTAATTAAATTACAACAGCTGAACTAATTTCTCATGTCAGTTAGTATTAGAAAACTATAAAGCATTTCTGGGTTAATTCCACTCGTATAAGTTTTGGACTAATTGCAGAACACTGCACTGCTACATACCTAGTTTGATGTGATGGTGAGATCATGGAGCCCTGCTCTATGGGGAGAGACTACAAGAAGAGGTATGCTGTCCCAGGACAGTCTGCACTAAGGAAAGTTCATCTTTCAAGTACGCCTGCATTAGGATTAGTCAAGGAACTACTGAAGTCGAGATGTGGCAGTTCTGACTTGACAGGTGATTCCACAGTTTGCTTGCATCTCTAGCAGTACTTTCTGAGATGTAGCATTCTTCAACAGTGTTGTGATCCTTCAAGTTGCCTCTAAATTGTTTCTCATCTTCAGTAAAATTTCAATTTGTGATATTTAATATCTCCTGTTCCTCTAGCTTTGTGAACCATTACAAGTGTGAAAATGATTAAATGATTCAGTAATATAGCATATGTGTGCATTCAGAGTGCTTGCACAGCTGTTGAAGGACCTTTGTCTGAAATGTTCAGTTTCTCTGAATATTGTGTACTTTACTGTGATTTTGAAAAAACAAAAGGTTTCAAGGCTATTGGAATAATTCTTTTTGGGATAATATACAAAATATTTTACAGTGGGTTTTCAGCTCTGAAGCTATATTTAACATGATCTGTGGTATTCAGCTTTTTATGGGGCACTTTTAAATGTCATAGAACCATATTAATACTACACAGAAACAAAAGCTGGTTGTAATAAAGTGAAAACTAGTGGAGATATTAATTTTTGAAAGTTCAATTATTACTTGGGTAAATTTTGTTTTTTAATGTGATTACTGTAAAACCTTTATTTACAAACAAATATTTACATGAATACATGTTGTAAATTATCCTTAGGGTATCTTGGATCTAGTAAAAAAAAAATACACAGTTGGTGAGGTTTAGTATACACACAAAGAACTGCAAAAGTGATGAAATTTAGCTTAGATGGCCAGCTTAAAAATCATGATTTTGCAATGTCTCATGAATGTATTAGAAATGTACACAAATTTTTAAATAAGAAAATCCATGACATGCACATGGAGGTATAAGTGAATTGGCATGCAGTGACTCCATTACACTTGCCTGGCTTGCCAATATTAAAATGAATTCATTGATTGCTATTGATTTTTCACATCTTTGCATCAGTCCCTTTGCAAATTTATCTGTCTAAGGTGTATTCATACCCATTGTTATAGTGCAGTCAGTGTGGATGAAGTACCTAATATATGTCTGTAGATGGTAGTAGCTAATGAAAGGTACAGTGTAGAATCTGATATGCTGGAAAAGTCTATTAAAAATTCATTTTGTATTCAAGATACTGGATTACAATTTTTTATAATCAGTTTATTCAATTGTTTATTTTTTAAATCTTATCAGTAATTTCCGAATTGGTTTTGAGCTTTAACCATTGATCCAGTTGTGATAGAGATGCATTGTCGTATTGCTACACATATACACTGATGCGTATTATGTTGTAAGCTCAGTGGTAATACCCACCTACTGGTATAACTATCCATGTGGCTACCCAGCAGGCAAAATGCCTCAAAGGTGTGTGTGTGTGTGTGTGTGTGTGTGTGTGTGTTGCGTTGCAGTGAGAGTCTGAGTGGAGAGCTGCGTGCTGCTGCTTCAGCAGTCGCATCCATGCTGCCTGACAGCGCTCAGGCCGAGTCTGAGCTGCTGAGGCAGCTGCGGAAACATGAGGCTGTTTCAGACACACAGGGGAAAGAAGGACAACAGAGCCTCAGGTGAGCACTGCTGTGCCCCATGGAACTATGATGATGTTCTCAGGGGCAGAACTGTCCAGGGCTTCCCTGTCAATGCTCTATGCAGACCTGAGCTTTGCTGGAGCAAACTTGTAGCAAAACCAATTCTCTTGTTTTTGTGCTTGTACTGTTAGAGTTGTAAACAGAAAAAACTCTGGTGTTTTAAATCGCTGACTCTGTTTCTTTTGCAACAATGCTGTTTCTTAGCAACATTATTGCTCATATGAAAGTGAGAAGGAAGGTCAATGGCAGACCGTCTGTCCAACCAACCAATCAAATTCGCTTTGATGATGATGGGCGGGGATATACCCATGACCGTGGCATCACCAGTGAGCTGGACGGAATCCGCAGGAGGTAAATGTCAGCAGCTTCCCCATGCAGAAAACAGGAACTGTGTGAAAACCGTTACTGTGTAGCTTAATTAGAAAGCTTCTTTAGAGTTCTTTGCTGTATATATTATTCAGTGGTGGTTTTACAGAGTGCATTTTACATACTGTAATATAGCATTGACCCTTAAAATGTACTTCAACTCTTGTGCACAGAAGTGGATATATAAAATGTACTTCAACCCTTATATACAGAAGTGATGTTTTGATCAACAGGAAGAGTCCTTTCTCAGGGAAAAGGCTAAGCATCTTTGCTGTTGGAGGAGATCAAGAGAAAGACACTGACTTGGGTATTTTTGTTATTTTTTTTGTCAGATCTTTTGACAGTTTACACCATCCTGTAGGAGTTTTTATGATCTCAGTCATTGAACCTCCAAATGAAGATTCTATCAGTTATTTTTTATACATACAAATCAACATGCGTGTTTTTGCATTTAGCCACACGCCCCACCCTCTGGGACATAGATCTAGCCAATCAGATTGCCCAGGCAGTGAACAACATACCTCGGAATGGCTTTGAGGAAATGATTCAATGGACTAGAGAAGGCAAGCTGTGGCAATACCCAATCAACAATGAGGCAGGTGAGTGTCTTTACTTTCCCTGCAGAGTTTTTCAACGTGGATTGCTGTGGCGGAGTTGAGATTATTACCTTTAACTTCCCCTTTCCACCAGAAACACCTCATCTCTTCCTTCCTATCCCAAATTTTCTCCGTCACTCAGGTATGGAAGAGGATGCTACCGTGCCATTCCATGAGCATGTATTCCTAGAGCACCACCTGGAGGATGGCTTCCCCCAGCAGGGCCCCATCAGGCACTTCATGGAGCTGGTGATCACAGGCCTGGCCAAGAACCACCACCTCTCTGTCAAACAGAAGGTGGAGCACATTAGGTGGTTCAGAGACTACTTCAAGGAGAAACAGGACATTCTCAGAGAGACAGAAGCATGCCTCAGCTGAGACGGCTAGCTGCTTTCTGACCACATAAGAAATTCATAAAGATTTCCAACTATGTATACATGTATTTGGCAGGTGTAATTAAATTTATCCTCAGTGTGGTGCCAGTGCTAAATTTGTCTTGTCTTAACAAAAACTGTGCCATATAGTATTGATGCTGTTAAACTATAAATCACTGAATGATTATGAATTTTGGTTTTGGTTTAATAAGATGTATGAACATTAGCAAATGCCTAAAGCGGAACATTTATCTACAATCAGCTTCCCCTGTATCTGGTTTTATTCATTAGGATATGAAAAGGTGGGGCTCTATGCCAGAGGGGTAAAATTAGCCCTGGAATTTAGTCCAAGGCTAGCAGCGAATCTACCAGAAATATTTCTTATTCCTAATTAGGGGTTGACCAATATGGGTATTTCAATGGCTGATGCCAATGTTGATATGTAGAGAGCAGGGCAGCTTATGCCAGATATATAATGCCAATATACAGTAGGGATTTTTAAAATATATTTATTTATTTGCATCTCATAAAATCCAAAAATAATAACAAATGATGCACAAAATTGTGGAACTTAAATGAACATCTAATTGACACATATTGTCTTACGTATTGTTTGCTTAATTAGATACACAGTCTGTCTACAATGCACTTATTTTAATTTTAAAAATGTATCAAATGAACAAATAGTCAAAAAACCTAAAATAATTATTGGTGAATGCCACTTATCTTAAAGTGGCAGTTAATATATGGGCCTAATCTGGACTTGGATCTGGTTCTGGAACATACAGACAGAAATTTAATCAGGAAAATCAGTAATAACCTGACCACCCTCTTTCTGTTGTTTCTTACCATTTTACTGTTTTTACAATTATAAATGATATACATTGACAGGTATAGGTACAGCAAAAAGAAAAAGACGATAAGGACAATAGTGTAGCAGATTAGTGAGGCCTATGGTAAAGTTTGGTAAAGGACACCACTATAAGTACACCTGCATATAGAGAGTAGTTCACTAGTTCTGTAAAGTCTGGTCATAAGGATTGCACAAATGCTCTCCATTTTGACTAGGACTTGACAAATTTATTCATTTATAGACAAAGTGAGAACAAATTTTTTCCCCCCCATTATATTTCATTTAATAAATATATCCATTCTTCTACTGTGGGAGATGCCAGCCCCTGGTGAGAACTGTTTTACAAGCAGATGTCAGCACCCGATAGGTATTTATGCAACACTCCTGAATGCAGATCAGCAATATAATGTATAAAATTTATAATAATGCAGAGATTATTTTGATGTTAAATATATCCTTTTAATGCTTTATACATCTCAGTCCAGTAACAACAGGGCACTCCCAGAACACATGACAATGATTGGCTTCCCGACTCCCGCGTCTTCTCCATTCAGGAGCATGCTCAGTAGAGTACATAATCTCCACCATTCAGCAGCATGCCCAGTAGAGTATGTTATGTATTCTTTTCTGCAATGAAGCCCTTATGAAATCTGGATATGAAACATTTACTTTATTCTGTCCGAGTCACATGCACTACTAAGCTGCTCATGGCCCTGCTCATGGCCAGCAATTCATTCTTAATGGTGTGGTCAAAATGGTGATGTATTTGGAGGTATCTAAAAATTGTTTTCTGGTGTATTTTTTTCTCTCAAAGTTTAAAGGTCATTGAGAGGAGAATGTTGTTACTCCTTTAGTCATCTAGGTTTTTAAATATTTTAGGTTTCTTCATCGTAAGAACACCAACTGATTCTTCTCAATTGATCATGCCCTCCCAACCCATATTCCAGATTTTTAGAGGGAAGCATGTTACCTAGTACTACCTTAATTAGGGGAATCATTCGTTATATAGAGTTCAATATTTTCCCATGTCTGCATCATTATCTTTAAAATGGAGTACTAGCATCCCTTACTCCTTTACGAGTTTAAATCTAATCCTAGTTCTATGGTCATTTGCCTTGCCATATATAAATCTTAAAACTATTTTATTCCAATCTGAAAATTGAATAGAATTCCACCAGAAGAGCTTGAAACAAGAAGCATAATCATGGGAGAATATTCATTTTCCTGGCTGTAGCCTTAAATGATTGCTCTTTACCTATTCTTTTTGGGAAGTTTTGACTAAGTTAAAAGGTCTTTTTAAAAAAATATATCATCCACATCTCACTATAAAAAATTCACACATAGGCCTGCATAATTCAGTGGTTTCCCTGCTCCTCAAATGCCAAGTATGAGTCAGGAAAACCATGTACAGAACCAGAGAAAATCATTTCTGTACCTTGAAAATAAATACAAAGCACCATCTTTAAATAAGGATAAAAGAATGTATGACTGCTATATCAGTAACTTCTACTATGAAGTTCCTTATGAACACGAGCCTCATACATGAAGTGAATAAAGTATAAACACTAGATGCAAAGTTCCAGTTCTTTTATTGAAATCTGCCTCTATAAACAATGTACATAATATCTGAGGGGCTGTACAAAGCGCTTTGACAGTGTATATATAATATATATAGAATTAAGGGAACCCAGTAAAGACCCAACTTATCTGCCTTTTGAGTACAACAGAATGACTACTACATCAAACATCATAGCAAAGCTGCTACTGTTTCAGATCTGGAACTCAGACATGTCACTTGACTGAGATGTGCACAAGGGTAGAAACCAAGAAACAAACCAAAAACCCTTTCCACAAAAAAAAAAGATCATTTTTCAATCTCAAATCAGGTTGCATGGTAATATTATGCCATGATCCAGTGAAGAATCCATGAATGAAAACACTAAAAGGAGAAACAATTAAACATAAAAGTAAACTTTGGCAATCTTAATATGGTTTATGCAGAGTGACAGCTGGAGAAAAGGGTAAAAATATTACTGCGTTTTGGACAGAGGCTGCAGGAAAGGAGGGGGATCCAAGCTCAACACAGGTGCCATTCTTTGGGCAAAAAGCACATGAACAGAGGCCTGCTATGTTCAGCCGATGAATGTCCATCTTGATGAAGCACCTTCGCGTGTAATGACAAATCTTCTGTGAAACGAAATGCATTAAAATGTAAATGCAAAGATGACGGTCACATTTATGGCATGATGGCACAGAAGAATGGGCAAACTGAACAGGGGCTGCCAATTTACCCTGCTGGAACTTCACCAGCGGCGGTAGCTGGTGGCAGGGCGTGGATGGGGTGGTGCTTTGCGTCGGAGCGTCTGCAGGTTCCTGTACTTCGACATGATGCTCTGACTCTTCCTGAACACAGGCTTCTGATGGAGGGGTGGCCGTGCAACTATGGTAGCCTTAAGGTGGAAGAGAATAAAACAAACCAATGGCCTTTGAACCTCTGTACCACTCTGTACCACTGCAGAATTAAGTCATGTCTGAGCTACCAAAACCCATATTCAGTAACTGAACAGGACACCTTCCCTCTTAATGTACTGGAAGAGGAATTACAGCACGACACTCACCATTAATGGCTTTCTGAAGACGCCATCAGGGCATGGGCCCTTCTTAATTCCAAGGGTTGGGCGAAAATTAGGTTTCTATATTGAAATATATATACATGATTAAACAGGATCTTACACTGAAATCATGGTGGTTATAGTGATTAATATGGGGTATTTTTCAAAGTTGCTTTACCTGAAAAGAACCTGGCTTTCTTATCAGTTTTCCAGGACCAGTGGTTGGCCTGCAATATTACACATCTGTAAGGATGGCATTCGCTACACAAGACTACAATTTTCCCACCCTTTCCAATCTATTGTTTCGGGAAGACAAGTGATTTACCTTCGATCCTTTTGGTCACGCAGTGCACTTCCAGTGCTGTGCAGTTTGCCAAAGCGCTCGTTCGGTGTCAGATTCCCATGAGAGTTTGAGGTGTCTGAAAATTATAGATGATGAATTTCTATGAAAACTCAAAACTTTCAGAGAAAAAGAAATATTAATAATATCCACTTAATAGATTTATCGAAATCTGATCATGGCAAGATAAGACATTACCCATCTTATGCTTGGATGCCCTGTTCTTCCAAGGGGGGCTGCTTTTGGGACTAGAACTTGGTCTGGTTTCAGCCTCCCAGTGGGAAACCACAACAAGGTCATGGGTCAGTTTGTCTATGGGTGAAGAGCTGGCAAGAGTGGTTGAAGTAAACAGGAGTTAGACAGCTAAGAAGAACGAGGATGATTACACCACTGTTGGCATTAGGACATGTTTTGTATTAATAAGGAAGAGAGAAGACACACATGCAGATTATAAAATTAAAAACATGTGTACCTTCCTCATGAATTGAGGTGCAAGAGAGCAACGATCAAATTAAAAAATACTGATAATCACAAACAGTCCTGCAAACCAAACTCTACTGTAACAAAAGCGGCAAATAACCAAAGGGGGATCACTGCCATGAGTACTTACAGCAAAGCAAGCCCATCATCTCCATGCTCCAATCTGAACTGGTAGGTTAGTTTTCTGATTCACTCTGGCTCTTAATGGCTTTCCTTTCTCTAATGCGTGTAACTGACTTTGACGAATCAAATGAGAAGACAGGATATGCCTGGATCTGATTGATAATCTTGTTTTGCACTCCTAATAAATGGTCATCCCGCAACTTCCTTTTTTTTTCCTGGATGTGCCATCCCAAGCCACTTTTCAGATCATACTTTTGCAGTTGTCAAGGTATTTAATCCAAAGTGTCAGTAGCTTGTCCATCCTGCATTCACTGCATCCCTCCTTAAAACTTCCAACATTTACATTATGTGCTGATGCCACCTTGTTAATCTTTATCTTGAGGGCATCTGGATATGAAGGTGCCAGGTTCAGGATTCTTCAAAACATTGTTTTGTACTGTACTGGAGAACTGTTGTTGCAGTTTTTATGAAGATTATATTCTATGTTCAAAAGGTAATTTTGCTGTCAACTGGGCAACATATTTTACACATTTCTTCAGTGGTTGTCATCAAGCCTTCCTAAAACGCATCCTAGTTTGAAGCGCCAATGATCTTTGATGTTGAGATACATGAAAAGTTCCATTTGGCTGACCTGTAGTTTAGCAATCCGTTCCTGTTATCTTGAAAAACCACCCACTAACAAGTTGGCATCAGATCAGGCCTGAGCTCGAAAAAACAGCTGATTCTTATTTCATCTTGGGCCCTTCATGATAAAAATTTGTTATAGCCACAATGACAGATATGTAGGAGAACTTCTAGGATCCTAAACTGCTTTAGCCTTCTTTTGGTGGCACTCTGAAGACACTGTTGTTTCTAATGATCAAGAAGTAATCCAGGGTCCAGTGGTGGTGTTATTTTGCCTTTCAGAACATAGTTTAACAGGCAGGCCAAGTTATTTCTCTGGTCATGCACTGCATTAAGGCCACATCTCCATAAAACCACACACGTATGAACACTCCCCCTCCGATTGGTTTCTTCATCTTATTACAAGCCAGGTGTGCCACTTCATGATGGCAGGAAGAAGCAGCCTCAGACAGAGGCTAATGAAACTTCAGTCATATTCCATCCTCGCTAATGTTCTTCAGCATAAGTGGAATTCCAATGTGATCAGTGGATTCTCCAATTGCTAAGATACAACTTCTTCAAACTTTGTCTCCAAGACAAAATCATGGGTGACTTTTTTTTTCTTGCCATAATGGGGAATGCTGTGTAACCATACAAATGTGTCAACACAGTATAGCTAATCTGAATGATCATTCCCATAAAAGGAATAAAAGTTCAACCTTTGTTGATATTGTTGCTGTGGCCTTCTCTCTGCACACACTGGAGGATGGAAGCATGTTATTTTCTCCTCTCTGGTCAGTGCTTTAAAAGAGCTGTACCTCCCTTACAGGTCATCACGTTCCTGGGTCTGACAGCAACTGATGTAACCATGAGACACCTTTTCAGACTGACTTTTTTTGATGTGGTGTGATTAAGACAGCACTTCTGGGAATGTTCCCCTTAGATATCCCTGCGATAACTTTCTTAAGGACATTTTGTGGGCAACGACAGAAGATTACACATCTTAGAGGTGATTTTGATGAGGAGTAAAATAGCCTCTATTCTTTGGCGCAAGTGAACAGTGACGCCTTTTGGTGAAAGCAGTGCCATTGACAAACAGGAAGCTTGACCTTCTAAACATCACGCGCCCATTGCCACAGTATGAGGGGTGATACCGTACCTGTGTGCTCTCACCGAGCGCCGGGATTCCACCTGTGTCTCGGAGTCCCTTTCGGGGTCAGTTGATTTGGAGTCGGTGTCGGTGGGCGACTCTCTAGTTGTAGGTCTCTTAGCACTTTTCTTCACAGGGACTTTGCGAGGTGCATCTTCACAAGACTCTTCGCTATTCTTTGAAGTCTTCTGTACCTTGGTCTTCTGTAATTTTTCTGAAGGCCTTGGCGGGGGCAATTTGAAACGGGCCACAGATTCAGCCCTGAAGTTACGCCCCTTCAACAGCCGAGACTTGTCCTTGAGGGACAGACCACGACCTCCAAACCCTCTAGGGGGCAGTGGTCGAACTGATAGCTCCCTGCGAAACCGCTTCGGCGGTCCGTATTCCATGCCCATAGACGATGGAGGACGTCCGAACTCCTGACTCCTCCTCTTCAGTGGGGGCCTCTCCTGAGGCCGCATAGGTGGAGGAAATCTGGAAGATGAGTTGGAGGAAGAAGGTGGGCCAGCTTTCCATGAGGGTGCTCTGTAAGGGGGGCGGGGATATGGGTGACCTCCTTCCCGGTGCACCCATTCTGGGGTCAGGTGCCCAGGCCTAACCCTCCCCCGATCCCTGCCAACTTCTCCAAGCGGCTTTCGTGGATCTCTCTCTGCAGACCACCTGCACATCCATCACAAACAATACAAACATGTGGGTTATAATAGAAGCTCCTGCCGCTGGAGCAGTGCTGGACATTTTTTTGAGGGACGTGTGTGTGTTTGGGGGGGGGGGGGGTGGTTTAACTTCAACATGCTACATCCAGGACCAACTTTGCTGAATGCCACAACACTTCTTGGCCCAGTTTTACTCTTTTATAAATGATTCAAGGGATATATAACATTTCCTCCACATTGACTGGTTGACTGTATAAAGGACTCAATACCGCTACAATTAGATCCTGCTGCAATCCTTACCCTCAGTGAATTACATTGGATAAAGGCAGGGAAGTGTAGGGTTAATTTATCTCTCTGTTTGGTGATTTCTGAACCTAATACACTTTTCTGTACAATCATATGGCCCCTGCATCTCTACCATTCATTTCACCCAGCCTTCATGGCTTCATTCCTGTACCTCTCTGGATACGAGCTCCTCTCATGAAACTCCCTTGGTTTCCTATAGGGGGAGCCAGAGGGCCTAACCTCCCCATTGGGGTGAGGATAGCCCCCTGGGCCGTTCCAGCGATGCCCTCCGCGGGCTTGCCGCATGAGGGGCCTCTCCCTGGGACCCAGGTACCTCGGAGGCCCCCAGCTCCTCTCCTGTTCGTGGGCAGGACTCAGGTGGCGCTGAGGTGCTCTATATGTGCTGTGGGGGGACGGCCCTCTGCGGTCTGAGGGAGGGCCATGGAAGTGACGAGATGAAGGAGAAACGTGACCAGAGTGATTCCTGTGGAAGGGTGGAGGTCTGTGATGTCCTGGTGGTCCATGTGAGGGACCGTGCGGGGACAGTCTGTGTTGGAGTGCGGGAGAGCGGTTTGAGGATGGTAGGGAAGGCCTCCTGTGTCCCCGCTGAGAATCTTGGGGGCTGTGGTACTGCCTGAAGTGATCCTGGTTCTGAGACATCCAGTGTCCATGTGGCCTCTCTCTAGGTTCTCCCATTAGAGGTGGTCTTTTGGAGTAGGGGTAGGGTCCTCCGCTGCTGCTCTCTCTCCAGCTGGGAGGCGCCTTACCTGGGTGGCCTCGAAATCCCCTCTGACTCCTAGAAGAGGGGCCCATACGGCCCCCGTGGTGCTCACTGTGGTAGCCATCAGAGAATGGTCTGAAAAACAAAGAAATTGAGACACTGCTAAAACTGTTCACTT